>NC_052510.1:26387927-26752079 GCF_014356525.2 Nilaparvata lugens | reverse complement strand
TAGTGATGATGGAAGGGATAGAGTGGATATCATGGGGAAGATAAGGAAGGGGAAAAATATGATAAGAGCACTACATCCAATCCTATGGAATAAAAACATAACAAAAAATAGAAAAAAAATATATACCAGGCAATGATTGAGCCAGTCATGACGTATGGGTCAGAAGTGTGGTGTGTGGACAAATCAACTTCTCAAAAACTTCTTTCAGCGGAAATGATGTACTGGAGGAGGAGTTTAGGATTGACGTTGCTGGATCGAATCAGGAATGATATAATAAGAGAGAGAATGAGCGCAAAAAACACGATAATGGATGTCATTGGAGAGAAACAATTGAAATGGTATGGACACCTGCGCAGAATGAATGAAGGAAGACTTCCTTTGAAAGTATGGAATTGGGTACCAGCGAACAGAAATAGGCGTGGTAGACCGCGAAAGAGATGGGTATCCAATGTCCACATTCAAATGGAGAGTAGAGGTCTCTTTGAAGGAGACTGGATAAATAAGGAAAGATGGCGATTGGGGTGCGAGAAGCGACATAACTGAAGTTGCAAAAACTCGCTATTTATTTATTTTATATTAATTGCATGCGTTATTGCACGCAATCAATAGTTCATTCAATCTCTATATATGAAAATGAATGTGTGTTTGAGTGTTAGTTTGCTTGTAAATTTGTTTGTTTGTTAGTTTGTTTGTTCCCTATAGACTTAAAAACAAATGACAGAACGGCATGAAACTATGGGGATATGTTGTGTGAATATTTGGGATGGTTTCTGACCAGAAATTTCAATAGAGGAGCTAATATTTTTTATTAATTATTAATACATTTTACAGACCCATGTTTACGAATTTACCGGACGATAGGCTACCGAAGAACGGGAAGATGATAATGTTTCAAGAACACAAAAAATAGCACACTTTTTTCCAAGCCTGAATAGCCGAGTGCATAGGGATTCTGAATCTGATGCTGTAGGCTGCAGGATCAAATCCCGTCACAGTCAAATTCTTTTGCTCCAAGTTTCCTACATTACTAATTTTATCAATTATCATGTGTGTAATCGTAATGTTCCTATTAATGTTTTATCTTTCAATATGTTAAATTGGACTTCTATTAGAAGCTGTTTCCCGTATGTTTTTTGTTTGACCTGCGAAAAAGTTGATACACATGCTATGAAAATGAGTAATGAAAGTGTTATTGATTTTAGAGACATTTAATGTGTGAAGAAAAATCCCATCACTAAGCAACATCAATAGAGAAAATTAATTTCTTCATGAAAGTAGAGAATTTAATCTATGTATATCAAAATAAATGTCTGTATGTCTGTTTAATATTGCATGAATTATACAGTTTTGATGTATTAATAGTATTTAAAAGTTTATAAAGTGATAGAATTGGAATTGATATTATTGAAAGTCGCCGTTACCAAAGGTTGGTTTTGAAACAGCTATATCTAATATTTAAATTAAATTCAATTGTATCAAAATAGGCTAGCGCGCTTTATTTTTTTCCTCCTCTTTCAAAAGAAAAGTAGGTCAATAAATTCAATAATTACCGGACTGATATAACAGGGGTAGCTCAATTACTAGAAGTTTGCCTTAATTTATGCCTTAAGATCACTTAATAAGTGATTTGTATGTGAATATATGAATAAGTGAATTTGAATGCACATATACAAGTACCGTATAAGAGCAAGAAATATAAATAAAAATAAAAAACTGTATTCATTCTGACAATTATGCCAGGTTCGTTAGACTCCGGTTAGTGTGACATGAGATACATTGACTTTTTGGCAATACAAAGTTCGCCGGGCAAGTTAGTAGTGCATAAAAATGACATTCAATGTGGAATGCAATTGCAATGCTATAGTCTGATTTCTACTCTAATATTGGTCTATGAAGGAGTCTCCTTTTTCCTTTTATATTATCCTTGAAATGCAAAATTTCCAAAAACCTTGTATATACATCGACGCGCAATTTAAAAAGGAACATACCTGTCAAATTTCATGGAAATCTATTACCGCGTTTCTTCGTAAATGCGCAACATACAAGGTGCGGCAGAAAGGATGAACGGTTTTCAAAGATGTAATATGTCGTTACCTATGCATAAAAAAAACATTTATTCGCATAACAATATTCACATTATCTTACAATTTTATAAAGTTAATGTTTGAAAACAATATCTGACAGGTGACAGCCGTTTTCAGCGATGCACTTTACAAGCCGCTCTCGGAAGTTGGTTTGTACTCTTCCTAATATTGCCCTGCCAATTTTGTTCGACTTCCTCACAAATTGCTCCCTTTAGTTCTTGAAGTGTACGTGGTTTATGTTGGTAAACACGTGACTTCAGGAAACCCCACAAGAAGTAGTCGCACATGGACAGGTCTGGAGAACGAGGAGGCCAATCAATGTCACCAAACCGAGAAATGATGCGACCACGGAAAACAGCCCGAATTGCTTTCATTGAATTTCTTGCTGAGTGAGCTGTCGCCCCGTCCTGCTGAAGTCATACTTGCCGGATAGGAATACGTTTCCTTCTTAATTCAGGTAAGGAGAATTCAGTGAACATCTGTCTATAACGTTCTGAGGTTACAGTTACAGTGGTCCCGTTGTCGTCTTCAAAAAAGTATGGACCAATAACAACTGTACTGCTCACAGCACACCAAACTGTCCAACTTGGGACTGTGTAATGGTCTCTCATGCATTAATTTTGGATTTTCATCTGAATAATAACGATAGTTCTGCTGATTAACGGTACCATTCAAATGAAAATGTGCTTCATCTGATGAAAAATGATGTTTCCATTTTGGTCAAGTAAGGCCCCCATTTCTCGAGCAAAATTCAGCCGCTTTACATAATCACCAGGATTCAATTGTTGTGCCATGGCCATCTTGTAGGGATAAAATCCTAGATATTTATGTAAAATACGCCTTACTGACCGATCACTGATGTTCAGTTCAGGAGCATGTCTCCTAGCAGATCGATTAGGACTACGGAGTATGGCTTGCCGAACTCTTACCACATTTTGTGGAGTGCATACAGTGCGATGAGCCCCTGGTGTTCGTTTATTCATTACTGTTCCTACTGAACGAAATGATTTTACCCAACGTAAAATGGTGTTACGAGTGGGTACATTGTCATTTCTCGCAAGATTGAAATGACGACGAAACTCACGCTGAACTGTAATGATACTCTCATTATTACGCACAAAACTGTCGTAAGTAAACACACGATGTTGCACATTCCACGAATCCATGATGCCGACTAAACAATGGCTGGAAAAAATGGTATGATCTACCGAACACATGTTCACTTCAGCTGGCCCAATCAAACTACCCAGATCAGAATACTATCTGTTCTAAAAACATCCATCCTTCCTGCCGCACCCAGTATAAACATTAAGAGAAATGCCAAACCGTCGACTTGAATCTTAGACCTCACTTCGCTCAACTTCAATAAATAATAATTATAAATTAATAATTATAAATCTTAGTAGCCTACCCTTTTAAAAGTAGCCCTAAAGAAGAAAGACAGTATTATTCTAGTAAGTTACAGCTAGAAATAATGGCTCTTCGACAGTTCATATTCAGTGTTGTCTTCTTCTTCTTTCTATCATGGTTTAAGGCATCATTGTCTGTTCTGAACCTCTTCGCCTCTATTATAATCGGACCTTGGACGTCCTCTATCTCTTATTCCAATTTCTTACAATAAGGCCATCTTAAGGATCAGGTCTTCACTTATTCTATTCACATGTTGAAGCCAATCATTCCTACTCTCATTTGTTGTGCTTTCAATGTTGTGCTTCAGAATATTTTCGTCAGACTTATTGGCTGTCAATTGATAAAAAAACTACTGTATTTGAATTTTATGTAATCCATTGAGAATTCATCATAATTCTACAATAGGATTAGTCCAGTCAAATGGTCGTTTTTCAGGAAACAGCACCGAAAGAATAAATTTTTCTCGACGGTTCTATATGTATTTTGGGGCACTGAATTCGATTCTGAAATTTGCTGACACGCCAGAGGGCAGCTTCACCCTCTAAACCCCCAAAAACCATCAAAATTTCGGACTTTTTTCGATTTTCCCATTTTATCTCGTGAACCTTGAGTTTCTCAAGAAAAATCATTCCTGACAAAATTGAAGAGGATAAAATTTCCAATAAATTGAGTGGTCGCACAGGATTCGAATTTTCAAAAAAGGGGTATTTTTTAAAGGGTTTCCAAAATGATTCAAACCTACCCTATACAACATGGATATTTTTCTAGTATAGATAAAAAACCACACATCACGTGAAATAACAATTCATTATGAACAGGATTTCTTAGGAATTTTTGAATTTAGTGGTGGGGGGAGGGGGAATATACCCAAAAAATAGAAAATCATGTCCTACAGCCAAAATACAAATTTTTCATTATAATACCTTTTCAAGGCCTTTCTAACAAAAATATACATATTTCGGCTGAAATCATCTCACGCGGGTTATTTTCTATGAGAATCACCTGTTAGAAACATTCAATTTCAGTATTTCCTAGAGGGGGTACGTCATAAGGATACGTCAAGGATCAAAACTTCAAACACTTATAACTTTTGACAGATTGATCAGATCTCCTCGTACTACAGCTCATTCTTCTCAGCTCGTCGAGGCGGTTCAAAATCATGTATCATAATTGAAAATTGATGAGGAAATATAAAAATTCACTTTAGTGTATTTTAGACACTTTTTAAATACACAGAAAAATGACTAATTTCTATATTCAAAACTGTGTATCTCGGTAACCTGGGATGATAAAAAATGATACCTGGTCTTGATTTGAAGAACAGAATCTCCTCTTCTATGTGAGGTGAATTAATTTTGTAAAAATATGATCGTGAGGTAAGATACGTTCAGGAAAAAGATCAGGAAAACAATCCATAGGAGCGGAAAGAGGAGAAAATTATCTACTACCTTGACTACTTTTGATTTTTTATCTGAAGAGTTTCTCAAGAAAAATCATTCCTGACAAAATTGAAGAGGATAAAATTTCCAATAAATTGAGTGGTCGCACAGGATTCGAATTTTCAAAAAAGGGGTATTTTTTAAAGGGTTTTCAAAATGATTCAAACCTACCCTATACAACATGGATATTTTTCTAGTATAGATAAAAAACCACACATCACGTGAAAGAACAATTCATTATGAACAGGATTTCTTAGGAATTTTTGAATTTAGTGGTGGGGGGAGGGGGAATATACCCAAAAAATAGAAAATCATGTCCTACAGCCAAAATACAAATTTTTCATTATAATACCTTTTCAAGGCCTTTCTAACAAAAATATACATATTTCGGCTGAAATCATCTCACGCGGGTTATTTTCTATGAGAATCACCTGTTAGAAACATTCAATTTCAGTATTTCCTAGAGGGGGTACGTCATAAGGATACGTCAAGGATCAAAACTTCAAACACTTATAACTTTTGACAGATTGATCAGATCTCCTCGTACTACAGCTCATTCTTCTCAGCTCGTCGAGGCGGTTCAAAATCATGTATCATAATTGAAAATTGATGAGGAAATATAAAAATTCACTTTAGTGTATTTTAGACACTTTTTAAATACACAGAAAAATGACTAATTTCTATATTCAAAACTGTGTATCTCGGTAACCTGGGATGATAAAAAATGATACCTGGTCTTGATTTGAAGAACAGAATCTCCTCTTCTATGTGAGGTGAATTAATTTTGTAAAAATATGATCGTGAGGTAAGATACGTTCAGGAAAAAGATCAGGAAAACAATCCATAGGAGCGGAAAGAGGAGAAAATTATCTACTACCTTGACTACTTTTTGATTTTTTATCTGAAGTGTTTCACAAGATACGCAACTTTGAATATGCGAAAAAGTTTTGATACGTTAATCATTTCCACAGACTTGTATATTCAAAGTTTCGTATCTTGTAAACTCGTAAATTCGTAGCTCCGAAACCAAAAATGGTAGAATCCTGCGCGATCACTCAATTTATTGGAAATTTCCAATAAATTGAGTGTTCGCGACAAAATTATTTTGAATTGAGAATGATTTTTCTTGAGAAACTCTAGGTTCACGAGATAAAATGGGAAAATTGAAAAAAGTCCGAAATGTTGGGGGTTTTTGGGGGTTTTGGGGGTGAAGCCGCCCTCTGGCGTGTCAGCAAATTTCAGATTCGAATTCAGCGCCCCAAAATACATATAGAACCACCGAGAAAAATTCTTTCGGGGCTGTTTCCTGAAAAACGACCATTTGACTGGACTATATTATGGGAAAAAGATCATTCTTTGTCATTGAAACAGAATATATTAGAATATCATGACAAAATTCAAAAAGTTACTGGTTATTTTTTGGATATTCAGCTCTCAGGTTGAATTAATCACCTTTCACTCGCAATTATCTATATTCTAATAATATACTGTTTCGAGTTCAAAAACTATATTGGAATATATAAAATACTCAAAAGAGATTATATCGAAGTTAGTAATCACGGAAATATGCCTTAATAAGTACGGGCGAGTGATTTTACTTATAATCATTTTTTAGCTCCATTATAGAATTCAAATAATTGAAATCTGTACAATTATAATTCAACAGGATCCATTTTTCTCGACAATGTGGCGCAGCTGCTGTAATTTTTGCAGAAATGACACTTAGGACCGTTTGCACAGTATAGATTGCTAAACTCGATTGAGTTAATCGAGTTTAAGTTAATCTGAAAGTTTAAACTTGAATCGGTTTTCTCAGTGCATTTACTAATCCATTTTAAGTTAAACTAGTTTAGCGTTAAGTTGGTAATAGAATGTCATCGTTTATCATATCTGGAAGGCTAATTTTCATAGGAAATTTATTATTTGTTTACAAACCATCATTAAATTGAGGTTATGTAGCTACTTTTTTAGTATTTTCTTGTTCTTGTTCAAAATCCACAGAGCTGTTAGTAAGCTGTACGGTTATAAAAGTGAAAAGCGATCAAGTAATTTTTTAAAAACTTATGTTTAGTTGGCACCAGAAAATATATTTTAGAATGTAGGATAAAAAAGTTATTTTGTTACGCTTGAATCTACTACGGTCTTTCTCGTTTATTAGAAATCTCTCGAAAGCAATATACGAGCCGTATCTCAGTTATGTGTTATTAAAAATATGTTTTCTAATGGAAGACCACTGTTGAAAATTCTCTCAATTTCTATCAAGTGGTTTATTCAATCGAAATACTAAATTGGCAGTTGCTGTACTCAAGCAAAACCGTTGAAAAAATTCTCTATTCAAGAAATTTAAATTATTTGTTTTCAAGTTGATCCAAATTATTTGGTTTAAACCTCCTGCTTTGGAGGATTTAACTTTCCCAGAGTTTAAACTCAATACAGAGTTTAAACTGATACTGTGCAAACGAAATTTTAGTTTAAACCAAAAAATCCAGATTTGGTTTAAGCTTCAGCTTAAACTTACACTGTGCAAACGGCCCTTAGGCCTATGTCAGTTAAAAGGGCTTATAAATGGCAATCCAGGATATGAAAATCGTTTGAGGTGTTTTTGAGAAAACCGTGAATAACATGGTTTTTTCATTGATTTTCAGTCATTTCTTCCGCCATTTTGTATTGAATTTATTATTTCCGGACCACCTTAACTTCAAAATTTCAAGTCAATCTGTTGAATAGAAATGAAGTTATCGTGCTCACAGACATACATACACACTCACACACAGGCCAACACCCAAAACTCATGTTTTTGGACTCAGAGGACTTGAAACGTACAAAGAAAATAAAATTGGGGTACCTTAGTTTTTTTAAGCAGTACTGTCCTCAATTCTGGATAATCTCATTTTATTCAGAATTGTTTGATCTAAAAAAGGCTGAAGCTTATTTTGCTGTCTGATTACTGGATTTGGCGGAAATAGCTGAAAACTGGAAAATGAATAGAAAATACGAGGTATTTGGGCCACTCTGTATCTAGCACAAGGAAATTTTGCATGAAGAAATTGGCTCTGGACCTCTCTAATGAATCCAAATAGTATATAAAGGAATCATAACTACAATATACAGTAAATTGCAAGCACTAATGTATATAGTGACTGGAGTAAAAACGTCATTCACTTATTTTGGAGGATCTCGTCTTTGCAGATATTTGTTCAGTGTCAGATAATTGGGCATTGTCAACTGGGTAATAGGGCATTGTTATTCCTTCTTCTTCTTCTTCTTCTTCAGCTGTAGGTTGATGACAATTGAGTTCATTGTATTTTCGACAAAATCAGATACAGGTGTACGACAGTAGTTTCTCATTGACTTTGGTTTCATTTTAAAGATGAGTCATGAGTAGAGTCACTAAAAATTAGAAAAGTAGTAAGTTACTTTCAGCGAAGGAAACTCAAGTCCCTCCAGGGTATTTTTGTTCATCACTCTGCATTGAATAAATTTTCTTTGAATACTTTGCATATTCTTCTTGAAACTCAACGCTATCGCTGGAATCCAAAGTCAGTGCAAAGTAATACACATGTGTATCCAATCAAGAATGTTCACACAAAGTAGGCCTACAATGCAGTACTGATTTTTGATTAGCAACAGTTGGTAGACTAGCGACCCCCTGGGTTGAAGAACTCGCTCATGAACTGTTGTATTGATCAAAATCCGCAACTTTTAATTATATAGAGTTGGTGAGAATCATTATGGAAACAGCTGAATATCTCTTTTTCAAGTATGATGACAGTACTTTCCATGGGGATCCTAATCCAATTGAAAAAACTTTCTGTCACTTCAAAATTTTTGTCCGCCATCCTGAATCCGTCATATGGATCAAACTTCAATTTCGAATCCAGCTTGATTTTTAATTCAACTTCATTTTTTCAAATGGGAAAGTGGTCATGCAATACATGATTTCGATACAGAATTAAAAAAAAAATAATGGTGAAACCCGTACATTGATATCTCAAACCGTTCCAATGATTTAAATATACAAAATGAAATGAATGAGTACCTATATAATCAAGTCTTATTGAACACTAAGGCCCGGTTGCAAAGAAGCCGGTTAAGTCTTAGCCGTGATTAATTTCACGAAAACCAACGGCTTTTGTCAACCGGCACTAATAGTAGATTCTACTCACAATTTAACATTTTGAACAAAAAATTTTTCATAGCAAACCTGTTTCGGCTATGTGATGCCATTATCAAGTCTAGTCTTCATAATGGGGGGAAAGATTACTTATATTCAAGATTATCCTAAAGAAAAAAGACGATAAATATGTAGTGTAATATTCAGCTCAATTCATGTGTCGGCGCATAAAGTCTGTCAGTCTGTGTGATAACTCCCAAGTAGCATCAGCATTTATTAAATGCACGGAAAATCATAGAAATAGCTTGTAACTAATTCCAGCTGACTGAATGTTAAATCAAAACAATTTTTCTTCTTATTCACTTTCAATGTTACTTTTAAATCCTGAAAAAGGACGAAGTAGAGGAAGAATTTTGTTGTTCAACGAACTTGACCTGTAAAAAGGTTCGAAGAATACGTGTTAAAAATTTGAAGCTAATTGATCAATTCTTTCTGAAGTATTTGTAGAACAGACAGAATACGATTTTGGGCTCCAGAAAGTCAAAAGTGAGAACTCGCTTACGCTCGTTCAACAATCAACAGGGTTTATCTTTCAAATTGGATCACATCTTCCTTCATCTGTGATCTAAGAGGCCCGCAAGGGGCCATTGGGGCAGTTACCCCCTTAAGAATGATCAAAAGTATTTCCAAGGGTATGTACCCATTCTCATCAAGCATCATTGAATGAATACTATTTATGAAATTATGGAGCATTAATTTATGTGCAATGTGATGCATCTTCCTTTCAATATTCTATGCATTTTCAATGAATTATCAATCAATCAATCAATTTTCTCATGACTGTCAAAGAAGTTTTGGTGTTGAGTCTGAAATCTTTACAATCAAATCAGTTTCATATACTTAATAGGATTCAAATGTTTTGGCTGCTTTGTGACAACAGATAAGATTGATCACAAATGATTTTTCTTATTCTTTTTCTCATCTTTTTCATCCAGTTTGAAAAATAAGGATGGTAAATGGTAGGCTACTATATTAATTCTTAACTCTTAATTCTTGGGTTGTTCATTCAAAGAGTTTCTGTGCAGTGTATAGAGCTGCATTTGGTTGAGAAAGGAGAAAAAATGTTTCAATACGGTATTTTAATTTTTTCCTTTTTGTGTCATTGAGTGATGTGAAATTTCATTTTGTTTTGTTATTCGATTCATTTTTCTCATTCATTTATTTTATTTCTTATTAATTGAATATTGTCATTAAAAGATTTAATTATAATGTATTAAAAGGGATAGTTCAGTTGTTTCTTGATAAGTTAGTTGATTGTTCGGTTTTTTTGAATCTATTACTTCTTATTTCAATTTAAATATAATCAGTGTAATATCATTAGTACTGTGCTCCCATATGCGGACAAGCTCCTTGAGCTTTGCATATGTGTATTATTTTTCAGTTGAAAACTTGTTTCTATTTGTATGAAGATGTTTTATGTTATGTATTTTCTTTGACTGAGAATAAACATTTTATTTATTTATTTATTTATTTATTTATTATTATTTATATTTGGAGAAGATGCTCGTGTTGTCAACATGGAACGTTGGAAAGAAGATGATTTGGAAATTGTAAATTATAACACTTTTGGAGCTTACAAAAAGGTCTATGATCAAGTTCAATTCATTTTTATATACTAAATGAGATTTTAATGTTTGGGTGGTGGGACTTTTGCTCCTTAATCTCCATATGAAATCACCGTGATAGAATAATATCAGTATTGGAAGATTTAGTATAATGTTCGATAATGAACATATTTTTTCCAATACAAAAGATGAAAATGTTCAAATATAATCAGTCTAGAGAAATTCATCCCCTTCAGAAACAGAATTTACAATTAAAGCCATGATATTATTGTTTATTGTTTTGAAGGTACGGATTCAAGGATCCAAAGGTTCGAAGAACCCCACACGTCAACCGAAGCTTATTGTGTTCCCAAGTATTATGTTAGTTCAGCAAACCAATACCCTGTGTTCCTTACAAGAACCAGGAGTTTTTCCCTATTCTTACATCCCATTCTCACCCGGTTTGCATGTTGAAATCCAGTATGATATGCTTGGCAGTCTCTTCAGACTGATTAGTCCTCGTGACCTACGTGAGTTCCACTCCTGGCCTCCTTTGAAGGTCCTTCCACTGAGGAAGGGGTAGCCAAGTTGCTTCTAGGGCGCCCGGCCACCCTCGACTCAGCCTCTTGACCCACATTTGTGCCTAGAGTTTCACCCATCTCTGCTCTCTTGAGTTTTTCTTTTTGCCCCTCCGAAACTGCCCTGATGAGGCAGATCTCGTGGGTTTGAAGGCAAGGCAACTCCTGGAGATTCCTTGAGGTCCATTTTAGTCGCCTCCTACGACAAGCATGGATACTGTGGGTGAATTTTGGTTTTCAACAGATTCTTGAGTGTGATGATCGACTCAAAGCTCCCCAACCCACAGGGGGCGAAACCATGATAAAGTAACAACTGATTGAAAAATAGGAATTCCAATTGAAAATTAAGAAAAACTTTTTTTTCCAAAAAAAAAAACAGTTTGCACTGTGGTGAGAAGATAATTTTATGGAAATATTCAAAATCTCCAAGAGACAAGTTGAAATATTTTGTTCACCATTATTTTATTATTCTTCTTGTAATTTCAGCAGAGAAGAAGACGCTTGGACTATCTTGATTTAGCGCCGACTGCTTAAGATCAATCTGAATTTGATTGCAATCAGGTGTTGGAAATCGGTAAGATTTGAACAAGGAATGAGTCACTCCAAACAATACGGTACTTGTTGATTGGTGATTGTTGAACAGCAGCTTCCACTAACAAGTACAGTACATGCAGTGCCTTATTTTTTCAACGCGTTTCTGTAGATTATGGTTGGTTAAAGATTTTTATTTTCTATACAGCATAATATTCCTTGAGATTATTGAGAAAGTAACGAATAGAGGAAGGGTGAGAAGGAAGAATGTAGTGGATTATGATGAGGAGATATTCAAATATACCGGTGTAATCTTTGATGTATATAGATATCTGCCTCTCTGTAAATTGTTTGACAGTTGCAAAATTCTATGAGACACACAGTTGTTTTTTCAACTGATATAGTCCAGTCAATATAAGCTAAATTATGCGTTCTTTTTAAAAAAGAAATCTTTATTTTACATACACAAAATTTGGAATTTAATAATTTAGACAAGTGAACTTTGAGTACCTCTCGCTTCGATGTTGTAAGCAGGACTGACGCTCGATGCGTGAGAAAGCTGCCTCCAACAGTTCCAGGAGAGTTCCAAGAAGTTGTATAGAAACTGCTGACTGCTGTAGGTTCTCACGATGTAACTCCTCCCTCCCTAAAGAGAACTTCGGGGGTTGGTAGCGAAGTTCTTGAAGAAGGTTGCTGTCCTCTTTTGGAGATTCTTTTGTACACGGTGAAAATCACGCAAAGAACAATCACAATGTACAAAATGGTTGTGAAAACATTGATGTCGGTGGTTAAATATGATTTTCGGATAACTGGAGACACTTGAATGTTTTTAAATTGGTTAAAGTTGTCTAAATTTTTCAAATGAATTTGGAAGTCTAGAATTTGATGATCTTGAAGTTCTAATTGGATGTTTTCTAGAAATTTTGGATGTCCTCTCGTTTGGGGAGAGTGGAACAGAGGTTTTCCTCGATAGTAAATTTTTCCTTCGGCTGTATTGATGAAATAAATTCCTTGAAGTGTTGTCACAGTAGTTTCGGTTTTCGTTTCTATGTGGAAGGTCTCCAATTTTGGTAAGACTGCCAAATATTGTTGTATTTCGGGAATCCATTTGATGAGGTTCTTTTCAATTTGGACGGAGGTGAATTTACAGTTGTCAGTGGAACCAGTAGATATGATAGCCGCTTCACATTGCAGTTGTTGATGGGAGATGGCTTCGGATGAGCACAGATAGCATTCGTTATCTCCTATCAATCTACATTCTTTATACAATCCTTCAATTTTTAAAGTATTAGAATTATCAGAAGATTTCAATAGGTATTTGTTTTGTGGAAGTATTGTTACAAAATTTGATTCTACTTTACTTGGAATTTGTAATAATTCAAAAAGATCAAAAGTTACTTCTTCTACAATCGGAAATTCGAGAAAATAAATGATTTCGTTCTTAATTAGCTTACAATCTACATTAATCAATTTTTCTATTTCTAGCATCTTATTATACTTAATTTCTAATGGGAATTTCTTGTCATAGAATTTTGAAATTTTCACAAGTTCATTGAACAATTCTTTAGTAGACATTATACTAGGGTGCAGAACGCCTACTTTACAAGATGCAATAGAATTTTCAATGTCATAAACTACGTCTAATAAAATATTATAAGCTATGAGTAATTGATTAAAAATATCTTTAATTTTTTCTAATTCTATGAAATCGTTTAAATCATCATTAATTATCAAAACTTTCTCTTTCAATTCATTGAAGTTTTGGTTCACAAGTTTAATTGTTTCATTGAATTCTACAATAATGTTTTGACTAATGAATAGTGATTTGAATAATGGTTTGAAATTTGATTGGCTAAATTATCTTGATTATTATACAGTTCGAGAATCAACTTATCGTATTTTTGTTCGTCATATGCGTCCAAATTACCAGTGATAAATTTTAAAACAGATCCCAGACTATTTATTAAACCTCTTTTATTGTGTTTGACGTTTTCATTGTAAAACAACATCATTTCCAATTTTTCTTCAATAACAGACTTTGTATGGTTGATGAATTTCAAATAGTTGATTGCATCTCTTAATTTACTACTGTTTTCTGTAACGAAATCGGTTTTTGAACTTATACTAATATTTTTCCAAAAATAGTGAGATACCTTATCATAGTAATTATTCAAATTTTCAATTTCTGAATACATTGATTTCAGATCATAATTATGTACAAAAACGTGCGAGTTAGGCCTATACAAGTTTGGCTTTGCCAAGGTTAATTGGTACAATTCCAGAATTAATAGTAACATTCTTAATGTCTATTGCTGTTCCTGATCTTGCTGCGTACAGGATGAAGAGGGACCTGGAAAAGGATTGTCATTGTCAATAGTCAGTTGAGTCACTGTCTTAGGTTTTTCAATGTCATTAGTTTTGATGATTTTTCTAGGTCTTTTAATTTTGGAAAGGTGTATTTTAGATTTTGTGTTATGGTGTCTCGGTACGATTTTAGCTGTTTTAAGGTATTTGTTCACATATTCGATTTTCTCTTTGTTATATTTGTTTTTTGTCTTTCTCTGTTTCTGGGTATTTTTAACGTAGATATCGGATGGAATTTCAGGCAATGGTTCTCTATTCTCGTTTACTTTCTCGATAACCTTTTCTTTAATTGCTTGATTTGTTTCTCTAATGTGTTCATAGAGCTTTTTGGTTTTTTCTCTGTGTTGATTGACATAGTCGTTCATCATCTGTTTGCCAATGTCATATGTCAATGTCAAATAAAGCATTTGCGTTCATGTGTCCGTTCAGAATTTCAAATGGAGTTAATTTTGTTACAGAGTGAATACTATTATTGTACGCTAAAATAGCATGTTTCACTTTTCTCTCGATAGAATCGTCTTTGAATTGAGCTTGATTATTAAGGAGTCTAATATGCTCGACAAGGGTTGAATGCAATCTTTCGCACATGCCGTTTGACTGGGGATGCTGTGTGCTGATAAAGTGAATCTTTATCTTATGAAGTGCCATCAATTCTTTCACCACATTATTAGTGAACTCTGTGCCATTATCTGAAACTATAATTTCTGGAACACCGTGATGACTGAAGAAATCCAGTAGTTTATCAACTATTTCAATTCCTTGTGCACTAGCAAGTGGATAGGCTTGTGCATAACGTAAAAAACTATCTATTATCGTCAAAAATTTTCTTTTGTCAAAAGTAATGCTATCGATATGAATAGTTTGAAGTGGTTTTGAAGCAGTGGGGGTAAGATTCATTTCCAAGTTCAAGGGTACTCTTTCGTATTTTGTTTTTAAGCAAATGTCGCATCTATTGATGAAATTTTGAATTCTGTTTCGAGTATTTGGCCAGTAGTACTTTCTTTTAATTTGCTCATAAGTTTCTTGAATGCCACGATGATTATTCTTTCCGACATGATAGTTATCGATCATCTCTTTTATCTCTTCCTCGTTTGTGACATCAATCAGTTTTTTCGTACAACGTACTAGTTTGAGTTGTGTATTTTTGAAATAAGTTGCAATTACTACAGTGAATCTTTCGTAGAAATCATTTTCAAAGTATAGACAATATTTTACATTCGGAACTGAATATTCTTTTACAAATTCTACTACATCTTTCTCAAAATTATTCTCGGAAATTTCTACAATAATTCGGCACTTGTTTTCAAATATTTTTTGTATTTTCACTTTTCGTGGATTGTATTTCACTAAATTTAGTAATATTTGATTTTTAGCAAAGTTTACTGGTTCGTCAAGAGTTTGAATTCCAATCATTTCATTACCGTGATAGTCTGAATGCACTGTTTGATCGTCAGAGTCATGTTGTTCTTCTCGAATGTCAAGGTTGTTGTCACGTACATCATTGTCGTCTACATTTCCTATCATAGATTGATCGTCAAGTTCAGAAAAATGCATTTCAATAGCTTCGTTTATTATCTTATCTACTTCTTCACCTGTGTTTTGTCTTGAAGGACGTGGAATAACATTATTATTATTCAATTGGATCCTAGATAGAGCATCAGCGTTCTGATTCAAAATTCCTATTTTATAACAAATCTCGTAATCGTATTCTTCTAGTTTCAATCTCCAGCGGAGAAGTTTGGAATTTGGTTCTTTTATTGAGAATAGCCACTGCAATGGTTTGTGATCAGTATAAATTTTGAATTTTTGGCCGTACAAGTAGGGACGAAAGTATTTAGTTGCCCAAACTATCGCTAATAATTCTTTTTCTATTGCCGAATATCTGGTTTCGCTTCCGTTCAGGGTTCTACTAGCATAAGCTATAGGTAAATCAGCACCATTTTTCTTCTGACTCAGGATAGTTCCTACTGATACGTTACTAGCGTCTGTTGTTAATAAAAATTCGGATGAAAAATCAGGATATTGTAAAATTGGGTCATTACACAAAAGGGTTTTGCAATATTCAAAGCATTTCACATAATCTTCATCTTCAACATTAATTTTAGTTCCTTTCTTTAGGCGTTTTGTTAGTGGTTGGTTACATCTTCGAAATTTTTATGAATCTTCTGTAATAGCCTAACAGTCCTAGAAATCCTTTGATTTCTTTAGTAGTTTTTGGGATAGGAAATTGTTGTATTGCTCTTATCTTTTCTGGGTTTGGTTTTACTCCTTCTGGTGTGACTATGTGTCCTAGATAAGCTACTTCTTTTCTTAAAAACTCTGTTTTGTCTGGCTGAATTTTAAAGTTAGCATTTCGTAATCTATCAAATACTTCTCTCAATCTTTGGATGTGTTCTTGGAGGCTGGTAGAATAGATTATTATATCATCTAAATAGACAAGACATTTTTCGTTCTGAATACCTCTCAATATATTGTTAAGTACTGTTTGAAATGTAGGTGGGCTGTTTTTTAATCCAAAAGGCATTCTTAGAAATTCATAGTGACCTGTACCTGTGGAAAAAGCTGTTTTCTCAATACTATCGGGATGCATTTGAATCTGGTGGAAACCACTTGCCAAATCAAGAGTTGTAAAATATTGACATCTTCCTAATTTATCCAGGATTTCAGCTATATTTGGCAATGGGAATCTATCATCAATAGTTTTTGCATTTACTCCTCTAAAATCTATCACAATTCTGTATTTTTGTTTTCCGGATTCATCACGTTTTTTGGGTATAATCCAAATTGGTGAGTTCCAAGCTGAATGACTGGGTCTGATAATTTTTTGATCTAGCATTTCTTGGATTTGTCTATCAACTTCTGCTTTGTAAACAACAGGATATCGATAATTTCTTGAACAAACTGGAATTTCATCGGTTGTTCTGATAACATGTTTGACCTGATTTGTGAATGTCAATTTATTTCCGTCTACATGAAAAATGTCTGCATACTCTTTTATCAGTTCTAATATTGCTTCTTTTTCTTCGGAATTCATGTGTTCGGTTCTAATTGTTGAAAGATCTAATCTAGTTTGGTTAACTTCAAAATTATTCAAGTTATTACTGTTTGGAGATGAGGTGGATTTTAAATGAGGGACTAGTTCATAGTTTTCCAAATTTTCAACTTCAAAAGGTCGTGTGATTGTCAATTTTTTATCTTCCGTAAATGAATTTGTAATTAGACAGATTGCTTTATTGTTTTCAACTTTTAGGATAGATTGTGGAATTTCTAGTCCAGAGAGATTTTGGTATTTGAGAAAGCATTCTCCGTTTGACACGTTTTTTATCGGAATTGATATTGTTTTCTGACTACGTGCTTCAATCAAGTAAGTCCACAGTTGTCGAGGTTTATTGACTTTAGAAGGTTCATTGTGTTGCAAAGTTGTATTGTAATACAGTATTGGTACTTGTTTGTTGTTTCCATAGTAAAGTTTGTTACTAATGTAATCTAATCTTACTCTCAATCTCTCAATTGCTTTATAGCATCCATTCCTAACAAGAGATCGAAATCTTTATAAAAATCAAATACGAAAAAATCGAATTTTCTTCCTAGGAATGGTATTTTAGCACTGAATTTTTCTTTTGATTTACCATGGGCTGTAGTAACTTCAAATGGTGTTGGTTTCAAGGAATCTTTAAAACCTTCATGTGCAATTACCTTTTTTATAAAGGATTGCATACTTCCGGGATCAATCAGTACTCGAAAGTTCGTTTGTGGGTCTAGAAAGTAAGAGAGTTCGTTATCTTTTGTTTGCAAGTTCATAATTGAAAATTTGTTCCGAGGCTTGTTTCTCCTAAAAAATGATTTTGTTCTGTTTGGTCGGAAGTCATTTGATTCTTGTAATCATCATTCAAATCCAAGTTTTCAAAATTGTTCATGAGATTTCCAGTCATTTCGGGGTAATTGAATGGTTCATTTGAGAAATTGTCAGTCAAGAGTTCGTTTTCGTTAGTATTGAGTAATTCGTCATTGTTTGTAGCGAATTCGGTTGTCAGTTGATTGAATCTGGGGTTCTTTTTCGGGGGTTCTGGTGGGGGTTCTGTGTTTCTGGTTGAAATACTCATTGGAGTTGGTTGCGATTGCATTTGTGGTCTGTGTTGTTGACCGAAAAATTGCCTTTGAAACATTGGTCTCTGTTGGTTCATTGAACTGATGTTGCGAAATTGTTGATTGCTATTTTGATGTGTAATCATTGGTCTTTGTTGTGATTGGTTTTGGAAGTTCGGATAAGTCTTGTTTTGGGGAAAGTTTTGCATTGGTCTAGTCTGAGGAAAGTGTTGGATTTGTTTAGTCAGAGGAAGTTGTTGGAATGGTTGTGAGATTGGTCTCTTTTTGAGATTGAAATTATAATTACTAGTTCTGTTTTTGTACTGCATTTCGTTTGTGATCATACTCAAAGCTTCACTTAGACTTGAAGGGTTTTTTGTTCTCATCAGTGATCCTATAGGTTCATTCAGACCTCTCAAAAATACCCTAAGGGCAAGCTGCTTTGCGTATTCGCATAGAATAGTTGAGTTTGCTGCCATTTTCGTAAGGAAATATGCAAGTTGCAAGTTGAGAATCTTTTGAATTCTCTCGTGAAAATGAAAAGGGCTTTCGCTACTTTCTTGTTTCAATTCTGTCATTTCAGTATTCAAGGTGAAACAATCACGTTTGTCAAGATAGCCGTCGAGAAGTACTCTTCTCACTTCAGGCCAAGCATAAGTGTTTCCACTGGTTACAAGTTCTAAAGCTCTACCTTTGAGTCTAGAAATAATAGTGGAAAATAGATATTCATTTTGAAAATCATCGGGATTCGATTGTACAAAAAACTTAGCAACTACTTTATCACAAATCAATACAAATCTGTTTAATAATAATGGCTCTCCAGAGAATTCTGGTATCATATCCAGGAATTCTTTTCTTAAAACAGGGGTAGCAGCAGAGGGTGCTGTATCTACTGATTGATTATGCATTCTGAAATATTTAAATGTTTCGAGAATAACCAAACTAAAATATTACAATATTAAAACTTAAAATTAAGACTTACACTAAAACGAATGCTATGCTCATCTCTTCTGATGTCCTTTCAGCATTGAAGATGCACGTTCGATGAAGAAGATTTGGTGATGATGATATCGAAGTTTGATATCCACTGCACTTCACAATGTTGGTGTTTCGCAGCTTGATAATTCACCACACTTTTCGGATGTCGCGAACGCGAGGTCCTTATATTACGAACGATCGGTAACAGTTTAAAAACTGAAGATTATGTTCATTATTAATCCCGATCGTCCTACCGACTGCGCCAGCTAAATAATGCGTTCAGTAAGATTTCTTTTTAAAAAAGAAATCTTTATTTTCAAAATTTGGAATTTAATAATTTAGACAAGAGAATTTTGAGTACCTCTCGCTTCGATGTTGTAAGCAGGACTGACGCTCGATGCGTGAGAAAGCTGGCTCCAACAGTTCCAGGAGAGTTCCAAGAAGTTGTATAGAAACTGCTGACTGCTGTAGGTTCTCACGATGTAACTTATATACATAAAAAAGGGGGTGTGCTTGCAATTTATATTGTAGTTCTAATTTTTTAATATATCATTTGGGTGCATAAGAGAAGTCCAGAACCAATTTCTTCATGCAAAATTTCCTTGTGCTAGATACAGAATGGCCCAAAAACCTCGTATTTTCGGCTCATTTTCCAGTTTTCAGCCATTTCTGCCAAATCTCGTAATCGGACAGAAAAATTTGCTTCTGCCTTTCTTCTAGAATATGAAATTCTGTATAAAATGAGATCATTTGGAACTCTCTATCTCCAATGAGTACTGAGTTATGATTTTTCAAAAATGAGTGAAATTTGAAGAGAGAATCAATTTTTGATGAATTTCAGATTTTGATCAACAATATCTTCCGACTGTTACCATTTAGATGTATAATTCAAAATCCCTCTGAACGTATTTTTGTGCTCTACAATCTGAGATCGGGTAGAGCGCTCTATCTCATATAGAATTACAGGTACACCTGACAACAATGCTCCTTGTATTGTGAAAAACACCTAATTTTCAGCTCAACCATCATAACCAACTACATAGTCTTCACATTGATAATTCGCACAATGCTCTATGAGAATCACCCGTTAGATGCACTTCATTTCAGTATTTCCTAGTGGAGAGGTGCGCTTAAGGACACCTCAAGGATCAAAATTTCAATCACTTACAGCTTCTGACACAATTCTCAGATTTCATCGTACGACACTTCATTCTTCTCAGCTCGTCAAGATGGTCCAAAATGATGCATCATAAGTCAAATTCGGGCGAAAAATGGAAAATTTATTGCTGAGTGTACTTGAGCCCATATTCCAACACACAAGAAATGGTCAATTTCTATATTCAAATCTGCATGTCTTTTGAAATACTCCTGATAAAATTTCCAAATCTGGTGAGGATGTGAAAATTGTCCCCCTCTACACATTCCAATAAATAATACTTTCAATTCCAATACCATTCGAAAGTTACAGAAGATTTCAAAAATGGTGATTTCAGTTTTTAAAATTTTTCCGTGATTTTACTGTTGATCAAGAGTTTCTAAAACGACTCCGATGACGCTCTAGCCGTGGAATATGGACTCTCAGCCTTCAACCAGACGTCATTTTGAAGCTTTGAGAATATTATACAAGACTGTGCCAATAATACTAGTGTATGTCTACTACAAATACATTCACAGTATACAGTGGATAGTGAAATATTGTCCCCGAGTATGCTCGGTTTTTAATGTAAATAATGTATGCTTCAAGTTTTTGAAGTGAAATTATCAATTAACAAAGGAGTCGGAATGAGACGATTCTCTCGAATATTATAGTTTGATTGATTCTTGACACTTAGGTGATATAATCAATTCGATATCCCTGACAATAACTGAATAGCAAGCGATATGAAAATTTCTGTCAATAATAACCGCAATCTTGAATTTCTTAATGATGTCGAATATTTTCGTTGTTGCCATCATCAATATTCTTATTCGGCTTATTGTAACGAATAGATAGAGACTTGCAGATAGTCTTGCAAGTACTCATGATGATGAAAAACTCTGCCAGTCAATTAATCATAAATTGAAATAGAACATTCTAAGGATGAACGCTTCACTTTGGAAATTTGGAAATATAAGTGCGTAGATGGATCACTTTTAAATTTGAGCTACCCTAAAATTATAAATAAAAGGTGTGCCAGTCAATCCTCATTTCACAGTACAATTTCCACTAGAATTCCAAGAGCTCATAAGCATTCTAGTTCCTAGAGCTTTTTTAAGATTGAAAAGGAGTCAGTGCCCCAGTAAATCGATTATAAGGCTACGTAATCGATTATGGTCAAGAAAATAATTTACATAATTGATTCAGCTCCGTCCGAGTTTTCAACCTCCAAGGCATTTATAAGATCATTACTTATTCGATTGTACCGTACTTCTTGGATTTCAAAATTTGCATGGAATGATTTAATAAACTACACTCTTTTTGATCATATTTGTGATTTTCCCTGGACCAGAATCTATTCTCAATTCTATTCTTTGAGTCCATATGAGTATCATGTCCTTATGATTAGTAGAGTAGCATGAATGTTATGATTCATATTATTACGCATCCACTAATAGGTCTATATTCTATTATTGTAGATATCAAAGAGCTAAACTTGTCTTTGGTTTGCTTGCGCAGCCAAAACTCAAAGTCTTTTGAAATATTTACATCCCACCGTTCTTGAGCAATACACTCCGTTTTCCTTTTCATCTATTTTTCTTGGGACATATTGATTTATTTTCTTTTCCATCTCATCGCCTTTCCTCCACACATTAAATAGCGACAGGATTTGAATACATTATCTTAGAGCGGCGAATTTTCCGGTACACCGACCAAACACCTCTCGATCGACTTTTTGCAAACCTGATAAGATGCTACTAATGGTCCTGAAGTTTGAATAATATGTGGAAACAAGAAAAAATTCCGATTGAAGCTATCAACATGATTATTTCAAACCCGTCTACTAGCCACTTACTTATCCTTACTGAATAAACAAACATTAATAACAAATTCTTCTTTCTTGATATTATTAATAACTAGCAGGTAACACGTGCTCCACATGGGTCTATTTTAAAACTTGACAAACTGAAAACTTGACGTAATGGAATCTTGAAGAACTGAGAAAGGGCCTATAACAATCCTTCGTTAATTAAGAATTTAAATGGAAATTTTCAAGTTAATCAGTTCAAGTCATTAGTTCAGACGTGAAGATGCGTCAAACATAATTTTCCCATCCCGTACGTGTATAAGCCAGTTCTTGACGCAATGGAATCTTGAAGAACTGAGAAAGGGCCTATAACAATCCTTCGTTAATTAAGAATTTAAATGGAAATTTTCAAGTTAATCAGTTCAAGTCATTAGTTCAGACGTGAAGATGCGTCAAACATAATTTTCCCATCCCGTACGTGTATAAGCCAGTTCTTTCCTTTATTATAGTAATATCGGGGCACCGAGCTATATCATTTTTATTTATTGATAAACAGAACACAATTTTTTTGAATGATCGTGTTTATATTTTACAGCTTGCTATACGTCAGCTTATGAATTTAGGGGATGAGATATTTTGATTTTTCACAGACGCTCTCACCCACTCACTTTTTTATCATCCACAGACGACGAAGTCTCAGCTGTTTTTCCAAGGATGAATTATCCTTTTAATGTCGTTCAACGAGTTTTCCCAGGGATGAGACCTAGTGCAATCGAATTTTTATATCATAAACCAACATTTTGTTTCAAATTTCGTGAAAATCGTTAGAGCGGTTTTCGAGATCCGTTGGACATAAATAACCATAAATAAATATAAATAACCAAATAAAAAAATATATACAGGAATTGCCAGCTTGATATAATAGGATTATACAATTTTCAAATGTTGGCTATATTTCTCTTTGTATCAGTTCTGAATTACTTTCACACATACAAGAGAATGTCCTTATATACTCAGAGACTTCTTCAAAACTAATAACACAGCTTCTTCTTCTTCTCTAAGCGCTACAGTCCTGGGTGGGCCTTGGCTTTCTCAACTATTTGCCTCCATTCACCTCGCACAACTGCTTTTCGTCTCCAGCCTCTCACTGACATTGACATCAGGTCGTTCTCAACATCTTCCAGCCATCGTTTCCTCGGTCTACCTCTCTTCCTTGTGCCCAGCATCCTGCCTTCAAGCATCTGTTTCTGTATTCTAATAAAACAGCATAAATATAATAACACATCTACTGAGATCAATATAAGGCTCTAAAACAAAGCTCGGCATCCATTCTATTTTATTTCAAAGGTAGAATACTTCTTTTGAATTTTGTAAAAACTCAGTAAGTAATGTTAATTGGGTAATAAATTCAGAAATTCTGAAATTCTAGTCTTAGAAGGAATGATAATGTTACCTTGCAACTTCAGTACAGAACTGCAAGGACGTCAGTGATTAATATAATAATATATGTATATCAATAATAATAATAAATTACAGAACTGAATAAAGCGTTTAAAAAGTTTATGAAGTAAGTGGTACTTTACGTTATGGTTTAACATATGAGTAGTTCCAATTTTAATTCATTTGAAATGTCTGAAATTTAGTACAAAGGGTATTTCTCAGAATTTAACAAAGTACATTTTTTTTGTAATTTGAGATGGGAATAATTGTTTATTGGAACGATGGAATTATTCAATCAACTTTGAATGTGGAGTTTGATGTTAGAAGAATATATAGGGTGAATCAATCATAGTTTTAAATTGAAATGTTCTCTATATTTTGATGAAAATTTGTTCACGCTAAGCTTAAGCTACGAATGTAGAAATTCTAATCATATCCCAGGAATTTTCGTATTTAAATGAATTTTCACTATATATGAATTATTTTAATAATCATAATACTTAGAAAAAACAACATGCTAAATCGATAATTCACACTGTTCCTCATATCACGTCTCCAGAGCATAGTCAAATTATTATTTATACCATCCAGCTATAGACTGCATAGTTCAATGTGGAATCTGATACCGTATCATCTTTCGGGCAAGATGTTCTAAAAATAACATTATTCCAATAATTCATTATCATCAATGATTAATGATCATTTACAAACCAGTGGTTTTTATGATTATGGTGTATAATCTTCCACTCAATACCTGTTACCATTGATTCTTCATGATGTGGAAATTAGGAACCAAAATTATAACATTTCATAACAAATAATTATACAGCTTGAACTATTCCACTATTATTGTATGAAATGGAATACCAAGGAATATTTCTTGAGGTTTTTTGCATTGCTGTACAAAAATGCCCTTGAGAAGTTGAGAAGGTCGTTAGCTGTCTTTCCAGTGGAGAATCTCATCGATCTCATTCTAATAGCAGGCGTAGAACAGTTTTTAACCCGCTTAAACGGATGATTTATCTCCTCTTCTCACATTTCCCATCCGCCAAAATAAGGTGCAGAAGCTATGTGTAATGTTTATATACTTACGTTGATATATACCTGATCTTCATATTATATATTTTTTGAAGGATATAATGTTTAACTCTAATGTTTCTGTGACCGATATCAACTTCATGAATTCTAAGGCTAAAAGCGAATTTATGCGTCTCATTTCCTCCCGAAATGAATATTCTCATGTGAGGATTGAGTGCGTGGATGTTAAATCATCATGGACTAACTTATTGGACAAATCTTGCTACTGCCTTACATGGCTGTTAACGCTAAATGCCTATTCGAATTCGAGTATGCAAGTCAGGTTGAGATATGTTTTCAAGTGAGCAATTACAGCACCTGATGAATTAGATGGAAATTAAAAACAAATGCATCTTTTGAATATGTCATCATTCAAAAAAGGTCTTGGAGCTCTGACAAGGCAGCTATGAGACTAGACATCGTTTTCTCTTCTATTTCATGTATTATTTCATTATTTAAATCATCTCTCTACGATTGTTATAGTGTTGAGTGTAAATAATCTTCAGTTCAGCAACAAAAGATCAATTGAAAGGGAAATTTGAAGGGAATGCTTGGAATACAATTTTTGACTTCGCAGTTTTGTTTGGACCAATATGATTATGATTATCATTTTTGAAGGGACGGATTCAAGGATGCAAAGGTTCAAAGAACCCCACACGTCAAACGAAGCTTATTGTGTTCCCAAGTAGTATGTTAGTTAGGCAAAACAATACCTGTGTCCCTTACAAGAACCAGGAGTTTTCTCTTTGCTAACATCCCATTCATCACCTGGTTGCTTGTTGCAATTCAGTGTGATATGCTTGGCAGTCTCTTCAGAGTGATTAGTCCTCGTGACCTACGTGAGTTCTACTCCTGGCTTTCTTTGAAGGTCCTTCCGCTGTGGAAGGGGTGGCCAAGTTACCTCTAGGGCACCTGGCCACCCTTGACTCAATCTCTTGACCCACATTTGCGCCTGGAGTTTCACCCATCTCTGTTCTCTTGGGTTTTTTCTTTTCGCCCCTCCGAAACTTCGCAGGGTCGAAAGCCTCACTTCTCCCAAGAAGTTTTGCCTGAATGGCCGCCCTTCTTTGAGCAGTGGTGAGTTTTGGCCTCTCCACCCACAAACAAACTCGTGACCTACGTGAGTGCCACTCCTGGCTTTTTTGTAGGTCCTTCCGCTGAAGGAGGGGTCGCCAAATTGCCTCTAGGGCACCTGGTCACCCTCGACTCAGCCGCTTGACCTATATTTGTGCCTGGAGTTTCATCCATCTCTGGTCTCTTGGGTTTTTCTTTTTGCCACTCCGAAACTGCCCTGATGGGGCAGATCCCGTGGGTTTGAGGGCAAGGCAGCTTCTGCAGTTGCCTTTGGGTCTCTTTTAGTCGCCTCCTACGACAAGCAGGGATACTGTGGGTGAATTCTGGTTTTCAACACATTCTTGAGTAAAATGATTGACTCAAAGCTCCCCCAACCCACAGGGTGCAAAAGGAGGACCAGTAAGAAGGTGAACATATCAAAAGTTCTCATTCCTAGCCCTTGTGCTTAAGGGACGAGGGTGGTTTCAAAAATTCTGAGACTTTACTAACTGAGCAAAAATAGAGCCAGATGAATTTCATGCTATTTTTGTTTACAAGAGTTTTGATATATTTCCATTGGATTTCAAGCTATTCATTTTCAAATTTATGAAATATTTGAAAATACAGTTTTTCTTCCAACTTCTTGCACTTTAAGGGCTCATTAATAAACAACAATCAATCGAAATGATAAGTACTGAAAAGTACTTGATAAGTAAATGATAAGTAAGAAAAAATTGATATTGATTTCTATTATGAATAGTATTATATTTGAATCACACTTTGATCACAACCAAATCTTTTTAGCTTATTGAATTCCTAATGTTTTTAATGGTATCCAATATTCTGACACTCAATTACGCAAAATCCTTTACATACAAGTACATGAATCGATCACATGTTTGACATATATATTTTATATAATCCTGATGCATTTTACAACATTTTACAACGTCATTTTCAATCATTAACGTTCAAACAGTGAAACATTGGAGTAACTTTTTGATACATAAAAACGCCTCATTCTATCTCATAAACTACAGTCCCCAATCTATCGAAAAAATGTACAATAATATCGTGTCTAAGACAGCCATAGTGTTGAACGAAATAAAGAGTTCAGGTGGAGAATGGCACTGTTTAAGCAAGAGGTTATTTATTTCTTGTACTGATAACTTTGAACTTTGAGATTTCATCCCTGGGGCGATTGGTGATACCTTCTATTCATTCTGAACTGTTAAAAACTTACAAATTACCGCCGGGTGAAATATGGAAAAACTCTTTCACCTTGAGGATTCACACATCTCATTGAGAATACTGTACCCTTTATTAATTCGGCTTTTACCTTCATCGTCATAAATGACATTGATCATTGTATTTTCAAATCAAAGTAAATTTAGAAGCTCGAATGTGGAATTAATCACATAACTTAATTGTTAAAACGTGTAATTCAGCACGTACTTTACATAGAAGATGTTTTTTTATTCCATTTTCCCTCCATTCAAACTATCGGACATGTGCTGGAATGGAGGTTTCTGGACGTTTTCACAAAACTTCTTTTTGAGGCCCATTTTTGGTTCCATCTTGAGGTTTCTCATTCGAGGTTCATTGATCGTTCGCCGTAATAGATGAATGTTGAACCTATTACAATTGCTGAGAATTCGGTATTGAGGTCAATTACATGCTGTCACAGTAGGGCAGATTATAACCACTCATATTGACTTACATGAATCATGACTCAAGAGAGGTAGCCTAATACTTAAACATTCCACAAAAAGTTTTATAATATTTTTTTATAATGTCGGGACTCGGGAGTGGAATAATCCAGAGATTTCTTTCTCCGGATCGTGGCCAAGGAACCTAGGTAGGATAATCTTCAGATCTTAATCCCCCCTCCACACAACAAGACAAGAATTTAGTTGCTACCACAAATTTTAAAGCTAAGCGAATACTTCTCTTTGTAATTGATAAATTTATACTGTATACGTTTCTCCAATAGTTGAATAATAATTATGGTCTAATTAATTTTTAAAATTAATTATAATTCAAAACATAAATATTGCTGCTGTAACAGAAACGAAAATCAAACTGACTGGCTCAAGTACATTGAAGATTATGATTTGTTTTATAGTGGTGTGAATCTGGTGAGTAGGGCAGCAAAGGTTGTAGCCATATTTGTTGAGTTGATAGTATATGGGAAGAGGGAATAGTGATCTATGATTTAGAAGTGGTAAGAATTACCACTATCAAGTTTAAATATGGTCGTGGACATCTGGTGATAATTAGGAATATATGCGCCCGAAGAAGTGAAAGACAAAGAAACGTCCAAATTCTATAACGGAAAGAATTGGAGAAGTAGAACAAAACATATAAAGTGATCATAATCTTAATGCAAGAGTTGGAGTAGAATCAATCAGCAATTTTGTGGGAAATTTTTATGAGAATGTAAAGAAATGATGACAGCCTTAGAGAATTCAGCATTTCCAATGAGTTGAAGATTAAAAACACTTTCTTCCAACAAAAAAATACACAAATTCACATGGGCAGCACGTCGAACAAGATCATTGATATACTATTAATCCAGGCAACGGATGCTTAAAAATAGGTATAGAGGGAAAAGTTTGGAACACAATTTTTGACCCCGCCGAGCTTTTTTAAGGATAGGGAGTGAACATATCAAAAGTCCTTACTCCTACTCCCTGTGCCAAGGGGGTGGGGGTGGTATGAAAGTACGGTTTTTTTTCTGCATTAATCTCGAACAATATGCGTCTTTTAGGAATTTCAATATAAAATACGAATTAAAGCTCACAAATTAGCCTATCAGTTTCATCTGACACATTTCTCCATATCTCTCACAGTTATCTAGATAAAAGCTTTTATTTCAAAGGTGTCACATTGGAGGAAAAAACCATTCCAGGCTCAGATTTTTTCATCTTTTTGTTTTATAACTTTTCAACGATGATAGAAAGTCCGTGCTTATCATAAGCTTCTAGAGCATCGTTTTCTCTTCTATTTCATGTATTATTTCATCATTTAAATCATCTCTCTACGATTGTTGTAGTGTTGAGTGTAAATAATCTTCAGTTCAGCAACAATAGATCAATTGAAAGGGAAATTTGAAGGGAATGTTTGAAATACAATTTTTGACTTCGCAGTTTTGTTTGGACCAGTATGATTATGATTATCATTTTCGAAGGGACGGATTCAAGGAAGAAAAGGTTCAAAGAACCCCACACGTCAACCGAAGCTTATTGTGTTCCCAAGTAGTATGTTAGTTAGGCAAAACAATACCTGTGTCCCTTACAAGAACCAGGAGTTTTCTCTTTGCTAACATCCCATTCATCACCTGGTTGCTTGTTGCAATCCAGTGTGATATGCTTGGCAGTCTCTTCAGAGTGATTAGTCCTCGTGACCTACGTGAGTTCTACTCCTGGCTTTCTTTGAAGGTCCTTTCGCTGTGGAAGGGGTGGCCAAGTTACCTCTAGGGCGCCTGGCCACCCTTGACTCAACCTCTTGACCCACATTTGTGCTGGAGTTTCACCAATCTCTGTTGTCTTGGGTTTTTTCTTTTCGCCCCTCCGAAACTTCGCAGGGTCGAAAGCCTCACCTCTCCCAAGCAGTTTTGCCTGAATGGCCGCCCTTCTTTGAGCAGTGGTGAGTTTTGGCCTCTCCACCCACAAACAAACTCGTGACCTACGTGAGTGCCACTCCTGGCTTTTTTGTAGGTCCTTCCGCTGAAGGAGGGGTCGCCAAATTGCCTCTAGGGCACCTGGTCACCCTCGACTCAGCCTCTTGACCTATATTTGTGCCTGGAGTTTCATCCATCTCTGGTCTCTTGGGTTTTTTCTTTTCGCCCCTCCGAAACTTCGCAGGGTCTGAAGCCTCACCTCTTCCAAGAATTTTTGCCTGAATGGTCGCCCTTCTTTGAGCAGTGGTGAGTTTTGGCCTCTCCACCCACAAACAAACTCGTGACCTACGTGAGTGCCACTCCTGGCTTTTTTGTAGGTCCTTCCGCTGAAGGAGGGGTCGCCAAATTGCCTCTAGGGCACCTGGTCACCCTCGACTCAGCCTCTTGACCTATATTTGTGCCTGGAGTTTCATCCATCTCTGGTCTCTTGGGTTTTTCTTTTTGCCACTCCGAAACTGCCCTGATGGGGCAGATCCCGTGGGTTTGAGGGCAAGGCAGCTTCTGCAGTTGCCTTTGGGTCTCTTTTAGTCGCCTCCTACGACAAGCAGGGATACTGTGGGTGAATTCTGGTTTTCAACACATTCTTGAGTAAAATGATTGACTCAAAGCTCCCCCAACCCACAGGGTGCAAAAGGAGGACCAGTAAGAAGGTGAACATATCAAAAGTTCTCATTCCTAGCCCTTGTGCTTAAGGGACGAGGGTGGTTTCAAAAATTCTGAGACTTTACTAACTGAGCAAAAATAGAGCCAGATGAATTTCATGCTATTTTTGTTTACAAGAGTTTTGTTATATTTCCATTGGATTTCAAGCTATTCATTTTCAAATGTATGAAATATTTGAAAATACAGTTTTTCTTCCAACTTCTTGCACTTTAAGGGCTCATTAATCAACAACAATCAATCGAAATAATAAGTACTGAACGTTGTGTTGTGTAGCAATCAGTTCTCTTCAATTTGATGTATTATGTCACCATTTTATGCGTTCCATCAATTTTTTTAGCAGCTTCAGTGTTGAGTGTGGAATCATTAGTTTAAAATCAATATCAATTATTGACAAAATTATGATTTGAACACAATATTTAGAACATCATTATTGGCTCTGCAGCTTCATTAAGACTAGTTAGGAGCTGAACATATTGAAATTACTCATCCCTAACCCTTGTGCGAGAGGTAGAGTACCGTCAAGAAGAAGAAGAAGAAGAAGAAGAAGAAGAAGAAGAAGAAGAGAAGAAGAAGAAGAAGAAGAAGAAGAAGAAGAAGAAGAAGAAGAAGAAGAAGAAAAAATCGATATTGATTTCTATTATGAATAGTATTTTATTTGAATCACACTTTGATCACAACCATATCTTTTTAGCTTATTGAATTCCTAACGTTTTTAATGGTATCCAATATTCTGACACTCAATTACGCAAAATCCTTTACATACAAGTACATGAATCGATCACATGTTTGACATATATATATTTTATAATCCTGATGCATTTTACAACATTTTACAACGTCATTTTCAATCATTAACGTTCAAGCAGTGAAACATTGGAGTAACTTTTTGATACATAAAAACGCCTCATTCTATCTCGTAAACTACAGTCCCCAATCTATCGAAAAAATGTACAATAATATCGTGTCTAAGACAGCCATAGTGTTGAACGAAATAAGAGTTCAGGTGGAGAATGGCACTGTTTAAGCAAGAGGTTATTTATTTCTTGTACTGATAACTTTGAACTTTGAGATTTGAGTCGGCTTTGGTCAACTTCAACATTTCCTGCGCTAATTGTAGTGCCAGTTGATGTACTTTCTCGCTGGTAGAACCTGCAGCCTTCCCTAGAAATGTTGCCAATTTCCACCATATGCGAGGATCCACAGCTTGGATCAAGTCCATCGGGTAGACACGTGAATCCACCAGGATGTCTTCAATTCTGCTGACTTGAATAGTGTATCTGCCCTCAGAGAGATAGTTCAACAGGCGTTCGAAGTCTCCATGTCACAAGGTCCCCACGTCATAGACCATTGGTTTCACAAGGTCAGCGAAACACATTATATCTGTCGTAGATGCAGAATGCGGAACACTTCCAGCATCGACGTGTCCAATTGCAGTCGTGGACGATGTGGATGCCGGATTCGTTGTTGTCTTGATCAGTGTGTGATGAAATACAAACGAACCGCAACCTTGGTCTTGAATATACTCTGGCGTTTCGACAATGCTGGATAATGACTCTAAGAAGCGTCTCACGTTCATCATTTTCCACATATCGTACCGCATCATGAACCAGTCTTGATCGGAAAGCGTACTTCTCAATTCGGGCAGGGATGTCCTGCCATTGTAATTTCTCACAATCTGTGCTTGTACTTTGTCGACTATCTCCTGAAGTATGTGAATTGATTGATGATACTTGCTCTGTGATTGTTGGGAGAGAGAGTGTATAACTCTCGATAGAGAGGATCCAGGTAATCGAAGTCCAGTGAGTATTGCCCAGAGTGAGTGGTACGGTATTCCCATTATCGGACGTGACGAAGCCGTTGATGATGTCTCTGATGTTGTCGGGCTCGGATTGTGGGTCGCCTTCACTGCTGCTTTCTTCAGAATTTTCCTCTTCTTCAAAATTCGAAGTTTCGTCCCAGCTGTTACCGTCGATGGACGTTTCAGTTGTTTTGGAGCCTTCTTGTCGCCTGTTGTTTGCCTTTCATTATCTTCCCGGCACAATTTGGTGAAATACAAACTGGTGGTACACTGGTTTCCATTTATGTTTCCGATTCCCATTCCGAGGATTTTTTTTGAGAATTTCGCTGCATTCCAGTTCTGGTTGTATCTCGTATAATATCACTTCACTCCAAATTGAGGTAGCTATCGACCCTCTCAACTCATTTTTAGCAAACATTTTTCTCCTTATATGAATTAGAAATGATTAATGTTGATGGAATAAAACTCTCAAGATACTTGTAACAAAAAAAAAAACATACGAGCATCCATCATGTTTTAGAATAAGATTAGAGTTCGTTGTGAATTTTTAAAACAGAAAATGGTTTCATATGTTATCTTGAAAATTTTCCTCTGTTCAAACCAGAAATGCCATAACTACTTCTATCTGAAACCACTTTTGGTAGGTCAAGATTGAGTAGTTCTAAATCAGTGATTCACTGTATCTTTCAGCAGTCTATCCATGATGATTTCATGTTGGCTTGGCTGTTGACTGGTGATTTTTTTCTTATCTTAGTTGGGTGAATATTGTACACCAGTGGTCGCCAAACAGTCCATCGCGAGCTACCGGTAGCTCGTGGGGTAGTTTTTGGTAGCTCACAGATATGCTTGGGTTGTCATCCATGCATTGAGAAACATTGCTAAAAAATTTTGCATTTCTCACAGATATAACTGAGAAGTTGAATGATTAAAATTTGCAGCTTCAAGGGAAAGATAAGGACATCGGTGGAATGATTTGAACTGTAAAATCGTTTTCCAAGGAGCTTGAGATGTGGGAATAGAATGTCGTTCAGTTTGAATATAAACACTTTTCCAGTCTAAAGAAAATCAATGAGATGCTCCACAGCACCTCAGCAATAACCAAGAATACTTTACAATTCAGACTTGAGACAACAGTTTGATCAACGATTCTAAAAGCATATCGAATATGGTACAATTCGTCAACTCTTCTTTTGTAGAGATCGATGCAGAAGATTTTGCAGCTAGTTATAAAACATTTTGGTGGAGATCAGGCTTCAGTTAAAATGGAATTTGTGGATTTTTAAAATGATCTTGTCTTTTAGATCACTTTCCACAACTGGGAATATTTGGCCTCAAGTCCCCAAAGAAAAATATTCAATTATTATTCAAGTTGCATTGAGGTTGAAAGCTATGCTCAGCTCTACCTACTTGTGTGAATCATCTTTTTCAAGTATGAAATTCATAAAAAATCGATATAGGAACATTTTTGGAGAACTGCATCAGAATGGCGGCTCCAAACGTTCACTCCAAACATCAAGAAAATACTTGATGGCCAAAAAGAGTTCCGCTGCTCTCATTAAAATGTACATTTCAGCTTTTGTTATGAGATAAGTAGATTTCAACACAAGAAATGTATCTTCATAGGCAATAAAATAAACTTTCTTCATTCTAATATTCCTTGGTAGCTCACTAGAAGATTTATAAATGCTATTCTAGCTCACAGGCTCAGTTTGGCGACCATTGGTGTACACAAACAATAATATTTTCACAAGATCAAGTCAATGACTATTTACTCTGGATTGATATAGGCCTAAATGAACTTTTCATCACAGATCTTCTTCATACCATCTCTCAATCTCACTATACGTAATTCTGATATTGGCCTCTGATAATTCACATAGTATTCATATTCACAATATAATGTTCAAAAACTATTCAATATCGATACAAGTGGAAGAATCCTTATTTACAGAATTAGTAAAATTAGTAATTAGATTGAAACTGCTATTCTTCTGAGGGGGAGAGGTTGAATGGACGTTATTCAACGGTTATTCAAAGGATACAACAAAATATGGAATTATAACTTGCCATCACGATGAATAATGAAGATACAGACTTTTATACTCTCTTATAACAGGCATAGGTAGTTTAAAAAGCAATCCCACCGGTTCTGGTTGTATCTCGTATAATATCACTTGACTCCAAATTGAGGTAGCTATCGACCCTCTCAACTCATTTTTAGCAAACATTTTTCTCCTTATATGAATTAGAAATGATTAATGTTAATGGAATAAAACTCTCAAGATACTTGTAACAAAAAAAAACATACGAGCTATTAGTCATCCATCATGTTTTAGAATAAGATTAGAGTTCGTTGTGAATTTTTAAAACAGAAAATGGTTTCATATGTTATCTTGAACATTTTCCTCTGTTCAAACCAGAAATGCCATAATTACTTCTATCTGAAACCACTTTTGGTAGGTCAAGATTGAGTAGTTCTAAATCAGTGATTCACTGTATCTTTCAGCAGTCTATCCATGATGATTTCATGTTGGCTTGGCTGTTGACTGGTGATTTTTTTCTTATCTTAGTTGGGTGAATATTGTACACCAGTGGTCGCCAAACAGTCCATCGCGAGCTACCGGTAGCTCGTGGGGTAGTTTTTGGTAGCTCACAGATATGCTTGGGTTGTCAACCATGCATTGAGAAACATTGCTAAAAAATTTGCATTTCTCACAGATATAACTGAGAAGTTGAATGATTAAAATTTGCAGCTTCAAGGGAAAGATAAGGACATCGGTGGAATGATTTGAACTGTAAAATCGTTTTCCAAGGAGCTTGAGATGTGGGAATAGAATGTCGTTCAGTTTGAATATAAACACTTTTCCAGTCTAAAGAAAATCAATGAGATGCTCCACAGCACCTCAGCAATAACCAAGAATACTTTACAATTCAGACTTGAGACAACAGTTTGATCAACGATTCTAAGAGGATATCGAATATGGTACAATTCGTCAACTCTTCTTTTGTAGAGATCGATGCAGAAGATTTTGCAGCTAGTTATAAAACATTTTGGTGGAGATCAGGCTTCAGTTAAAATGGAATTTGTGGATTTTTAAAATGATCTTGTCTTTTAGATCACTTTCCACAACTGGGAATATTTGGCCTCAAGTCCCCAAAGAAAAATATCCAATTATTATTCAAGTTGCATTTAGGTTGAAAGCTATGCTCAGCTCTACCTACTTGTGTGAATCATCTTTTTCAAGTATGAAATTCATAAAAAATCGATATAGGAACATTTTTTGGAGAACTGCATCAGAATGGCGGCTACAACGTCCACTCCAAACATCAAGAAAATACTTGATGGCCAAAAAGAGTTCCGCTGCTCTCATTAAAATGTACATTTCAGCTTTTGTTATACTTTTTGCTATGAGATAAGTAGATTATTTCAACACTAGAAATGTATCTTTATATGCAATAAAAGATACTTTCTTTATTCTAATATTCGTTGGTAGCTCACTAGAAGATTTATAAATGCTATTCTAGCTCACAGGCTCAGTTTGGCGACCATTGGTGTACACAAACAATAATATTTTCACAAGATCAAGTCAATGACTATTTACTCTGGATTGATATAGGCCTAAATGAACTTTTCATCACAGATCTTCTTCATACCATCTCTCAATCTCACTATACGTAATTCTGATATTGGCCTCTGATAATTCACATAGTATTCATATTCACAATATAATGTTCAAAAACTATTCAATATCGATACAAGTGGAAGAATCCTTATTTACAGAATTAGTAAAATTAGTAATTAGATTGAAACTGCTATTCTTCTGAGGGGGAGAGGTTGAATGGACGTTATTCAACTGGTTACAACGGTTCCAATTAATATATTATTGTACTTGCAATTATGTGCACTGTATTGAAATTTACGATTTTGCAATTATATAGACAGTTGACTTAACACAAACAATCGCAATTCTCAGTAAATGCTCCAATTCACCACTCTTTCCTCAGCTCTGGCACAAGGTATGTTTTCTCTCTCGTATACACTTTACTCAATTCAGTTACAAGTAGTAATTTGGTTTCACACACGAACATCAGACACAAATCACACAAATCTCGATCGAGAAACATAACGAGTCAATGACAAAACCAACTACAGTGGTGCGAAACTAGTTGAAGTAGGCTATGTTTCTATGGAATGAACAAGTGGATTAGTTGATTTGGTATTTTTGACCCCACTAATCTGTCCCCTATTGGATAGATGGTTTGTTTGTTCCGGAGCATAAAAAAGCCAGTATATACCTGTTTATTCACGTAAAAACATACGTGAACTATATTTTTACACTAATGATGTATAACACACAATTGTCAAATACCAAACTCAAAAAAGTAAATTCGTATGGCTTTTGTTGGTGGGGATTCCCTTGCGGGAAGGTCCCACCTCACCTGAATATAATATAATTTAAGCCGTCAATGGGCCTTACAACTGTCATACTTCAGCCGGGACCGACAGTTTAACGAACCAAACCTGTCGTATCGGCGATAAATCTGTGTGATCTCTTTTCAATAATATTCATTGCAATTATTGTGTGAAAAAAATCCGAAAATAGCGCAATCCTTAAAATTATGGAGCTCCCATATTAGCTAGTGAAAACACTAATTGAGTCAACTATGTTCCATTTATTTTTCTTCGAATTGGTTTTTAATGACTGGATTCGCACACAATAGTACCAGTGAACAGTGAAAATATAATTCCCATAGGATGGGATATTTTGATTTTCGCAGTTATAAACCACACCCTCCTCAAATACACTCAACTGATCAGCCCTTTTCAATAGTGTAAAAAACAGCATTTAGCATGTCGATAAGCAAGAAGGACGGGGCCTGTTGAGATAATTATTGATAATGACAATCTAAATATGATTGATGATTCTGTGATCTCACATCCTTTTGAGGTGCCAGAATGATTAGAGCACCTATTTCGAGATGTATTAAGGAGTCAATCAGCAGCAATTGGCATTATGCCAATGGGAACGAACACCCCATAATTGATCTTGCTTGTTAAAAACTGCAGTGAAGAACACTGCTTTGATTTTGTTCATTTCAGATATGCATAATCTGAAACATCAGTGTGAATGCAGATTGGCGTGGGCAATCTGCATTATAATAAGCAATGTTTCAAATCGACACCACTAAAAACCAATCAACTCCATTATTGTTCACCGCGGTCTTCAAAGTGAGCTCTCAATGTCAAGTAAACCTGCTCATGAGTCTCAATATCCCATTCATTTGCACGAAATCTACGCTATCAATACTCCATAGACTCGTTATCATTCTGAACTTACAAAGCACAGAGGTTATGGATGGAGAAGGGAAGACGACCAAACTTTATAGGCTATCGAAAAATACGCACATTTTCATTCATGCCGCATCTACATGTTGGCCCAATGAAGGCGGTCAATGTCGACCAGCGCCAGTGTGTAATGTGTGGTTTGCCAGCGCTGGCCTTCGTAAGGATCGAACACCAACATTAAGTTGGCTCTCCACTAAAATATTTTTGAAATCTCTCAACGCCATCGTTTTGAGCTAGTTTTGAGCTGATTTGAGCAACTTTTATTTCGTTTTGAGCACCCACCGTTTTTGAGATATGACGTCTCAAAAATTGGAGAGCCAACTTAATGCCAGCTCTCCACTTTTCGAAATCGAAAAACTAAACACGCCATCGTTTTGAGCTCGTTTTGAGCTGATTTGAGCAACTTTTATTTCGTTTTGAGCACCCACCGTTTTCGAGATATGACGTTTCAAAAATTGGAGAGCAGCTCTCCACTTTTCGAAATCGAAAAACTAAACACGCCATCGTTTTGAGCTCGTTTTGAGCTGATTTGAGCAACTTTTATTTCGTTTTGAGCACCCACCGTTTTTGAGATATGACGTCTCAAAAATTGGAGAGCCAACTTAATGCCAGCTCTCCACTTTTCGGAATCAAAGAAGTGAACACGCCATCGTTTTGAGCTCGTTTTGAGCTGATTTGAGCAACTTTTATTTCGTTTTGAGCACCCACCGTTTTTGAGATATGACGTCTCAAAAATTGGAGAGCCAACTTAATGCCAGCTCTCCACTTTTCGAAATCGAAAAACTAAACACGCCATCGTTTTGAGCTCGTTTTGAGCTGATTTGAGCAACTTTTATTTCGTTTTGAGCACCCACCGTTTTTGAGATATGACGTCTCAAAAATTGGAGAGCCAACTTAATGCCAGCTCTCCACTTTTCGAAATCGAAAAACTAAACACGCCATCGTTTTGAGCTCGTTTTGAGCTGATTTGAGCAACTTTTATTTCGTTTTGAGCACCCAGAGTTTTTGAGATATGACGTCTCAAAAATTGGAGAGCTAACTTAATGCTAACTATATGGTAAATCAAAAAAACAATTATAACTCCTGAACTAGAGTTGCTCAAAACGTGGAAACCTGCACAAGAGTAGAGGTCTATGAGAAGCTACTCTCAGCAGAAATTGACGTTTTGAGCCATCACAGTTCTCAAGTAATTCCCACTCATAGTATGTACCATGTACTATATGGAAAATCAAAAAATCAATTATAACTCCTAACCAGAGGTGCTCAAAACGTGTAAACCTGCACAAGAGTAGAGGTCTATGAGAAGCTACTCTCAGCAGAAATTGACGTTTTGAGCCATCACAGTTCTCAAGTAATTCCCACTCATAGTATGTACCATGTACTATATGGTAAATCAAAAAATCAATCATAACTCCTAAACCAGAGGTGCTCAAAACGTGGAACCTGCACAAGAGTAGAGGTCTATGAGAAGTAACATTCAGCAGAAATTGACGTTTTGAGCCATCACAGTTCTCAAGTAATTCCCACTCATAGTATGTCTCCTGTACTATATGGTAAATCAAAAAATCAATCATAACTCCTAAACCAGAGGTGCTCAAAACGTGGAAACCTGCACAAGAGTAGAGGTCTATGAGAAGCTACTCTCAGCAGAAATTGACGTTTTGAGCCATCACAGTTCTCAAGTAATTCCACTCATAGTATGTCTCCTGTACTATATGGTAAATCAAAAAATCAATCATAACTCCTGAACTAGAGGTGCTCAAAACGTGGAACCTGCACAAGAGTAGAGGTCCATGAGAAGCTACTCTCAGCAGAAATTGACGTTTTGAGCCATCACAGTTCTCAAATAATTCCCACTCATAGTATGTACCATGCACTATATGGTAAATCAAAAAATCAATCATAACTCCTAAACCAGAGGTGCTCAAAACGTGGAACCATGTACTATATGGTAAATCAAAAAACAATTATAACTCCTGAACTAGAGGTGCTCAAAACGTGGAAACCTGCACAAGAGTAGAGGTCTATGAGAAGCTACTCTCAGCAGAAATTGACGTTTTGAGCCATCACAGTTCTCAAATAATTCCCACTCATAGTATGTACCATGCACTATATGGTAAATCAAAAAATCAATTATAACTCCTAAACCAGAGGTGCTCAAAACGTGTAAACCTGCACAAGAGTAGAGGTCTATGAGAAGCTACTCTCAGCAGAAATTGACGTTTTGAGCCATCACAGTTCTCAAGTATCTCCCACTCATAGTATGTACCATGTACTATATGGTAAATCAAAAAATCAATTATAACTCCTAAACCAGAGGTGCTCAAAACGTGAAACCTGCACAAGAGTAGAGGTCTATGAGAAGCTACTCTCAGCAGAATTGACGTTTTGAGCCATCACAGTTCTCAAGTAATTCCCACTCATAGTATGTCTCCTGTACTATATGGAAAATCAAAAAATCAATCATAACTCCTAAACCAGAGGTGCTCAAAACGTGTAAACCTGCACAAGAGTAGAGGTCTATGAGAAGCTACTCTCAGCAGAAATTGACGTTTTGAGCCATCACAGTTCTCAAGTAATTCCCACTCATAGTATGTATCATGTACTATATGGTAAATCAAAAAATCAATTATAACTCCTAAACCAGAGGTGCTCAAAACGTGGAAACCTGCACAAGAGTAGAGGTCTATGAGAAGTAACATTCAGCAGAAATTGACGTTTTGAGCCATCACAGTTCTCAAGTAATTCCCACTCATAGTATGTACCATGTACTATATGGTAAATCAAAAAACCAATTATAACTCCTGAACTAGATATTTTATTCAACAATCTGTTCTTTATTATTGAAGCGAATAGCTTATAAATTACTGAGGGGAGAGTGATTGGTCTATAGTTTTTTATATCCAGTCTTGATCCTTTTTTGAACAATATAATTACTTTATTTTTTCTCCATGCTGAAGGTATTGATTTTTCGCGCAGGATTTTGTTGAATAACAATTTAAGGGGTTGCAGGAGTTTTTCTATTCCTATTATCAATGATTCGCTTGTTATTCCGTCCTCGCCAGGTGCTTTTCCTTTCTTTTGGCTTTTTATAGCATTTATTATTTCTGCCTCTATTATCTCCAAATCTTCAGAATCACTGCCGTTTGTTTGTTGATTTTCAATCACTTGTTGGATTTCATGTGTGGTGTCCCTCTTATATAATTCTTTATAGAACTCCGAGACGTGATCTATGATTTGATTTCTTGCCGTTGTGATGCCATCATCAGTATTTAATTTAGCGATCCATTTCGTTTTTGTAGTACTCAGTTCTTGATTTATCTTTTTAGTTGACCCAGTCGTCAACATGACTGAATTTATTACATCCTCTTCAAAATCCTTTATCTCTCTCCTGATTCTTCTTCTTATTTGTTTTCTAAGATTTCTGTGCTCTTCCTTTTCCTCTTCTGTCTTTGATACAATCCTGTTCAACCTCTCACGTTCCTCAATCAATTCCATTGTTTCAGATGAGATTCTTTTGCTTCTTCTTTCTCTATACTGCGCTCTTTTAGATTTGTTGGAAGCTATTCTAATAGATTGTACGATACAGTTATATAATTCCTCAATACTTCTATTTTGGGATATGTTTTGTTTTCTAATCTCTTCAGTTAAATTTTCAACATATCTCTCATAACATGCCTGATCCAATCTTGTGATTTTCTGTTTAATAAAGAACCTTCTCCTATGTAATTTTAGTTCACTCATCAGCAATCTGTGGTCGGAGTCGTATTTGAATGTTTCAATCACTCTTAGGTTTCGGACAGGGCTATTATTCTGCTCCACCATGAAATAGTCGAGCTCGTACAGACCTCCAGATGGGGATTTCCACGTCCATTTCTCTTCTATGTTCCCGCTAAAGAGCGTGTTCACTACTATAAGATTCTTACTCTGAGCAAAGTCCAACATCATCTCCCCTCTCTCGTTTCCGATGCTAGCTTCCCCATTACTATTTCTTGCTACCTGTGCATTAAAATCTCCCATGAGGATAAGTCTTTCTCCTGTTTGCTTCTGGATTATTGCCTCTTCTATTGACTCATAAAAATTGTTTATTTCTTCTTCGGTACTGTCAGATGTGGGTGCGTGAACTTGTATAATCATGAGCTTGTTGTTTCCAATTGATATTTTGATGTATGCAATTCTATCCGAAACAGGTTTAAACTCAGTAATGCCTTTAATAATATTTTTGTTGACAAAGAAGCCAACTCCTCTATTTCCTCTTGTGGCTGCTGAGTGACAGAATACATGCCCACTATTTCGCTCCCCTATTTCTTCATAGCTTCTTCTGATCTCCGCTAAGCCTAACACATCCCATTCAATTTCATTCATTGCTTGTTCAAGCTCCATAATTTTCTCTTCCCCTAGAACTGACCTCGCGTTGTATGTGCCAATGTGTATAACTTTATATTTTTTTATTTGAGCTGTTCCTTTCGTATTTCTGAATAGATTCGGTCCTATTTTCCTCTGTATCTGCTATGTGGTATCTTTTTCGGTCTTTCGACTTTCCTCCTTGTTTTCCACCGGTTTCTCAACAAAGTTTTTTCCTTGAGTTGAGGGTCTCTGTTCACTCACTTTTCTCCCTTCATCATGCGCCTCGCTGGGTTTGGTGAGGTAACTCTCTATGCTTCTATTCCCTTCCGCTTTTCTCCCTTTCTTTCCAGTTTGCTTTCCATGGAATTGCTTGTTTTCCTCTTCTAGTATCCTTGGAGACGACTCCTCACTTCTAGCCCGCTTAGCTGTCTTGACCTCTTGTTTATCCAGGTCTTCAAGTGAATACAATTTTCCGTCGATTTTCAGCTTATCTTTGGTCATGGAAACTCTTTTTCCCTCGCTTTTCAACTTTATCAGGTGCGCGAATAGTTCTTTCCTTACAGCTCTAGTTTCTTGAGAGTAATCCTCCTTGATTTGAACATTTTTGAATTGACTTGTCCCTTGAAGTTTTACCTTTTCTCTTAGTACAAGAATTCTCATCGGCATCGAATTGAATTTTACTAACACTGGAGCATTTCCTCTACTCTTGTTTTTTTTCCATAGATCTTTGATACAGCAATAATTCATTTCAGGGACCAAGAACTTTAGTATATTCATGATTTCTTTACTCATTTCGAAAAAGTTTTTGCTTTGTACACCATAAACAAGTAGATTAAACTTCCGTTCTCTCTCCTCAGCAATCTTAACATTTTCTATAACGTTCTTTTTTATGGTGAGAATCTCTGACTTGATTCCATTAATTTCTTCTTCAAAACGACTGTTCATTGTTTCCACTTTGCTGTCTAAAGAGTCAAGCTTCTGTAATTTATCGAGAATTTTGTCCAACTTTTCCTCAATTTGTGACATGATGTAGAGTGAATAAGTATTAGTGTGAAATTTGGAATACTGCGACCGGAATTTGAAATAATATACTAACTCTTTCAATATTAATTGGGTGAGTTTGATAATATATTTGTTTGAAGGCTAATCGTATTAAACAGCCTGACTGATATAATCAGTTTATTCTGAAAACGTTTCGTAGGTCATGAACTATATCAGTGTTTACAGGTGGATGTAGATAAGTGCGGGTTTGTGATGTAGTTCGTCTCTCTCTCTCTCTACGCCTTTATCTTCCTCTCTTTGTTGTTACTCCGTTATATCTCTAGTATTTCCCTGTCATAGAGTATCAGGTAATTTTTTGTATCAATGGTTGCTGCCTGAAGTTCAAAGTCCACTTTGCGAGTCCGCCTGTGTTGGAGTCCTCTACTTTGGTTTCTACTTTCTAACCTAAAACTAAACTTCAATGTTCGAATAACCACAGTTTATTTGCGCTGGAAATTTACACAAAGTGATTTGGTAGCTTGACACCATATGTTCTCAAAATGTTGAATTTGTTCACTAGAAGTCACTATTATGTTTATAAACCCATCCAATTTGTAATTTCACTTGAGCACAATCACGCTAATGTTTTACCACAGCAGTCACGGCTGCCAACCATGTTTCATGTACTACACAGTAAATCAAAAAATCAATTATAACTCCTGAACTAGAGGTGCTCAAAACGTGGAAACCTGCACAACATTCGTTCTTCCAAGGATGAATCATCCTTTTAATGTCGTTCAGCGTGATTTCCAAAGGTTGAGACGTAGTGCAATTGAATTTTTATATCATAAACCTATTTTTTTCCAAATTTCGTAGAAATCGTTAGAGCCGCTTTCGAGATCTGTCGAACATAAATTACCAGATATAAAAATTAATAACTAGAGCTCTTTTAAAATAATAGGATATGGGAACAGGAAAATCATTCACACTTCGAAACCAGTGGGACTCAGAACGTGAATACATGCATATGGGTATATTCCAGGAGAAGTTACTATTAATAGTTGGATTCAGCAAATTATTATGCCTCCTGCTTCCTCTTTTTCTTAGTTTGTCTAACTTTTCCCTTCATTTTGAAAGAGGAAAATAGAAAAATATCATTTCTATAAACCATGATCTTCCAAAAATGTAACATATGTTCTTTTATATGGATTACCATTAAAATCTGTCCAGTGGGGAAAATGAAGTTTTGAATCAGATACTTCACAAGTTTTTCCCAACTGCTATTCATACATTGTATGTATCTTGTAGAAAATTCAAATGTTTTCTCTTCCTCTACATTGAAATTCTGGAAATGTATTTACTGGTATACCATATTGACTCGGCTTGTGAAGGTTTTGCCAATGCCAACTTCCTCTTTTTGGCATTGTTTCCAGGGACACCGTACATTATATTCTAATAATGTCACTCGAGGAGGTACCTTCACACTGTCCCCATATTTACAAAATTTACATTATTTACAATATTTACAATATTTACAATCCAAATTCATTTACAAAGTATGTATATTGTTATATTTCTTACTGTTACGATATTTGAAAATTTCTAGTAGATATCAATAGTGGTTCATTGTCAGTCGAATATTGTCAATGATACGATAGTCAATCATATCATTGTCAATGATAGATTAGGATAATGATTATAATAATAATAATCCCTAATCATCATAATTATAATTGCTGTAATAATAATATTATAATGATAATAATAGTAATTCAAGTATTCCACTACTATTTACAAAGAGTACAAACATGATAATACAGATTATTTTTCAAAGATTTTTATGATATAAGTTTTATATACATTTCCACAGTGCGTCCCTCTTCAGTTTGAAGCTGTGTGGAGGATGACTAGCACTCTTAACAAGAAAAATACATCAAGGCTTTATATTCCACAAAGCTGATATTGAGTTCAATAAGTGAAATAACTATGAAATGAGTAATAGGTAGTTATTAAAATGAAATAAGTAAATAAAGAAGAAGTTTTTCAGGAACTACAATGCTTAGAGTAAATAGAATAAAATGAATATCTATAAAAAAAACTTATTTCATAATACTGTAGATAATTGAAGATTGATAATCAATAAGAGGTAGAGTTTATATATACATTTAAAATTTGAACACTTCCAATTTCAAATTATTATAATATCTGTTGAATAGAAACAGATACAACCTATCAGGAGAGAATCTGTAAATAGTATCGATAGGGTTCACCTTATCGTGAAAATTATAACAAATAATTACCTTTAAATGTAGGTGGTTATTTATGATAAATAATAATAATAGTAATGATAATACACATAATAATAATAATAATAATAATGATCGACAGAATTTATATCGTGTATATCAATGCAGAACAAGTGACTTTTCTGTTGGCACCGCATGGCTGACACTTATCTTTCAAGTCATCAAAGACTTGCCACTGATTGTTGTGGCGCCTGCAAAATGAAACAAAGTGTCCTACGGATTTCACACTTGTTCCACCTTGGTAGCCAATAACGCCACGTAAATGATAAATTTTATTTTTGATGTTCAATGTTTTTGGTACATCAAACAGATTCACATCTAGGTCACCCTTCTGAATATGACCTATCAGGTCGATAAGTAGGTTTGGACCTAGTGTGATGTTTGTTTGACATTGACAGTTCTCTCTTTTGTTATGATTTGAGCAGATCACACTTTGAGTATCTTCTAAAATTATTTCAATATCGTTCTGCATGTCAATGAAATTACCATGCTCAATAAAAAGGTCAAAATGATTTTTCACCTCTATTGTGCTGTAATCACAATTTTCACATGAGGAAGCGAAAACTGCTGAAGGGAGCTCAGTCATGACAGCATCCAGCATTTTGCTGACAGTGGAGACTGAATCTATTTGATAAAGACCTTGCACCAAAGGGGTTAATTCAAAATATTTTGCCAACAAAATAGCCCTTTTTTATAAATTTGGGCACATATTCCCATTTTTATAATGGATTTTACAATTTCAGACATGTCAGTCTGTTTGGACATGAGATATTCATTATAATTTCTACTGTCACAAGCTGCGCTGCATAGTACTTGGCACAAAGAATCGAACATGCAGGTATTTGATGCGACTACTTTCTTGCCATCCAACATCCAAGGTTTTAGCTTGGGATCATCTCCATTACGTAAAATGCCAATTGGAATAATTTTCCTTTGATCTGAAAGATCTATTATTCCCCATTCAGAAGACGGCTCTAGGTAGGAAGAACGAGGGCGTTTTCTCACAAGAGGAATATCATTTACCCCTCTCCAATTCTCCTCGCAGTTTAGCTCTTTCTTAAATTCATTGACTACATCCCGTGACTGTGTAAACAAACCTTGACTCACCTTAGCTTTATCAGGTGAATAATCTTCAATTTTTTCAAGATTATGATATGTTGTCATTTCTTCACTCACTGTTTGAGGATTCATAATCTCACCTTCTTCATCACATTCATTCAAATAATTTTCTTCTTCATTCATTTCAATTGATTGGTGACATTCGTTTCTTTGGCGCAACTCTGTGGTCTCTCTCTTCAATTTCAATGAGCCATCAATGAATTTTATATGGCGAAACACAAATGTGTCAGCTCTTGTAGGAATCTCGTTAGCTTGAAAAACTTTGTTTTTTATTATGGAGAATTGGGTTTCTACTACTGAGCTTGATGCAGTTGAACCTCCATAACCAAAATGAGGTTGCATCAATGCAGTCCAAAGTGGGATGAGGTTTGATATTTTCAACAAATCCTCCACCACATTTGGGAGAAACTGTTGATTATTCCTGTCTCCCACATCATTTTTCTTATCCATAACTTTGTTCTTAGTTTCCATTACAAAATCCCGGAATGTTTTTGATGATTCTTGAGAAGGCAGTTTGAAATCAACTTCTTCGTTGTCATCAGACATCCCGAAATCTGTTTCTGCTTCCTCATACGGAATATCTGATGAAGAAATTTTCTTCTGCAAATATATTTTTGCTTTCTCTGATTCTGTTGGTTGCCCATTAGGCAAGCTTCCTTCAGTCTCATAAAAAGCAACTGTCATGATTTTTCTTAAGACTTTTTTAAAATGACCAAGGTCACTTTCCTTAACAAGAAGGCAAATACATCTTATATAAAATACTTTTGTTCTTTTTATGGCTGTCTTGAGGCTTTTCCATCGTGATATGAGTTGTACGACATGTGCTACATCATTTCTAATGTAACAGCGTGGCTTGATGAATCGGTCCTGATCGGTTAAGATGAAAGCACAATTCTTCAAGTAGTCACTTAATGAATTGAATTGAGTGAACGCTTTTATACTTGAAGCAATTATAGCCAAAGACATGTCACAGACCACACAAGGGGGAATTACAGCACCATACTTCAACCAAGATGAGAGCCAGTAGGTTATTGATACTGTGTCATGTTTCTCACTAATCATATTTGACACAGAATATATTTTATTCTCTTTATTACTGTGGATTGTGATGTCGTAAAGTAGAATGCTCCTTGATTTCTCGCCATTGACCCTTTCAAATCTTCTCACTACACCTCCTGTAGCATCTATGCTAATCTGAGCATTATCTTTTGTTGCTGTTACATAATCATTATATATACGAATTTGTTGCGCACTGAAGTAATGACAGTGGAATCTATCATAGGATACGTCTTGAATAACTCCTCTGTAAGGAGATTCATATTTCCCTCTACATAAGGCAACAATTGGATCGTCGTCCAAGTATTTTGAACGCTTGTACTGGGATTTTGCCACTCTTAGAGTATTCAGTGAGGGAATGTGAGGTGCTTCTGGATCATTCAATTCCATATCTTTATGCGCCATGTCCTTTTGAAGTTTTGTTGCACTGAATTGTGATTTTGCAACCTTCTTTCTATCGAATCCAGTCAGTTTTCTTTTTAGAATAGGATGTTTCTTTTTGTAGAAGCCTGTGTATTTCATCATTATTTCCAAATGATCAAATTCTCGTTTTGGCTCATCATATAATTTACCTTCCAAAATAGAATGACAGTAGGTACACTTTGCTTTGAAGTAGACAAATACATTTCCACTTGAATTTACACGATTACAAATGAATTTGAAGCAGCAAGGAAGGCGCAAACTGTTGAATATTTTTTTATTTATCATGTTTGTCCATGTGTTGCGTTTCAGCACTAATCTTCTTCGACAGGGTTTTGATTTGCCTTCTCTGTGATAAACCCACTCTGGATAGAGTTGTAGCCATTCGTCTTTGCTTAGTAGTATGGAAAATTCCTTTGTATCTTTCATTTCAACACTGTCATTATCAGAGAGACTGTCATCGTAATAATTTGTTGAGACACCGATCTCAGATGAATCAGTGTCATAGTTGTAGTCCTGTGGCCAGAACCTATCTCGCAGTCCATATCGGTTAGTCGTGAACCACAGATGAACTGTTTTTGGTGAAACGTTGTATACATTTGTTATTAAGGAACTCAATTCAGTCCAAAGAGAATCGTTTCTGGGTGGGATATTGGGATACTTTTCTATTGAAAAAATAGTTTCATTGTCATTCAGTAATTGGTGAATTTCATCGACCGGAACTGTACCCTGTATTGGCATTTTGAATCAATGTAATATAATCGTCGTAGCCTATAGGCTATAGCCCAATCACACTCACCGTTGAGCTTTCAATGTTGAGCCTCTCAAGTGTGCGTTAGAGAACAAGGTAGGCTGAGAAATTGCTTTATCAGAACAGGAAAGACGTATGTATGCTCTGCTTCACTGCTCAACTCAGACTGAGACCTGAGACTGAAACTTATTGAATGCAATAGTTGCATAATAGTGGCATAGTTGCTGCAATCATCACAGAAGGGAGTGGGAGGGGAGCAATGAACATCTGCTTCTACAGCAGTGCTACCAACAGTAAAACTGGATGAAAAAAAATTTACCATGTAAGGCTCTATGCACAGTCGCGTTTTGAACGAGTGGAGCGACTCTCTGCTGGTTAGCCAATTTCAGTTCAGTCAATTTGTACTCAGCAATTTTCGCGGCTTGTAAAACTTGGCCATTGATGGGAAAGTTCTGATTTCGAATTCTCAATGTTTTTTGTAATACCGGACATCAGCAATTTTTTATGAGAATTACAATTATTGAAGGAATCAATTATTATTCATCGGCATTTATTTCTTGAATTAATCGGTTGATAACTGATAACTATATTTTGTTCATACAAAATTAAAAGAAAATAATACAACTTTTTCAAAAATACCTTCTACTTCTTTTTTAAATACAATAAACCTCTAATATTATGAAACCAATCAAATAAATTGAAAGAAATATAAATTCAAGGGCTTACTCCTATCTCCTGGTGGAAATTCAAAAAAAATAAACATCAGTGACCTCTACTCTTGTGCAGGTTTCCACGTTTTGAGCACCTCTAGTTCAGAAATTATAATTGATTTTTTGATTTTCCATATAGTACAGGAGACATACTATGAGTGGGAATTACTTGAGAACTGTGATGGCTCAAAACGTCAATTTCTGCTGAGAGTAGCTTCTCATGGACCTCCACTCTTGTGCAGGTTTCCACGTTTTGAGCACCTCTGGTTTAGGAGTTATGATTGATTTTTTGATTTACCATATAGTACATGGTACATACTATGAGTGGGAATTACTTGAGAACTGTGATGGCTCAAAACGTCAATTTCTGCTGAATGTTACTTCTCATAGACCTCTACTCTTGTGCAGGTTTACACGTTTTGAGCACCTCTGGTTTAGGAGTTATAATTGATTTTTTGATTTACCATATAGTGCATGGTACATACTATGAGTGGGAATTATTGAGAACTGTGATGGCTCAAAACGTCAATTTCTGCTGAGAGTAGCTTCTCATGGACCTCTACTCTTGTGCAGGTTTCCACGTTTTGAGCACCTCTAGTTCAGGAGTTATGATTGATTTTTTGATTTTCCATATAGTACAGGAGACATACTATGAGTGGGAATTACTTGAGAACTGTGATGGCTCAAAACGTCAATTTCTGCTGAGAGTAGCTTCTCGTAGACCTCTACTTTTGTGCAGGTTTACACGTTTTGAGCACCTCTGGTTTAGGAGTTATGATTGATTTTTTGATTTTCCATATAGTACAGGAGACATACTATGAGTGGGAATTACTTGAGAACTGTGATGGCTCAAAACGTCAATTTCTGCTGAGAGTAGCTTTCCATAGACCTCTACTCTTGTGCAGGTTTCCACGTTTACAGCACCTCTGGTTCAGGAGTTTCAATTGATTTTTTGATTTACCATATAGTACAGGACATACTATGAGTGGGAATTACTTGAGAACTGTGATGGCTCAAAACGTCAATTTCTGCTGAATGTTACTTCTCATAGACCTCTACTCTTGTGCAGGTTTCCACGTTTTGAGCACCTCTGGTTTAGGAGTTATAATTGATTTTTTGATTTACCATATAGTACATGATACATACTATGAGTGGGAATTACTTGAGAACTGTGATGGCTCAAAACGTCAATTTCTGCTGAAAGTAGCTTCTCATAGACCTCTACTCTTGTGCAGGTTTACACGTTTTGAGCACCTCTGGTTTAGGAGTTATAATTGATTTTTTGATTTACCATATAGTGCATGGTACATACTATGAGTGGGAATTATTTGAGAACTGTGATGGCTCAAAACGTCAATTTCTGCTGAGAGTAGCTTCTCATGGACCTCTACTCTTGTGCAGGTTTCCACGTTTTGAGCACTCTAGTTCAGGAGTTATGATTGATTTTTTGATTTTCCATATAGTACAGGAGACATACTATGAGGGGAATTACTTGAGAACTGTGATGGCTCAAAACGTCAATTTCTGCTGAGAGTAGCTTCTCGTAGACCTCTACTTTTGTGCAGGTTTACACGTTTTGAGCACCTCTGGTTTAGGAGTTATGATTGATTTTTTGATTTTCCATATAGTACAGGAGACATACTATGAGTGGGAATTACTTGAGAACTGTGATGGCTCAAAACGTCAATTTCTGCTGAGAGTAGCTTTCCATAGACCCCTACTCTTGTGCAGGTTTCCACGTTTACAGCACCTCTGGTTCAGGAGTTTCAATTGATTTTTTGATTTACCATATAGTACATGGTACATACTATGAGTGGGAATTACTTGAGAACTGTGATGGCTCAAAACGTCAATTTCTGCTGAATGTTACTTCTCATAGACCTCTACTCTTGTGCAGGTTTCCACGTTTTGAGCACCTCTGGTTTAGGAGTTATGATTGATTTTTTGATTTACCATATAGTACATGGTACATACTATGAGTGGGAATTACTTGAGAACTGTGATGGCTCAAAACGTCAATTTCTGCTGAAGTAGCTTCTCATAGACCTCTACTCTTGTGCAGGTTTCCACGTTTTGAGCACCTCTGGTTTAGGAGTTATAATTGATTTTTTGATTTACCATATAGTGCATGGTACATAATATGAGTGGGAATTACTTGAGAACTGTGATGGCTCAAAACGTCAATTTCTGCTGAGAGTAGCTTCTCATAGACCTCTACTCTTGTGCAGGTTTCCACGTTTTGAGCACCTCTAGTTCAGGAGTTATAATTGATTTTTTGATTACCATATAGTACATGATACATACTATGAGTGGGAATTACTTGAGAACTGTGATGGCTCAAAACGTCAATTTCTGCTGAATGTTACTTCTCATAGACCTCTACTCTTGTGCAGGTTTCCACGTTTTGAGCACCTCTGGTTTGGGAGTTATTATTGATTTTTTGATTAACCATATAGTACATGGTACATACTATGAGTGGGAATTACTTGAGAACTGTGATGGCTCAAAACGTCAATTTCTGCTGAGAGTAGCTTCTCATAGACCTCTACTCTTGTGCAGGTTTACACGTTTTGAGCACCTCTGGTTAGGAGTTATAATTGATTTTTTGATTTACCATATAGTGAATGGTACATACTATGAGTGGGAATTATTTGAGAACTGTGATGGCTCAAAACGTCATTTCTGCTGAGAGTAGCTTCTCATGGACCTCTACTCTTGTGCAGGTTTCCACGTTTTGAGCACCTCTAGTTCAGGAGTTATAATGGTTTTTTGATTGACCATATAGTACATGGTACATACTATGAGTGGGAATTACTTGAGAACTGTGATGGCTCAAAACGTCAATTCCTGCTCAGAGTAGCTTCTCATGGACCTCTACTCTTGTGCAGGTTTCCACGTTTTGAGCACCTCTGGTTTATGAGTTTTAATTGATTTTTTGATTTACCATAGTACATGGTACATACTATGAGTGGGAATACTTGAGAACTGTGATGGCTCAAAACGTCAATTTCTGCTGAGAGTAGCTCTCATAGACCTTTACACTTGTGCAGGTTTCCACGTTTTGAGCAACTCTAGTTCAGGAGTTATAATTGATTTTTTGATTTACTATATAGTTAGCATTAAGTTAGCTCTCCAATTTTCGAGACGTCATATCTCAAAAACTCTGGGTGCTCAAAACGAAATAAAAGTTGCTCAAATCAGCTCAAAACCAACTACAGTGGCGCGGAACTAGTTGAAGTAGGCTATGCTTCTATGGAATGAACAAGTAGATTAGTTGATTTGGTATTTTTGACTCCACTAATCTGTCCCCTATTGGATAGATGGTTTGTTTGTTCCGGAGCATAAAAAAGCCAGATTATCGAATATACCTGTTTATTCACGTAAAAACATACGTGAACTATATTTTTACACTAATGATGTAGACCTATAACACACAATCGTCAAATACCAAACTGAAAAAAGTAAATTCGTATGGCTTTTGTTGGTGAGTAGTCCCTTGCGGGAAGGTCCCACCTCTCCTGAATATAATATAATTTAAGCCGTCAATGGGCCTTACGACTGTCATACTTCAGCCGGGACCGACAATTTAACGAACCAAACTGGATGTAATGATCTACCGGGAAATGTTATAAATACATCCAAATTCGATTGCAAGGTTAAAGTATAGTAAATTAATATAATTGACCGAGCGAAGTGATGTTGACTGTTTTGCATTTCTCTTTAATCTTTATGTTTGTATGTTTTTATGTATGAGTGTTTAAAAACATACAAACTGAATGTTTGTTGAATTATACGTCGATTTATATGTAAGGTTTTTTACAATTTTGCCTTCCAAGGATAATATGATAGGAAAATGAATTCACTTCATACTCTATCATTACTATTAGAATAAGACTATAGAGTTATTTATAGCTAGTAGTAATGTTAACAGTTATATAGTAGTTATGTTAACATCGTGCAGTTTATATAAACCACAGTCTCCTCTTATACTGTCCATCAGAGAAAATGCTGTCCTGTCCTGTCGTATCGGCGATAAATCGGTGTGATCTCTTTTCAATTATATTCATTGCAATAAATTATGGTGTGAAAAAAAAATCCGAAAATAGCGCAATCCTTAAAATTATGGAGCTCCCATATTAGCTATTGAAAACACTAATTGAGTCAACTATGTTCCATCTATTTCTCTTCGAATTGGTTTTTAATGACTGGATTCGCACACAATAGTGCCAGTGAACAGTGAAAATATAATTCCCATAAGTTCTAATGGTACTGTATTATCCATACTTACTTCGGGGATGGGATTTTTTGATTTTCGCAGTTATAAACCACACCCTCCTCAAATACACTCAACTGATCAGCCCTTTTCAATAGTGTAAAAAACAGCATTTAGCATGTCGATAAGCAAGAAGAACGGGGCCTGTTGAGATAATGATTGATAATGACAATCTAAATATGATTGATGATTCTGTGAGCTCACATCCTTTTGGGGTGCCAGAATGATTAGAGCACCTATTTCGAGATGTATTAAGGAGTCAATCAGCAGCAATTGGCATTATGCCAATGGGAACGAACTCCCCATAATTGATCTTGCTTGTTAAAAACTGCAGTGAAGAACACTGCTTGAACACTGCTTTGATTTTGTTCATTTCAGATATGCATAATCTGAAACATCAGTGTGAATGCAGATTGGCGTGGGCAATCTACATTATAATAAGCAATGTTTCAAATCGAAACCACTAAAAACCAATCAACTCCATTATTGTTCACCGCGGTCTTCAAAGTGAGCTCTCAATGTCTAACAAGTATAAACCGCTCATGAGTCTCAATATCCCATTCATTTGCACGAAATCTACGCTATCAATACTCCATAGACTCGTTATCATTCTGAACTTACAAAGCACAGAGTTTATGGATGGAGAAGGGAAGACGACCAAACTTTATAGGCTATCGAAAAATACGCACATTTTCATTCATGCCGCATCTACATGTTGGCCCAATGAAGGCGGTCAATGTCGACCAGCGCCAGTGTGTAATGTGTGGTTTGCCAGCGCTGGCCTTCGTAAGGATCGAACTGAGTCTACACCAGGCTGGGCCAGCTTACTCGTTAGGACAGCGACTGGGCCAACATGTGGCAGCGGCATTACACTTTTTTTTAATAGTAGATGATGCCCAAATGACCTTTTTGCTTGAGCGTGGGTAATGAAAAGTTGGAGGGTGGTGATTTAATGTGATGATCAAACGTCCATGCCTACGACTACGAGCCTACCGGCGGGATTCCAACCCGTGGCTCGGTAGCGCTAGGTTTAAAAATTGTTATATTCATCAAGAACTTGATACGGTTATTTGTTATCTGTTATAAAAAATAAGTGCACTTGCATTTGTTCAAAATTGGATGATTTAATGAGGGGAATTCATTTTTTTCAACAAAACATTAAAATGGAATTGGTTTTTGATTAATCGCCTTATTTCAATAGTGGAATCAGAGCCTGTGAAAGTGGAGTGGGCGGAGCCTCATCAATAGCTTTATGAAATAGGAAAAACTTTTTGTGTAGTTGAGAAGTTGATATTGTGGTAATTATTTATTTTGAAGATTATTTTAATTTGAAATAGGAAAAACATTTGCCAGATGGAATAAGAGATCAGTGGGGATTGCTAGGAAAATAGCAAATGGATTTGTAATGTACTACATTAGCAGTAAATTCATAAATATACTAGAAAGTGAATTTCCACTTAATAATTTCAGAAATAATAAACACAGAAAAAGAGCCATAGAGGCATGGCTGAACTTGAATTATTTCCAATCGTTGACTTTTATACAATAATCAATTTCATATTACAAATTACATTTTCGAACACTTCATACGATGAATTCAAGTTTATAGACCTATATTACATCCCTGATTAAGCTGATTTACGACTCATACTGGCGCACAAGGACTCTTCCTTTTGCCGGTGTTTTTGCCTCACCAACTGTACTTATGCAATAAGTACAGTAAATATGCATATGAACATAAATTGAATCTTCATTTTATAACTATTATTTATAATATGAATCTATGTATCTTGGTTTATGTGCAGTAGCATATACTTATATTCATTTTTTGTAAAGCTTTTCTGTATTTTGTTTTTGGCAAATAAAATTCATTCAATTCAATTCAAATGGAAAAATATCAATAATCATAATATTATAATATATGATTATTATAGTCTTTCACTCCAATTGGCTCCTACAACTTTCATACTGAATAGTTATAACTCGTTACACTCGAAAGACAACAGAGATTTGAGTGAATCAAACTCTGCCAGGTACATTTTGAATGAGTAAAACATTTTCGGGTATCAGAGATTTTAATCACATCAAAAAATCATTTATTTCAATAATACAATATTTCAAAACAAATTAGTTTTAAAAGGTTGAATTCCAGTGTGAAATGTTTAAAGTTTTTTATTTAAATTAACATGAAATTATTTCTTTCAAATACAGTTTTTCAAAACAAATGCGTTCCCAAAAGAAGAATTTCCCAGTGTTAAGTGTTTCAGGGAAGTTTCGGCGTGGGTCTACCTGATGAAGCTATTATGGGAACACATTTGACGACGGTTATTAGACTCATCACAACTAGAGCTGTCGCCAGGGCAACAATATACTGCAACTGTCAAAAACAAGAAACAAAATACAGATAATTTTGATTATTATTGGCATATAACGTCATGCTTCATATTACAAATTATTCAATGATTGTGAAAGCTACCACATGTGAAATCGTTTGTACGGTATTTAGAAAAATCAAAGCGAGGTATTGAAATGCTCTTGAATCAACTTAAACATAAATTTTGACAAAGAAAATTGCATATTGAGTACCGTATCTGTCGATTAGTGAAAAATATGAAGAACATACAGATAATAATACCAAAAAAGTGCAATTCTCTTATATTTTTATTTAACCAATTTACTGGCATATTAGAACAAAATTACAGCATCAATTAGATTTACAATGGAAATGCAAGGACAAAAATAAATATCTTAGATCTAACAATGAATGAGTATGAGTATGAATGAATTGTGTGACTCAATTATCTATAGACAAGCGACACAAACTGACATAATCATCCCAAATGAATACAATCACCCTTGAACACATGAAATAGCAACATTCCAGTAAAATGTATTGGATAAATTTGATGATGAATACTGCACTGAAGTATACCATTACCTTCATCTTGTCCACTTGTAGCTGAGAGATCAAGATAAAATAGTAACAAGATCTTAGTAATAAGATCTTATCACTGCGGAGAAATTCAGATGCTATAAACTCTGTCAAAAATGTAACAGTATTTATACTGAATCAAACTTTTGTAATTTGAATTATTCAAATATTGAGAGGACTAAGAACAATGGCTCTTTTGATGAATTAATTAAATTTGTCTTGTTTCTCATGGCTTATGCAATCTTGGCTGATGTTTTCTCATCAACTGATACATTGTAGGCTATATATCGTACAATAAATACAATGTGAACGATAAATTGAGAAACAATACAAATTTAATCAACTGATCAGAAGAGCTATTGTTCTCAGCTCTCTCTCAACCTCTGAATAAAACAAATAACAGAAGATGGATTCAGTATAAAATTCTGATGAAGTGTAACATTTATATAATAATTTAAATTTCACGAATTTTCGATGAAGTTTGTCACGTTATTTTTTATAATTAATAACGATTAGCCTCCTGCTTGGCATCAATCGGTAGAGCATGAGAATTATTTCAATAATTATAAAATCTGATCGTGGTTTTACTAGGATATAATCTCACTAAAATCTTCATAGGCCCAGACATGAGCTTTCACAATAATACTGATAGTTCACAAAATTCTAATTCTAATAATAATGCCGCGGTACGAATGACGACAAAACTTGGGTCGTACAACTAGAAATACTGTAAATTTAGAATATGCACGAGAACATCAGCAGCAAGGAGATATACCATTCAATTTCCCAGCAAGCTGCAGTCAACTATAATCATCTAAAAATACAAACTGCTGAACAACTAACTAAGCACATAGGAAGTCCATATTGAGATATAAATGTAAATACTGTTTGTTGGATAATTTTCATAAAAATATAGTGCATCAGATTAAGCTAAGGCTAAGCACACCTCAGGAGGCGCGGCTTGGTGATAGTGTTGATCTTGCCCGAATGCCCGATTCAGTGTGTGTGAGTTCATCCATCCAAACCAATAAGCAAGAAGCACCTGAATGCAAAATGCCGCATCGCGCCTCCTCAGGTGTGTATCAAGCTAAAGTTTGTCATGAAATGCATCAACTATTTGGCGGTACAAAGTTCGCCGGGCCAGCTAGTTAAATATAAAGCTCGAACTAAATTGAATGTATCAAAGTGAGTTCAGTCAAGCAATCAGAATATATGCAATCTGAAAACTGGAATGGGTGCAAATATTACTTATAAATAACTATTACATATTGTGAAATCATTAGTTCATGGTCGATACTATAGAGAGGGGTTTGGAAATTTGATACATCAACCTTCGGCCGCAAAACTGTAGTACACTGCAATCATCTTACCCTTCAAATCAAATCAAATTTATTGTCAAATCCATATAGATAATTCACTAATCTAATATATAATTTTGGCATTGCCAGAAAAACAAAGTTTGTGCGCTAGCAACGAGCATTGAGTAAGCACTTCAATTAGAGAAAAATAGAAAAAAGTAGCTGTATGAAAATTTAGCAAACACTCTTAACAAAAATTTAACATACACTTTCAAAAAAATACAAAAACATGACAATGGAGTAGTTCATAGCATAAACGTGAACAGAATATGATTCGTTAAACAAATATTCCTTGGTGCATCAGAAAAAAAAATCCAGAAAAAACGGATTATAGAGAGCTATCGCATGCAATACCATGAACTTTAGAGGTTGACGATAAGCCAGCGCTTGATTCAAGTACAAATTATCAAGGGGGCCGTAATACATTGCTCTACTACGAAATGTAGTGTTTTTTTAAAATGAACTACGAATTATAGAGGATTACGCATCATAGAGGTCCGAACTATCGAGACTCTACTATTACTCTATTTATTCATAATATGGAGATAAACTGTATACTGTACATCCCGATATCAAGGGAGCGATATTGTGAAAATCTTTTTCGCTCTAATTTCTCGATATTCCAGTAGATATAGATGAAATGAGTTATAGGTTCAATTCCTCAATATCAATGACAACTTTGTTGGATCTATTTAAAGAAAAATATCTGGATATGAAGAGAGCTCTTGATAATGTGCGAATTTGGTGACTTTTGTCAAGAACTGTCGTCAGTTTATAAAAACAGTTGAGCGAGAGAGCAGTTGCAGGAGTAGGAGGTCGGCGACCTCTAACTCCGAATAAGGCCAAGTCCAGGTAGTAACGTCGCTAAAGTCCCCGCACTCAGCCAAGTCCCCCAGGCTACCGGTTGAGATAAGCACTTTGTCAAAATTATGGTGACTATGCTCAACGGGGATGATACCTCAGACTTACGGACCACTCCCTGGTGTGAAGTCCTATAGTTGATAAGCTGATTCATCCAGCTACTGATCTAGCACCTAGTCATTAAATCCTTGAGAAGAGTCGAGAAGTAGTCAATATATTTAACTACAACTAACTTAACCATAGCTACCGAATAATTGAGTCAAGTTCATAAGTCCTCGAGTCAGCTTTTGAGTTTAAATTGACTCCTTGAGTCTTCCAGACTCTGGTCAATATGTTACGTTCAGTCCACTATTATTTTAGGCTTGCATCCCCACTCTGACTCCTAACTGTTTTCACAACCACGCGACATTTTCCTCAAACTATTAAGTACGGTCAAGATTGTGACTCATTAAGCTGGCTGGACCAAAACTGAATCGATTCATTCAGTCTGTTTCATGGCACTATTCCGCTTATCTAGAGACATGTCTGCAAATAAGCATAATATGAATAATTCAGCGAGATGGACGGATTTGGAGTGTCGCGGTGAAATTCAAGTTTTATGTTGGGTGGATGATCGTTTTGAAGATAGTCAGGAAAGCAACATGCTAGAGGGAAGTTTTATTACTTTTATTCCCAACGCAACACATAATTTGAATTTATTAAAGAAGTCACATGCTCGTATGTAATTATCAAGTTTTATTTGAAGATTTGTGCCACATAACTGAAAAATGACTGTATTCTCAACAACAAAAGTGCCTAATGTATAAAACAAATTTAATTTGTAAATCCCCATCCACATATAGATTTGAATGCATTTTCTATCTAAAACAAATTTGAATTTCACGTTAGTTCACTTATAAAATGAGTAGTTGCACCATATTATAATGAATTCTATTCATGGAGAAATATGACAACATTAATGGAATCCATCACTGGAAAATTTTGTTTTGAAATAGTCTAAAATGTGGGACTTCATGTGGGATTTTAAATTTTCACTGCACTACCAGTTGCAAAGAATATAATATCATATTGAACTCACTTATAAACTAAATTTCTTAAATTTAGAATCCAATGGAATGAAAGTATTACAGTCAATATTAACTTGAATATGATCTATGATGTTATATCTGTATGAATATAAATAATGAATGTAATTTTTTCTTATATGAATATGAAAAGTATCAGATATCGAACTAGTTGCTACCCTGTTTAAAAACTCACTTTTTTATCTAGTCTTTTCCAAGCCGTAGGCTAAGAATGAGCGGCTACTATCAACTACTAGATTCAACCTATTATGACCGATACCAGGTCAGGATACTCTGGTTGGTTTCAAGGTCAGCGAACATTTTTCTATCGTGATTTTTCTAGTCAGAGGACCGTATGGTATGGTAGTCACATAGTGAAGTAGTAGGACTGGTACATCCAATGAGAAAACAAAAGTAACAAAGACTGATTAGTGGGGAAGAAGAACGTCGGACTTGGCAGTTTCATTTTTCGTTGTTTTTCACTAGTTGTGATCGCCTAGACTTGGAGGAATGCGTCCCCTCTTCTACTTGTCGAACGTCTTTGGAAAATCCAAGTGGTGCACACACTCCTCCTACCCCTTCTAATCAAGTGTGTAACTTGACCTGCCATCTGCGAATTGAGTTAAAGTCGTTTTACTCGGTGTAGCGAACGAAAACTGAGCAAAAAGAGGCATCGATAAAGTCCACTTGTATCGTTCTAATGAGTTATCCATTGTGACATTTTGCTCGTTCTATTCTATTGCTGCCAATCCATTGATATTTTTATTTTCAGAATGATACAACAATATAGTATCTGAGTAACAATAATGATAGTGTATACTGTATTTTTAATTAACCAAAACCACTCCCACGAAAATTTCATTACGAATCAGGATTCCTCATTGTTCACCAAGCAGAAAGCTACTCCCATTAATCCGAACGTGTAGAATGTAGTTGCGTGGGTGCTCTCATCGGCAAATATAAAGAAAACCACAACAGCATGAAGAACAGGAGCCCAATCAAATGTTTGTTGACCTCTGATGGTGGAAAAGAAGAGCTGACAAACCGTTGTTCGTTTGGTGCAAGCCTTCAAAACTGTCTGATTTGGGCTTGGTGAACCCGTCTATTTTGTCACAGCAATTATGTTTTCCCAATAATTTCAAAATTGATTTGAGTGGAGTATGCCTATTTTTTTACATAAAGTGTGCCCGCCCGTTCGATTTGCCGGTTGTCTTCTTCAGGAGATCTTAATTACTGCGTCTATAGTCTGTAGCAAGAGAAGAAAGAAATAATTCAATGATAATAGGAGATTAACCTCCATAGTGGTTTTTCATCGCATAAGCCTATTGAATAGTGCGCTATGAAGATTATAAATTAGTTCATGATTGACTTTGAGCATGTTTATAGTAATTGGACATTGCACATTGAAATCATACTATTGTGTATAATGTGATATCATGTTTGAATTGACTGTTCTCTATTGACTGTGCTCAATTGACTGTTGACTGTACTCAGGTGGAGTACAGTTTTTCTAAGTACTGTCCACGAGTCTCATATTTTCATACTTGGCCACCTTAGCCTAATTATCATTGATGTTCTAGTAAGTATAGTTGGAGTGATGCTGATAATTTTGAAACGACAATATGCATTATTTTCCCTTCCTAATGAGAGAAGATTTTGTATAAAAATAATAATTGATGATATTTCCCAGATTAACCAGTTTCAGAATCTTATCGAGTTCCTACTTTAGAAGAGCATGAATATTTAATATAATTTTCCAAGAAGTAGTAAGATCTCCTTTATAAATAATATGATCTCATGTTTTCCAATCTTCGTCATTCCAAACAATATTCAAATTACCGACATGAAAAATTGTTTATGAAACAATTATCTCCATCTGTCCGGGTTGTTGACCAGTAGAGGGTGATAACCTTGCTCCGATTCCATTTTTAGCTGCAAGAAAAAAACGTGTAAAAATTTCAACCGGTTCAATTATTGGAAAAAATAACAACACGAAGACACCACCCGAGATGCCTCACAACGGATGAGCTCAGAATAGTTGAAGACGATGATGCTGAAGAAAGGAGAAATATGCTGGATAGAAGAGGAAGATGGCGAATAAGAGAGACATATCCTGAAGATAATGTTGCTTGGATCGAGTGTGGAATAGGGGCAGGTCCAATTTGCACATGAGATGAGTATGGAGGAATTTATTTATCCCCTTTTGAGGTCAAGCTTTTGAAACATTCGACAACCTCTAGAGAAGAGACGAATTCAACTTATCGATAGGTTTCCATGAAAACAGCATCATGCTGATTCCCGAACAAGAATGGCACCCTGCACTTTGCCTAGCACTGTAATTTACGCTCCAATTCGACGTCTCATTTTCGACTATAAATCTTTTGTAACGACGTGCAAATCGTTCTCCAACTGGTTGGATTGGACACTGGCTGTTTCACTTTCTTAAGAGAGCTGATTAAGTATCAGCTTAATATAATATATCCCATGATCAAATTAGTCTGACTCTCTCAAGAGCCGTTTGCGCAGTATCACTCCAAACTAAATTTGATTTTGAACTGGATAAAATCAATACCTACTATTACTTCTTATTAAGTAGTAATAGTAGGTATTGATAGAATCCATATCGAGTCTCGTTCGTTATAATTTGGTTCATTCCAAGTTCAAGCCACCAGCTGATTTCAATTCTGTTTGACTGTGCAAACGGCCCTAAGTGTATTATTCATTGCGGTTCGGCTGCATGGAACTGCATATGAGTCATCTCCGTTCATTTAAGGTAGTAAGGGTTTCCAACTTCACACTACATGTTTATGAGTGATGGACTCGAAAAAGTCGTGACCCAAGTATAATGTATTAACGCTTCTAAAAAGACATTGAAAAATTGAACTCGTAATACAATATTATGCCAGCAACCATGTTGTGGTAAATTGATCAAAAGCGGGAAAAGCGGTGTTCTAGGAAATGGAGATGAATTGATTGCAATACTTATAATGTTGTGCAGCAGGGCTTGAGAGGGGATTCCCTGAGGTACTGGTCACAAGACGCAGAAAACTGGTTTAACCAATGGACTGTTGACTCTGCGACAGATGACACTTGATTCTGCCTTGATCTTGACCGGAAGAGGTGAAAAACTCAAGAATCCACACACAATTGTGATAGAGAGTAAGAGAGCGAGGGAAAGACAGCGAGAGGAAGAGAGAGAGAATCGGATTGAGAAAAAGAAAAATAGTCTTAGGCAGTCTTAGCTTGTATTCCACTTTATTCTCTCGGAGTGAATAAATTCGATATATTATTAATTTCATTCAATTATTATCACTTTTGGAATCAACATAGCTTATGAGTGACTGGCTATTCAATAAATTACTATCTGCAATTCAACAAAAGCATCTCTGTGACATGATCTCTGCTCTGCTCAAGTTCTCAAAAGTCTCGCAATCATTCAAAGATGCGTAATCCAAACTTTGAAATCAATCAAGATATTTAACTTCCATTTTTCCAAGTAATGTTGTGAGGTATTGAAGAGCTTGTGAGAAATTTCAAGAATTATAATAAGTGGGCAGAAACACAAGTATAGTCCTAATAAACAGGAAATACTTATTCCAATCAGTATAATCACACATACATGTACATCATTCATGAAATAGCATATCACAAATAAGTTAGAATTGGAGTTAAGAATGAAGAATTCTGATAGGAATTCCAAAGGAATAGAATAATTATTATGAACTTGTCAAGATAACAATTGTGTGAAATAAAAATGTTAGAAACGCTTAGACATTTCCGATTTTCAACTTTGATTGGAGATTATTATATGATTAGGCTGATTTGTGTTAGTAAGTACGAGTAGAATGAATTGTAATAATTTCTAGCTGAATCTATTCTCCAGGTTTTTCTAAATGAATTCTAAACTAATATTCAAAATTAGGAGAAAAACGAAAAGGTTGTCTCTCCACATCTCTTAGCTCTCAACGTTTCTTATTTATTGATTCACAACACATCACACCTCTTAACTAGCATACCAATCAAAACTATTGATACAGTTGCATGCAATCAAATCGAAAAAATCTATGTTACGATCGTATGTAGTTGTCAAAACAAATATTACAATTATCACCACGTTCTGTCAAGCATTCGAAACGTTACAGGAGAATATCTGATTTTTTAATCTATGTTTCCACCAGTCAAACCTATCACTATCAGTCCAAATATTCATTATTCATTCAATAAAATCTGTGAATGCTGACATGGATAGAATCACCAGTGGTTCTGAATAACATTTCGCTATCTATTCAAATTCCCATTTTTTATTCAATTGACACTTTGTAAAGACGAACATTGGTAGCTACACTGTGGCTATTCCGAATAAAATATCGTGTTTTAATTGATGACAGGTTGATACAGCAAGGTGGATAGATATACGATACGAGCATAGAAAGCTGGATGTTACGTGTCAGGAGGGAATAATATTTGAGTATTATGAACGAAGCAATCAGAAGGTGTTAAAAATGCAGATAAGCCTTATTTTTTGCGCCTTGCTAATAAGGAGGAAGGTGGGGTGGTCAGTTAGCGACCGGTTGGCTGTGATACGAAGGAAGTCTCCTAGCAGAAGCAGATCAATGATCTCTGGGAATCGGATGGTGCCGGGTTCGAATCCAGACAGTCGACCGGATAAATTCTTCATAGCTGACCGAGCGCAGATGTGATGACGACGCTGACAATCCAAATAGGATTACGAATAATCCCCATTGCTAATTAGAATCAGAGCCAATCTTGCTTCGCTATTTTGCTCTTTGATATTCGTTTCGCAAATCTGTTCGGCTTGCTAGAGGGCGTCTTTATCCCACACACATGCTACGGTTCTTTTTGAGTCACATTATACGCTTTCATGTCATTCTCAATCGTCAGAGAATTATTTGAGAAGGTGGATCTGGTTGAGGGTGCAAAGACTAACAAATTGTTTTATGAGTTGAAATTCATAGAGATGGATCAAAAATCGGTGCTTATCCCGTATTTTCGGAGTTTCCACAATTTTCCAACAACTTATTCACAGGATATAACAAATTTTCTTAACAAGAAAATTTTCTTGTAACATAATATTTACAAAATTTACAAATGTTTTTCGTAACCAAGTGCAGCTCATACGATAAATATTGCGTTATAATAGAATTTTCAAGTGACGTGAAAAATATGCGTTTCTTCTGCTTTCATCTGCTTTTTTGAAACGTTCTACAAAGAACTAAAGAATTCAAACCAGATAAACGGGAAGTTGACTCGAAGAAACATTTCTGAGATATTACCGAATTAAGCCACAGATTATTTGAGTACAGACGTTTTTACAGTTTTTTATACGTTTCTAAAGCACCTCCGATTTTTTAAACTTCTCCAATCATCTTCTTTGATTGATATGAGCTCGAAATGATAATGATTTACTTTGAATAATCCCATTTAAATAATTATAATTTTCAATTTTGGAATAAAATAGAATATTGAATTATACAATCATATTCATTACATCTGAATCAATCATCTTTCCGTGCTCTATTTGGGAGGGAATATAATACTGATTCCACCCGTTAAGGGGAGTCGGAAGGGTCTACACCACCAGTGTTGAATTGGCCAACTTCAATGTATCTTTTTGAGACTTCCACTGGAAAAATAGAATGATATTTTCTCAACTGAGTATGCTACATAGCTTGAAAACTCAAATTAAGCAGGTGAAGTGAGCATGAAGGTCCCTGTTGACAGATATGGCAAGCAAAACAAAGATGGTTAAACAAATACATAGCCACCAGAGCGTATCTACTTGTCAAATTATTGGACAGATTATCAGAGCATCCTCACTCCACAGATAAAGGGTGCAGACGGGGGGGGGGCACCTGCCGGTCATAATTATCATGCGTTACAAGACGCAGTTGATGCATGATTCAATGTCTAAATTTGAAGAATGATTTCAAAGTATTATTCTTCCTGAATTTTAAAACAAAGTATTATCTACCCACAAACGCTACTTGCTTCATATTCTTAATTTACGTGACTCCAGACATCGTCTACAGAAACTTTGCTATAAATTTGGTTTATCACATAGTTTTAATCATAAAATTTTTGGAGCGTGGAATTTAACTTTTTATTCATTTTTCTCATCCAACGTTTTCAAAAATCACACAATGAACAAAATCTACATTTGTGAATAAATCACATTGTTCAACTGTCAAGAAGATTCGCAACTGTGAAGTGTAACAATAATTATTCTGCATCGAATTGTGTCTGCTCGTTAGTATTTATTGTGTTATGCTAATCACTCTTATTCAATTCAGACGTTTCAAACCATATATTTATTATTCTCTCACAAGTTAAAAATATTCTTAGTGAATCTTTGTACTCCATAGAGAATGAGAATGAGAGTAAATTACGATGAATTACTGGATTAATGTTTTGTCCATGAAATTTCGAGCAATGCATTCAAGTGAAGCAGTATTCTTATTGGATATACAGTATATTTTTGAACTCTCTTCAAATCATCTTGACAGCTTATTCAGTAGTTCTATTGTTAAATTATTCAATTATTCAATAACTCAGGTATTTGACTCACATGAAAGAATCATTCAATAACAAGATAATTGGTGAAATTCGAATAAAAATATAGATCTGTATGATTTAAATAAATATAAAGAAAATAAAAATCTCATTACCCTTTTTTTGAAATATTTTATCACTACATGTTTCGGACATTTATGCCATTTTCAAGTGATCCTTGTAGTGATAAAATAGTGATGTAGTGATAAAATATTTCAAAAAAAGGGTACTGAGATTTTTATTTTCTTTATATTTATATTACAAGTAGCCCTATACAGAAATCTGTATGATTATTTTATCGCTATCACGAAAAGCTTCAACTACTATGAAGCATTCCTGAAAATTTTATTAGAGCTCTCCATGAATACTCGTATATTGAGAAAAAGTGTGAAAATACTCGAAAATTGTGAAAAAAGAGTGGATTCTATCATTTTCAATTACTGATAATTCCTTACTTATATTCCTGGAAAATACATTTTTGGCTGTCTCAAATTATATCAAGCACGGTAGGCTACATCTAATATTTTTCTCGTTTGGTTTTATGCAGTTTTAATTCGCACTGTAGAAAAATTTCTTTCTTATTGCCATTGCATGACAGCACCCTGATTCATCCAACTTGCTGTTGAATATATAGAATGGATCTAGAAAACTCTACCTTTTTTCCTCCCAGATTACCGTATATGAAGTATGAATTGGATTAGAACTCCAATTTTCACCCCCAAAGATTTGATTATATTCGATTTAATAATTCTTTAAAAACAATATAGGGTGTTTACTGGGAGACGAATGCTTTTGAAAAGTGTTTTGAATATTGAACGAAATTTAAAAAAATCATTTTTCGTTAGGGCTACTCTTGAATAGAAATAAAAATTAAAAATTCAAGAACCCTTTCTTTAAATTGTTTATTCACAATATGATTCGGCCACGATGCCATTGATAATGGCACGATGATGATAATGGCATCATGGCCGAAACATGTCGTAAATAAACAATTTGAAAAAAAGGGTACTTGGATTTTTATTTTTCAATGTCTTCTATATACATGGAATTGTTATACTTTTTTAAAAATTGAAAAGCAACACTCCGATTGATTTTATGTGTACAGACCTTAGTTCATCCTCAGTTCATCTAATACCCCATACTCCTTTTTAAATTCCTAAACTACCAGTTTCATGAAAAATGTTTTTCCTTAGTTTATTTTTTAAGTTAGCATTCATTCTATTTATGTATTTTATTATTTGTAGGCACCTGCTGTAAAATCTTTTAGGTTTAGCGGGACCAATTTTGTAATGCATTTTACTGAATAAAATGATTGATTGATTGAGACACTCCCTGAGGCTAGGAATTGCGTCTCGTGAAATAATTACTCGTGGAACGGTTTGGATCAATCTTGATTTCTCCCAATGACTTTCCTGAGCTCTTGTCCATAGTCTTAGTCTATGCGTAAAATCCTGATGAAAAAACAATGAAGAAGAAGTCCGGGAAGGTCATATCTAAGGACCGTGGGACTAAGAAAATTCTCCAAAGAAAAAGATTACTCTTCCAGGGGAAGTTTGTCAACCATCTTCCATTTATATCCGAAAAGTGTAAGCCTTGGTCACACACTCCTAATGAATATTGCAAGGCTATACAGATGAATATTAAAATCTTTGAACCAAATTATTTTTTCCATAGAAACGCTGAGGTTTTATTTTTTCGAAAGTTTGGGGCTCTGCAAAGGTAGCGACTCGCACCCGATCAACATTTTATTCTCATGCTCACAGATGTTACGCATGTCCTGGAAATTTATCCTCTCCTGATGAAACATTATCAATCCCACTGAAAATTTGTCGATAATGGAAATCGGAATAAATGGCGTGGCATTGAATTTTTCTGGGTTTGTGACGCGGATCCATTTTAACGTTAAATCTGATTCGTAAAAGGCCCATCTCAAAAAACCCTACAAGCCCTATACCACAATTCTTCACAGAATTTACAAGCATGTTAATTTCTTTTATTTTAAAATGTCTCTAGAAATAATCCTCTTAATCTCAATCAGCCACACCTTCAAGCATGTATATCACATACTGTAGTATTCATGAAATACTCATCTACCATACCTTGCAGCTATAAACTCGAGTACTTTAAACTCTGGTGAAGGGCTATCCAACCAACTTATCACAAACAGTATCTGATGTGAGATTCTGAATCAATTTATCCACTGAAGCACAACGTTATTATCAAGGGAGTCATGAAGGAAAGTGCTCTAGGCCATTGATACTGGACTACAGCCTCCCAAATCTTGTTATTCTCTTCTAACTGTCCGCCTATTCTATTAGCTAAGCATCAAATTCTGCAGAAGCTAATCATTCATCGCCCATATCAATAACAAACATCCTTCTGATAAATTATTTTGCATCTTGCTTCATTATTTGATTAAAGTGAGGAGATTAGTCTGCTATAATAGGACCAGTTATGAAGATCGGTGGTATATTGTTTAATATACTGAACCGGTATTGAATGTATGATATAAGTTATTATCGCAGGCAAAGTACATGAAATGAGAGCAATAGAAAATGTTCCGTGTATCACCTATAGAATGTATCAGTATTAGAATGTATGCTTCAAAGGAATTGCTAATATGCTCCATTTAAATTGACTTCATTGGTTTTTTATCCAATTTTACATTCTGAAATTGAATTCTCAACTCAACTTACATCATCCAGCGAACTGGAAGAGACCGCTTCGGTTGAAACAATAAATATCTCTATGAAATTCATTTGCATGGAATGCATTCTGCTAACATCTCTCAAAAAGTATAGATTTCAATCAACACCATAATTTTTTTGTCTTTTATTAGTTATTTATTATTCATGTGGACTATTTGGATCCAGCTTCTCATCAGAAGTGGAATGGAATAAAATCAATTTCGTTGGATATGAATTCATTATAGAAACAGGAAACTCATCATTTTATTGGATGATGATTGTTATCAGATCTATTAGGCGAATTTATCAAATTGGATTACTCAAAACTGAAAATACAGTGACTCCTATTACCAAGCTCTATTGGATTATCATCATTGAATGAATTGGATTCTCTGTTGAGTTTTAAAAGTATTTAGGTGTGCATGAATTGAAGGTATAGATTTTCGAGTACCGTACACACTGACAAGGATGAATTCTAGTGGGCAAGAATGAGGATTTGAGGAGGAGAACACCCAAATTTGTCCTCAAATTCAATCAGTAATAGTTTCAAGTTCTATCAAAAATACAAGAAATTACCATCAATTGTCAACTACTTTACTTTTTCACCCATGGAACGGTTATTTGCAAAATACAAAAAGTGAACCTTGCATAAAGAGTAAAATTAATTTGCACTAAATCATTATTACTGCCTGAATAACAATATTAGTTCAAGAAAAATCGTTAAATTATAATATTCAAGGATAGATGAGATTTAATATAATTATCTTTAATACAAGGAGCTTCCTTAATCATTAAATTATAATATTCAAGGATAGATGAGATTTAATATAATTATCTTTAATACAAGGAGCTTCCTCAATCAATTGTATCGCTTTTTTACTTTCCTTGCCCTATTACCATAGGTAAGGAAAGTATTGCTTTCCGAAAAAATTAAGGTACCCCGATTTCTAAATTTCTATACGTCTCCGAGTCCAAAAAAGTGGTTTTTGGGTATTGGTCTGTATGTGTGTGTGTGTGTGTGTGTGTGTGTGTGTGTGTGTGTGTGTGTGTGTGTGTGTGTGTGTGTGTGTGTGTGTGTGTGTGTGTGTGTGTGTGTGGTGTGTGTGTGTGTGTGGTGTGTGTGTGTGGTGTGTGTGTGTGTGTGGTGTGTGTGTGTGTGTGTGTGTGTATGTGTTTGAGTGTATGTGCGTCTGTGTACACGATATCTCATCTCCCAATTAACGGAATGACTTGAAATTTGGAACGTGAGGTCCTTACAATATAAGGATCCGACACGAACAATTTCGATTAAGTGCGAAGATGGCGGCTGAAATGGCGAAAATGTTGTCAAAAACAGGGTTTTTCGCGCTTTTCTCGAAAACGGCTCCAACGAATTTGATTAAAGTTATATCTAGAATAGTCCTTGATAAGCTCTATCAACTGCCACAAGTCCCAAATCTGTAAAAATTTCAGGAGCTCCGCCCCATCTATGCAAAGTTTGATTCTAGATTCCCAATTATAAGGCTTCAGATACAGTTCATAGGATTGCATCACATTGAACAGGTGTCATCATTCAGGTACCTTGGGTGTATTATTAAAGAGGATATGCGATGTGATTTAGAAGTAAAAGTGAGAATTGCAAGAGCAAAGGAGGCATTCAGCAATATAAGAAGATTGATGAGTAGCAAAATGCAAATAGAACTGCGGAAGAAGATGGCCAAGTGTTTTGTGTGGAGCGTGGCTCTCTAAGGAGCGGAAACCTGGACTCTCAGAAAGCAGGAAGAGAAGAGATTGGAGGCCTTTGAAATGTGGGTGTGGAGGAGGGATGGAGAGGATCAGCTGGATGGATAAAGTGAGGAATGAGGAGGTACTGCGTAGAGTAGGAGAGGAAAGGAATTTGGCAGTGATAAGAAAAGGCAGTGATAAGGAGACGAAAGCGGAACTGGCTGGGACACTTGCTGAGGCATGGCGGACTACTTGTGGAGACAATGGAAGGGACTGTGCAAGGAGGGAGGGTGCTGGGACCGAAAAGAGTGAAGTTGGTGGATGATATCAGGGAGGAGGGAAAGTACTCCAAGATGAAGAGAATTGCACAGGACAGAGAGGAATGGAGAAGGAGGAATCATGTTTAGACCTGCCCTAGGGCAGAACACCAGTAAGTAAGATACAGTTCAAACAAAAAAATTCTAGTTGAAAAGATTGAGCATAAAAATCTCTACAATCAATGTTCAGTAACATCTTCACCTAAAATTAAAAATAAGCTCGAAATTCGAGTAAATGTGCTTATCTAATTGCAAACTGTTGGCAACTGTTGATTCTATCAAAATGATTCACTTTGAAATGAAAGCAGACCTCGTGTGCCTCCAGCGTTATTACCCTGTCACCAGCTGTCTCAAATCTTTGAATAGTAGACTAGAGATGCGCGGGAACACTAGCGTCACGTGATCAATTTCCATTACGGCAAGGAAAGTTGTGTGAGTGCGCCACACCAGATTTTTTTTAATTTCAGTCATCGTAAAAAGATATATTCATAAGCTACAGCTGTTTCACATTTTTCTTTTCCTCTAAAAACGAATATAAAAGTTTTTAAATCAAACTTCAAAGCTCAAAGCAGCTAGATGAAATTCATTCGAACCTGTAATTATTGCACATATTGAAAATTGCTATGTGCACACTTGTTAGTGATTACTTGTACAAATAACAATCAACATGTATTATTTGATTGAATTCTCTTCTTCATATCTTATTTAGTTTCAATTTTTGATTGCGATCAAATTCCTATTATCAAAGAGAAATAAAACATCCTGAAAGGTAACATCCTCTTACCTAACAATCAAAATAATACACGCGAATTATCGAAAATTATAAAAAACATAAATTCATAAACAGGAAGTATTTCAACTTGATCAAAGTATTAATAATGAATTCATTAAAGTATTTTTCCAACATATTGTAATTTGCAAATGCCAAATGGTGTCAACCACTATTTTTGGAACTTCTTTAGTATTCAAGTTTTGTACTAAAACAAAAAAGTGTTGATAATGTTCTTGTCAATGAAAAGTTCTTGTTATCAGATGAGATACTTCTATTCTATAGGTTACAAATACTAAATGAATTTCAAATGCTCCAATCTTTCTCGAAATAGTTTTTCGAGTATGTCGAGAGAAATGATTATTAAGTGAAGAGTGTTTTCTCACAGCTTCAGATCTCAGATATAAGAGAGTAGGTCTAGTCGATTGAATAATATTTTAATCCGAACATCCAGTGGCTGAAGTGCAACTTTTTATTTTTTATTGTAGCTTATTTCTGCGTAGCGGATGAAGTATGGACTAGATTCGAGATATATCTAGTCCATATTCAATATATATACATGCATATTACGAAAATTAAAACACATGTAAGAGTCAAGTGCATCTCAAACTTACTTGTTTTGAAATTATAACTAATTCCCTCGTCTACATAACATCATAATAGAGCAAACATCTCTCCTCATGATTCAATCACCTCTTCTCCATGAATTTTCAATTTTGAAATATCTACCAAAATATTGGGTTTCCCCGGCCTATAGTGCCGCCCTTATAAATTAATGATCGAAGAAGATAAGATAGCTCAAAAACGTTAAAGAACGCTCAATAATAGTATTCGTCATAGAAAAGCAGAGTAATACAATGTCAATTCTGAGTCAAATGAATAAATGAATTAGTGAAGTGACTCCATGAGTCGAATGACTCATAATAAGTGGAGCATGAACTGATGAGATTCATTCATAATACTTCTCAACAATGTTTGAAAATGATCACATTCAATCCCATTGCAATAGCTTGGAACCAGTCTTTCTCTGAGCTCTTGTTTGAATCACTGACTGGAAAACTTAGTAACCTGTTGATAGAATCAGCACTGCCCGCAGATACACACAAAAGTCACTTCAATAATCCGACTCGATTATTGGGCTTGGATTCTAACTCATAATTATGAAGACATTAATTACTACTCGACCTCCCTATTAAACAAACATAACATTCATCATAGTGCAGTTGAATTCGGAGCCACCAATTGAGCAGATAGAATCGCAACTCAGTGTGTTTTTATTGGGGCTATAATTTATAATCGAGTTCTACAACAGAAGAACACGATCTCTTCATGTTTGAAACGAGCCAGGTGAACCGCCCATTGAGAACTGCTCGCTTTTATTGAATATATTCATAGTTTTCGAGCCAAACTGCTCATCTCAATTATCAAAACTGTCTTTCATTGTAATTTATTGATCAACTCAGGTGCAGAGAAGATACATCGTTCTTTATTATTTACTCCAGCCAATGAAATTCAATCAATCCAATTCATTGCACTCATCAGTACTGATTGCATTGATTACCATATTATATGCAGTTTCCAGATGTAATGAGAAGGTGAAATGCATTAATGTTACAATGCTCCATGAAACTTCAGCTGTTTGGAGAGTGTATTATTGCAGACAATAAATAGCTCAAATAATTATTCTATCTCTACGGTATTAATTATCAATTTTTACAGATATTATGGAGAGAGGAATACATTTAAGAAATAACAAAATTTAAGGTTGAATGCTTGACGCAGTGTACTAGCTATTGGATAATCGTCCGTATTATTCGACAATTTCTGAACCAAAAAGTAGATTGAGAGTGAGTCTCATTGATTCGTGCGTGGTACGAGTTCAATAGTGCAGTATGAAAGCTCTTATCCAAAGCCACTAACAAGGATTACATAAATCCCCTTTTGATCATCAATTCACAGGTCACGAGAACAGAAACTCTCAGTCAAGTGCTTTTACGCGTAACATGATTTTTGCACTTCTGAGTTCTCGATAACAATCCATCAATGGATAATGATCATAATATTATTTTATAATAATATATTTTTTAATCATGGAGAGCCTCATGCTATTCTACAGTAATCGAAGCGTTCCTCAACAGCTTCTTTATCAATTGAATGGAATTTGACAGCGCTTTGTGTTTCAGTTAATGGCTTCTCACAATATTTTGTCAGAAGACGTGAGCTTCTGCTTAGAGACCACACAAACGAACATTGTTCATTCATTAGTAAATGAATATTACGCATGTGAATATTCATAATAAGTCATTCACGGAGCAATATATAAATATTATTTATCAGTGTCAGAGTGTCTGTACATTTGAATTATTTTGACATTTGATTTGGGAATTGTGATTCCAATAAGTCAAATTGAAGAAGTGGGAGTCTCACATAAATTGATTCGTTTGTAGCATTCCATGACAAATGAGACAAGGAGGTTATCCTTATGTTCCCTTTTATAAATAACACTTTGGAAAACAATTTTTAATACACTTCTCTAATTCACAATCGAACTAATTCGATGTAAAAAGTTTTCTGATTGAGTTCTTATCAACTTCATGTATCTTGATTATGTATAATATTGTTTTTTCCAGACTACTGATTTGTTCAACGCTTTGAATCTGATAAACTTTTGTGGAGATGGCCAGATGACCTGTATAATAGTTTTCAAGAAAATTTGGAGTATCAATAAATTTTGTCTGATTATTTCCTGTCCACAAAAACTTGTCAACAGCTAACTTGAACATTTTAGGAACGTTTCCAGTAAACTCAGTATAGTAAATCACAAATTCCCCATCCACATGTTGAATTCCACGTGTTGTTGTTTTTTTTCCTCCAACCATTTTTCTTCCCATTATTTGTCTTCTTCTTTTTCTCCTTCTTCTTCTTTTTCTTCTTCTTCTTCTTCTTTTTCTTCTTCTTCTTCATCACGTCTTTCTCCTCCACCGTTGCCCTGCTCCTATTTCTCCTCATCATTCTCTTTATACTTCTCCTCTCCCTCCTCCCACCCATCAACTTCTCCTCGACCTTCTCCCACTACTCCTCCTACTACTCCTCCTCCTCCTCTTTATCTTTCTTTTCTCCACGTCTTAATACCTCACCACTTCCTTCTCCTTTTCCTCGTAATCCTTCACGTCTTTGTCCTCCTGCTCTTTCTTCTTCTTCTCCGACATTTTCTCGTAGATCATCTTCTTTCTTCCTCCTCTTCCTTCACCCTCTCTGCATTCTCTTTCTCTCCATTCTCTTTTTCTCCCTTCTTCTTCTCCTCCTCCTCCTCCTCCTCCTCCTCCTCTCCTCCTCCTCCTCCTCCTCCTCTTCCTCCTCTTCGTCCACCTCCATCAACATAACACTACTCTTTTTCTACTTCTCTCTCTACTTGAACTTCCCACATACTGCTACTCACCTTCCTATCTGGTTCTCTACAATTTTCTGACAAGTTGCAAAAATAACTTGTGCCGTCCGAGACCCAAGATCGTCACCAATCCTTGTCACCTAGCCGTGCTATCAAACCTGTCCTCTGAATATTCTGTCCCTGCTTCCTGCATAATCTTGGAATAAGCTTAGACTGCTGCCAATATTGCAGGCAACTTTATTGCAACAGTCAACTTGACAGCTCTGTATGTATTCATGTCTATAAATGTGTCTATACCCGTTACTTGCAGTCATCAATTTTCTGGATCCAATTGACTTGAAATTGTCCAAGATTTAACTAACAAACACTCATAATATGGGCTTGTTTGAAAATAACGGATTTTTCAACTATTTTTTTTAATCATCATAACGATGCATTTTTGCACAAATAAAATTTATTCATTGTAATGGATTATTAGGTCTCATTTGAAGAAACCAGAAACCTTTATCATCAGTTGTATTATCAGACGACAATAAAGATAAAATGATAACGACTATACAAGCTAAGATTATTTGCAAAAATTCGAAATGGAAACCATTTTTAAATTATTCAATAAAAATAATAATATTGTATTTGAGATTACGTACTTTGTAAATAGCGCTTGTCGGCAACACCAACAGCGATCAAGCTATACATCTGAAATTAAGTCAGATACTTTCTAGCAAAATAATTGCAAGTAAACAGTACTCAATAAAACGAGGACAAAAAGGGTTTTGTAGATTCTAGCATACAAAATAAAGGACATAAACGTTTAAAAGCATATCTAAGTCATTATTGTGTATATATGAGCAAATAAAAATCATGAAAATATAATAAAAATGAATAGGAAATGGGATCTAGTTTTATTAATACAATAGCACATTTTGTACAAAAAACTGGTGATGTACCAATCGGAATCCAGTATTTGGTAGGCGCTAAAAATAAATATTTCAAAAAGTCACCACGTGGTCTTTTTTTTAAATATAAAAATATATAATTATTGTAAAATGCATGTGTGTTTGATACTAGCATAGGATCAAATTTGAGTGTAAATATATTCATAATTATATAACTTATTACTCTACCTTTGCATTACGAACTATTTGACAGTATCAAATTACATCATTGGGGATTAATTGAAATCCACCAATAGGAGAAGCTATGCAAATGTTATGTAAATTTAGAAATAGGAAGTATCGTCGAGAAAGAATAAGGGAGGATCAACTGCCCACTTGCTTGCCAGAGATCGACCGGGACACCAACCAATATGAGAGCATTAGACTGAACCCCTTAAGATATTTAATTTTAATTTTTGCCAAAGTTTAAATTTTAAATGTTCCTGTTAAGTAATCGACATAACTCAGTGAAGTCGCTCTATGACATAGTAATTATCTCCATTGGAGAAGGCGACAGCAGCCCACCAAAAAAAAGGATAGGAAACACGAGGCGAATCCATGCCACATCTTTAAAATTGTGAAAAATCGGCGCACGTGAGTTGTGAAATATCTTAGAGGGCCATCAGTGCAACGAATTCATAGAAATTTCATAAAGCTAGCTTGTCGAAGGTTATATTTAAAAATGAAGCTTAATTTAAACTTATTTGCACAATTAAGGGCAGTTCTACAAGTCATAGAAAGTATAAGGAATTCTAACTGAAATACCGTCGTTGATCAACACTCGGTATTATCTCACACTGCTGACCCCTTTGTCAGATGGTAGCGAGTTGGATTGGTGTCGGTACTATATTGTCTTGTGCAATATTTAGAATCCTTATATTTATCTACCTCTTCAACACCTATAAATGTGGAGTCATTCAGAGCAGCAGTAAGGATTGCAGATTGATAAAGCGGCAGCAGTTTGCAGCAATTGATGGCAGAATTTTGTATAAGCTCCTTGAAGAGCTGGTAAGAACCATATGGTATCTTTATTTCAGCAGGCGCATAAATATAATAAAAAAACTGGTGTGGCGCACTCACAAAACTTTCCTTGCCGTTATGAAAATTGATCACCTGACGCTCGTGTTAACGCGCATCACAAGTCTACTTATAAACAAAGATCTGAGCCAGCTGGTGACAGGACAATAACGCTGGAGACATACGAGGTCTGCTATCTCTTCATAGTGAATCATTTAATAGAATCAACAGTTGCCAACAGTTTGCAATTGAATAATCACATGTTCTCGAATTTCGAGATTATTTTCAATTTTAGGTGAAAATGTTATTGAACATTAATTGTAGAGATTTTCATGCTCAATCTTTTTCACTCAAATGTTTTTGTTCAAATTGTATCTGAAGCCTGATAATTAGGCTTCAAATTGGCTAGAAATTGGGGTACCTTAATTTTTTTTGGAAAAAAAAACTTTTCTTACCTATGGTAATAGGGCAAGGAAAGTAAAAATATTTCAATCTCATTTGCTCTACCGACGACTGCCAGCTGGGCACATGTAAGTCAAATATGGCTTTACATAAACATGTCACAACCAACGTAGGGCATAATAAATTATATTCTATGTGTACCCAAAAGTGACGTTTTATCTTGGATAACAGTTGCAGCATTTAGGCATAGCCTATATACTCCAACTATTTTTCATAATGTCTCTTCTTCTTCTAGTAGTGCACTATCCGTTTTCGGCGTTGATGGCGATCAGCAGGGTAAGTCTGACTCTGTTGTTAGCGATTCAGAAACGTTCAACATTATGTTCTTCGGTCCATTCCCTAAGGTTGTGTAACCTGGATATCCTTCGTCTTCCTGGTCCTCTCCTTCCATCTATTTTCCCTCGCATGATGAGCTGCAGCAGCTGCAGCAGGTATGTGGACCCATTTCTCATGATGTTTCCTGAGTATTGAAGCTTACGGATCATAATGGTGTTGTTCACAAATTCTTCAAATTTCTTCATCTGTCTTATGTTTACCTTCATTCGTTACATGCTCTGTCCATGCATGATATTTTGAGCATATCATACTTAAATATCCCATATTTTTTATAATGACTCTTATAGCATGCTATCGTAGTCCCAATTCTAGTCTTGGCATTTTCATTGACTCAATTGATTCGTATAACAATCTGAGGAATACGAATAATGACAAGTGTATGAAAATTCTTGCTGGTGATATGAATTGTAATGTTTTAAATGTCAATTCCCAATCAATAGAAGAGAGGTTTGTAGATGTGCTGAACGATATAGGTCTCGTTTGCTGTGTTGACAAAGTAACCAGGTCAGCTAGCAACACCTGCATTGATCACTATTTTATCAAGCTGCCACCCTCATTCGAGGTGACATCTGTAGTAATTCAAACCTCAATCACCGATCACTATACTGTTTGCATGGAATTTTCTACACCGGAACCTATCCCATCTCATAACGAAGCTAAATATTACGTGAAAACTGATTGGGAAGGTGTGAAGATTCTCTGTCTTGCCAAAACTGGAACCATGTCATCAATGAAAACAATATCAATCAGGCTACTAATTCATTTATAGAAACAATTCAGGAGATAATCTGTGAAAAGTCATCAAAAATTAAAATTTCAGCGAAAAACACAAAAATAAAACCATGGATCACTAGCGCCCTCATTAACTCTATCAGATCGCGACAAAATTAAAAGGAGACTTATCAGACAACCTTACAATATCGCACTGAAAGAAGAATTTATCCGTTTCAGAAATATATTACATTCCGCTATTAAAAAAGCCAAATATAATTATTATAGGAGTAAGGTTGATGAAGTATCTAATAACCCTCAAAAGTTCTGGGCTGTAGTTAAGGAAATTGCTGGGAAAGCCGAAGGCGCGAAATCATTTCCAATCAATGCATTTCCTAGAGATAGTGAAACGACCCTACAACAAAATATCAATGTTATTTGTAAAAATTTCAATAAATATTCTTCCTCGTAATCCTTCACGTCTTTGTCCTCCTGCTCTTTCTTCTTCTTCTCCGACATTTTCTCGTAGATCATCTTCTTTCTTCCTCCTCTTCCTTCACCCTCTCTGCATTCTCTTTCTCTCCATTCTCTTTTTCTCCCTTCTTCTTCTCCTCCTCCTCCTCCTCCTCCTCCTCCTCCTCCTCCTCCTCCTCCTCCTACTCTTCGTCCACCTCCATCAACATAACACTACTCTTTTTCTACTTCTCTCTCTACTTGAACTTCCCACATACTGCTACTCACCTTCCTATCTGGTTCTCTACAATTTTCTGACAAGTTGCAAAAATAACTTGTGCCGTCCGAGACCCAAGATCGTCACCAATCCTTGTCACCTAGCCGTGCTATCAAACCTGTCCTCTGAATATTCTGTCCCTGCTTCCTCCATAATCTTGGAATAAGCTTAGATTGCTGCCAATATTACAGGCAACTTTATTGCAACAGTCAACTTGACAGCTCTGTATGTATTCATGTCTATAAATGTGTCTATACCCGTTACTTGCAGTCATCAATTTTCTGGATCCAATTGACTTGAAATTGTCCAAGATTTAACTAACAAACACTCATAATATGGGCTTGTTTGAAAATAACGGATTTTTCAACTATTTTTTTAATCATCATAACGATGCATTTTGCACAAATAAAATTTATTCATTGTAATGGATTATTAGGTCTCATTTGAAGAAACCAGAAACCTTTATCATCAGTTGTATTATCAGACGACAATAAAGATAAAATGATAACGACTATACAAGCTAAGATTATTTGCAAAAATTCGAAATGGAAACCATTTTTAAATTATTCAATAAAAATAATAATATTGTATTTGAGATTACGTACTTTGTAAATAGCGCTTGTCGGCAACACCAACAGCGATCAAGCTATACATCTGAAATTAAGTCAGATACTTTCTAGCAAAATAATTGCAAGTAAACAGTACTCAATAAAACGAGGACAAAAAGGGTTTTGTAGATTCTAGCATACAAAATAAAGGACATAAACGTTTAAAAGCATATCTAAGTCATTATTGTGTATATATGAGCAAATATAAAAATGAATGGGAAATGGGATCTAGTTTTATTAATACAATAGCACATTTTGTACAAAAAACTGGTGATGTACCAATCAGAATCCATTATTTGGTAGGCGCTAAAAATAAATATTTCAAAAAGTCACCACGTGGTCTTTTTTTTAAATATAAAAATATATAATTATTGTAAAATGCATGTGTGTTTGATACTAGCATAGGATCAAATTTGAGTGTAAATATATTCATATATAACTTATTACTCTACCTTTGCATTACGAACTATTTGACAGTATCAAATTACATCATTGGGGATTAATTGAAATCCACCAATAGGAGAAGCTATGCAAATGTTATGTAAATTTAGAAATAGGAAGTATCGTCGAGAAAGAATAAGGGAGGATCAACTGCCCACTTGCTTGCCAGAGATCGACCGGGACACCAACCAATATGAGAGCATTAGACTGAACCCCTTAAGATATTTAATTTTAATTTTTGCCAAAGTTTAAATTTTAAATGTTCCTGTTAAGTAATCGACATAACTCAGTGAAGTCGCTCTATGACATAGTAATTATCTCCATTGGAGAAGGCGACAGCAGCCCACCAAAAAAAAGGATAGGAAACACGAGGCGAATCCATGCCACATCTTTAAAATTGTGAAAAATCGGCGCACGTGAGTTGTGAAATATCTTAGAGGGCCATCAGTGCAACGAATTCATAGAAATTTCATAAAGCTAGCTTGTCGAAGGTTATATTTAAAATGAAGCTTAATTTAAACTTATTTGCACAATTAAGGGCAGTTCTACAAGTCATAGAAAGTATAAGGAATTCTAACTGAAATACCGTCGTTGATCAACACTCGGTATTATCTCACACTGCTGACCCCTTTGTCAGATGGTAGCGAGTTGGATTGGTGTCGGTACTATATTGTCTTGTGCAATATTTAGAATCCTTATATTTATCTACCTCTTCAACACCTATAAATGTGGAGTCATTCAGAGCAGCAGTAAGGATTGCAGATTGATAAAGCGGCAGCAGTTTGCAGCAATTGATGGCAGAATTTTGTATAAGCTCCTTGAAGAGCTGGTAAGAACCATATGGTATCTTTATTTCAGCAGGCGCATAAATATAATAAAAAAACTGGTGTGGCGCACTCACAAAACTTTCCTTGCCGTTATGAAAATTGATCACCTGACGCTAGTGTTAACGCGCATCACAAGTCTACTTATAAACAAAGATCAGAGCCAGCTGGTGACAGGACAATAACGCTGGAGACATACGAGGTCTGCTATCTCTTCATAGTGAATCATTTAATAGAATCAACAGTTGCCAACAGTTTGCAATTGAATAATCACATGTTCTCGAATTTCGAGATTATTTTCAATTTTAGGTGAAAATGTTATTGAACATTAATTGTAGAGATTTTCATGCTCAATCTTTTTCACTCAAATGTTTTTGTTCAAATTGTATCTGAAGCCTGATAATTAGGCTTCAAATTGGCTAGAAATTGGGGTACCTTAATTTTTTTTGGAAAAAAAAACTTTTCTTACCTATGGTAATAGGGCAAGGAAAGTAAAAATATTTCAATCTCATTTGCTCTACCGACGACTGCCAGCTGGGCACATGTAAGTCAAATATGGCTTTACATAAACATGTCACAACCAACGTAGGGCATAATAAATTATATTCTATGTGTACCCAAAAGTGACGTTTTATCTTGGATAACAGTTGCAGCATTTAGGCATAGCCTATATACTCCAACTATTTTTCATAATGTCTCTTCTTCTAGTAGTGCACTATCCGTTTTCGGCGTTGATGGCGATCAGCAGGGTAAGTCTGACTCTGTTGTTAGCGATTCAGAAACGTTCAACATTATGTTCTTCCGGTCCATTCCCTAAGGTTGTGTAACCTGGATATCCTTAGTCTTCCTGGTCCTCTCCTTCCATCTATTTTCCCTCGCATGATGAGCTGCAGCAGCTGCAGCAGGTATGTGGACCCATTTCTCATGATGTTTCCTGAGTCAAATCTCATGATGTTTCCTGAGTATTGAAGCTTACGGATCATAATGGTGTTGTTCACAAATTCTTCAAATTTCTTCATCCGTCTTAGAACTTCTTCATTCGTTACATGCTCTGTCCATGCATGATATTTTGAGCATATCATACTTAAATATCCCATATTTTTTTATAATGACTCTTATTCCAACTACATTCTTGTCTAGCCTACTGGGTCTGTGTCTTTTATTAGTATTATAAAATGTATAATAGTCTCGACAAATAGGAAACCTTTTCACCATATTGGTGCTAAATGATTAAAACTTTTTGGTTCTTTGCAAAGGAATTATATTATCATCATGAAAATAATGAACTTTTTGTTGCATAAATTCATTTTTCTCTCAAAATTCACAGTATATTACTTTTTATACTTGGATATTTCATGAGATAACAAGTTTGTGTAGTAGTAGATTATACAACCATAGTTATTATACCAGCGAGGAATAAGGTTGGTATGGATTTTTATTGAATAGGAATTGGAATTTTATTATTCACTCGGCTTGATTAAAACGCTCTGTAAATCTCAATTTGACACAGGAAAAGCTTCTATAATACACAGCATTGGAGTATATTGAAATTGGGGATTTCAAGGAGAATTACTAACAGGATATTCAGACAGCTATTGTTATTGTCAAGGTCGAATTCAGTTAATCAATTTGACTGCACCTTTATTTAGGTAATGGACAGAAAATCCGCGTATTTCATCAAAATTGGAGGCGGTTATGAGAGGAATTACATCATGGCAGAATGGATTCGGTTAATAGAGAATCGAAAAAATGGGTATTGCAAATTGCATATAACACATTATACATAAATTCAAATTTAAAATTATTCGTCAAAAACATATTTACAAGATAATAGTGAAACAAATAATAAAGAATACTCCCGGCGTGGATGATTTGTCCATGTGGAGAGAGGAGTCGAACTGAATCAGTTTTGAATTTCGGAAATTATGGTACTTGAACATAGCTTGGAAATTAAGGTAAAATATGGAAAAAATAATATTATCATACATTATAAACATACAAATGATAATAATAAATTTCAGCTCAACGGCGCTTAGGGTTTCACTCAGCAATCATAACTTTATTTTAATATTGTGGGGAAAAATCATAATTATAAGGATGAATATGTGAAATAATATGATGGCATTTTGAAAGGAAATATTAATGATAAGTTGAATATTGTGTTAGAAGATCATATTAATTTGGAAGTTATTTTGTACAGGAACATTAATATTATCTGCTTCACAGGTAGACCTAACTCTTTCTAGCCTACTGGTTTGATAATTTTAAAATCAATGTAGTCTATTAACAATAAGAATCGTTTGCATGAGAATCGTGCATAGGGAATGTCTAGACCCTAAAATTCAAGAATATTCTAGTATTAATGATCTTCTAGTGAAATTGACATTACTGTCTATAGCGATAGCTTCTGAATCTAATATTAATATAATCACCACTCTTATTCAGGCCAAGAATAATATAATTTGATACATCAGTTTCTCATGTAATTCATCTGATGTATTACAGTAAGGATCCCTCTGAAGTTAAAGTGCAAATCCATTTATTACTTTCAATTGACATAAATTTTGAACTGTAATGAAACTTTCCAAACCACCACAAGTCCAGAATCAAAGAGTTAACCGAATTATTTGACTTTCAATCCAGCTGGATTAGCGCAATTGAAAGGTAAATTGAATGGTTGAGAGTATTCCAATTACTAACAAATTGAATTTGTCATTTACACTTGCAGATTCGAAACATTTCAATAGAGAAAGAGACAAAATGTCTGGTTAGTAGTCCCTTTCCCAATTATTCAATGAAGTAGTCACTGCAATCAATGTACTGTATTTAGTCTTATTGCACTGTGGGAGGACTTGATTTATTGTTAGAGGTCTTGTTGGTAATGCAAAAGTACTTATGCTTTACTTACTCTCAAACTTATTTCTTGGAACTCCTTAATTGAAGTACATGCAGCTTTAGATTAGAGTCTACATGGGTATACAACACCAGCGTCAACTCCAACTAATGGCTTCATACTCGTACTATAACTATTGGTTCACTGATTTTTTGTCAAGAAAGATGAACTTCAAGTTGATTTTTGAATTGTTTTGCATATCTTTCCTAGAACATACTACTGAGAGGGGTACAACTTTTTTCTACAGTAAGGAGGTAATGCGAATTTCAAGTATTGCACTTGAATTATTGTTTCCTCTGTGAGTCGATTCTGCATCCAGATAATCTAATTAGAGGAAAGAATTGGCTTATACACGAAATACTTGAAATATACTTGAAATTTAGCATATAGATTCTTGATTTACAGACGATGGTTGAAGGTCCATTTAAAATTCTTAGATTAAAATTTAAGATTTCAGTACGTCAAGTTTTCATTTAGAATTAACCCTTGCGGTGCACGGTTTACCTGCTAGTAATGAATAGCATGTTGTAATGTTATTATAAAATTTGATCTTTCCAATATTATTGTTCAAACTTATCTCTCTCATTTTTCTCATTATTATTTTAGAGTGAAATGAATTGAAAAATGTGTCGCTATCTTGCGTTATAGAATTTGAAGTAGTCTATTATTACTTGCTTGGATTGACATTTTTCAGAAGAAAAACCTGTTGAAAATGAATTCTCAACTTATTATGAATCAACTTGTTTGACAGAAAATAAGAGGTTATAATTTTTTGGAGAATGATTGCGTTCTAAAAAGCTTCCTATCAAAATGATACAGTTTTAGTTATTCGATCACAACCTTATGAGACATTGATATGAAAGCCATGACACTTGTATTATGATTGATCAGCCACTTTGACTTCATAGGATCTGATTTGAATAATACGTCTTTGTCAAATTCAAGTTTTCGCTTCAGAGAGTCATCTGATTCTGCTAATGAGCATTAATAATCCAGTTTTTGTATAAAGTTATATAATTTGTATCAAGCTTGATAATTCAATAAATCAATTTGAGTTTAAATTAAGGAATGATATCGGAATCCATACAACTCAATCTAGACATTTAACAGACTTGCAATGATGCTTGATGGATAAGACATGAGAAAATCAATAACTTGTCTGGAGTTGAGTGGAGTGTCTCTTGATAACATTAGTTCCAATTTCATAATTTATTATTTGATGAGATATTGTTTCTCTCTATATGGAATCAAATACAAACAAGAAATCTCCATGCAACAGCAAGCTGTTGTTTTATTGTTGTTCAATAAACATAAGATCACATTATTATGCTATCTATTCTTTGTATATTCAAGAATATTCTATGCTCTTTGCTATTGCTATGCTCTATTCTATGCTCTTTGCTCTAGTAACAAAAATTTCCAACTTTGGCTAATTTTCAATTTTGGTTTAACTTTTACTATTTGGGCAGATATTAATATTGTTCTGCTCTTACTTTCTCATTCCCCAATGGTTTCAATATAACATATAGTTTTGGTCATATAATAAATTAACCAAACATCACGAATGTGCTCTTCAAATATAATTCCTTTTTTGAGACTTTGTAAAAATTTGGAAGAAGACAGTTTTGGGCTATGCCTGTTGTATTCTCCCAATTATATTTCAATTATGATTTGTGATTGTGAATAAAATAAATAAATAAAAAATAAAATAAATAACAATATGAGTGAATGGCTTTTGTACTCATATTGAATTAAAGATCATTATATCACTCTTAAGATAGTCACGAGTTTGGGTAGAATAATTTTTCATCACACTTTTTACCAAATTGAAGAGTGCGCTTTTCTTACATGAATATAGATCAATAATTTCCATATTTTCATTTCAAAGAGTGTCTCATTTTCATAATACTTTCTTTCTTAGACTTTGTCAATCACCAGAATTTTCCTCACAAGTAACTAATTATTCAAGATGATTCACCTCTCATTCCGAGATGATCTTGATACAATAATATATGATTTCCCAATTATCTATATAATCCATATAGTCCAATACTTTGGAAATATCGAATATTTTAATAATAATAATAATTTTATTCATGGAGGCAACAAGTATTTTCCGGTATGGATCTGGATTTCTTAATTTCCCTCTAGCTTCCACTTATAAATGATGGACCGACTTCATTTCTACTCACTTCCATGGTCGTCCTGATTATTTGGATTTTCCCATGTTAATAACTTGTTTTTGCTGATATCCCTCTACCCATGGATTATAATTGTCCTCCAGAACAAGTTCTAGACAAAACATGATTAGAAGCAACCCTGAAAAACTTTTCAAGTCTTTGGAGTTTTTTGGAGCCGAAAGATGCGATTCTCTCATTTTTCAAGTAGATTGACATCCAATGCTCTATTCTCATTTCTACGACCATCCTAGTGGATGCAATACCTGTCTCAATCACAGGTTTCCTCTTTGCGATTGAAAATAATGAAAGTAATGTTATAATGTATAAAAATCTTTTATAATGATGCGTGACCATCAATAATAACACTAAAATTTCAAGGGAAATTCATGTTAGTTGAGAATTTTCACTTCAAACAATCTCTCATTCCTATTTATTTTCAATATCCTCTTATTTTCCATGACAATGGCTAATTATTTCCATCCCTCACTATTCCTGGGTGATTTTCCACCTCAGCAAACTAGATGAAACTTTGCGAGAGACCACCTCCGCATAGACTCGCGGCCCTTTGATCCTGCCACAATTCTTTTCAGTTTGGCATGCCGTTCGGTTTTGAGCAGCAACTCGTCCCAAGCCGGGGGGCCCAGCCCCTGCAGCCCCCTGCCGGCGAGGGACGGGGGACGGAGACTATAAGACAGCAGCGACCCTGACATTGGAACACACTTCACCTCTTTGCGACGGTCACGCGAACTCTTTTCTTACGCAATGGCTGTCATCGCCAGGTGGTGTGTTCTTGTGGTGATCCTAGCCATCCACACCTCCACGTCTCTCGCTCACCTACAGCAGTATCAACCCGCCAGGCTGCAGTATCAGCAGCCTAGGCAACAGTATCAGGCACCTAGACAACAGTTTCGGCCATTCTTCAGACAGACGCAATGTGAGTAATTCATCTATCATCAACAAATAATCGAGAAATCTTAATTTGCAAAAACCAAATGGATCTTAAACTGCTCTCATAGTTTTTGTAGAATTTTTCTATGGAAAAACAATTATACAACACCGTCAGACAAATGTCATTCACCTTTTTCAATTTTTGGTTATATGAAGATGATAAAAGTGTAATAAGTATAAATAGTAAAATTGTGTAAAAAGTGTAAATATAAAGTAAAATTGTAAAATATTACAACATACGATGAATAGTAAATCTAAGACACAAATTTGTGGTAATCTTCAATACTGATTTTCAACACAAGTCTTCAAATTCATGATTTTCAATAATACTGAGTAATTATAAAAAGTTCAAATTGACATTTGAAACTCTACAAAGGACTGTTCATAAACTAATCTCCAAAATTATACCTTATTTTATTACGATAGGAAAGCGGGACAAAAAGTGTAATTCAGAAAATAATGATTTGTGAAGTAACTGGTCCATAATCTTAGAAAATAAATATCATCACAAAATAAATTACAAGTCTAGCCTCTCCCGCATGTAATAATTGAAAACATTATATGCTGTGAAAATGGTCTCTCATAAATTCTTCTCTATTCATAACAATTTAATTCCTTCACGAATTTTCTATAAGAGAGCTGGCTATAATTCAAGAAACTTCCATAGAGTGCATTCAGTCATGTAAGGAACCCCTTTCCTCTCCAATAAAATTGATTGTATCGAGCTTTTTCACGACTGTGGAAGTCACCTTCCAACTGATACAACTCTATCATTGCTTTATCATATTTAATGGAGATTAGATGAGTATCTCAACTAACTATTTCTGAATTAAAGCGTCTTAAAAATCTGATATTCCATAAATGACTGGTTCCTTTTGATCTCTTTTATGAAGACTTCAACTCAACATATTTATTATGCAACACTGTAATCCAGGAAACTATTCTGATATCTCCATTCAATTGAAGTTCACACAAAATAGCATCAGTTGAATTTGAAAGTGACAGTCAAAATTCAAGGCTACTTGATCTGAAAATATCAGTATCCGCTCATCAATACATCATACAATGATTCAATGATTCAATGATTTTATTACAGCCAGAAAATACATACAGTACACTAGGCCATGTCATTACAATAAAATTTCTAACAGAATTACAGATGGTAGCTGTTACATGTAGATGGTAGCTGATGGTAGAATTACATGGTAGCTCGTGCCTGAAATGGCTCATGATTGAAATTCAAGTCACAGATTTTTCTATTATTTTCAGCTCTCTAATGCGGAATTGACTCATCTTTTAACGTATTCTACTTTGAATATAATACTATTATGCCATCAATGCGAGTCTTCCACTGCAAACAAAAATATCCTCTCGAAATAATCGAATAATTGGATATCCCAGTACACTCTTTTATCAGTACATAATATTGGACAATGGATGTGTATCATGGGAGAGCATTATTTCTCTCCAGTAAAATCTTCATTACGGAATGCAGTTCCAGCCTTGTTGGCTTCTTTTCGGTAGAAATGAAATTACAAATAGATTCAGAATTCTTTAATCGTTTGAATCTGTTCAGCTCAGCCATGATTTCAGTTCCCACAAAAATGCATTTAAGAAGATCTACCATACTCCCTATGGTATTAAAATTATCTCTCTGCATGGAATATTGTTAATTCGATAAACTCACATCAAGTTACAGCACCAATAGCTTTTAAAAATTATCATCACTACTCAGTGTTTAGTCTTAAATTTCTCTCGAACCTTTCTTATTCATTTCGAAATTGCTTCATTCCAATCATTCATTAATCTTTTTTTTATCCCCATTCTTTTCATTCAATCAAAAATTCCTTTCTCTTCAAATCACTTCCACCGTTATTATTTTTAACCCTTTATTTCTTTTGATGATTTTCATGTGTTTTATTTCACATCTTCTTTCCTCTTTTTTCCTAGTTCTATTCTACATATTTTATTCTTAAAATATATATTATTCTATCCTTTTTTTCCTGCTTATTCTTTCTTATCTCTCCAACGTTCCTGCCACATTTATTCAGCCCAACTCCCAAAATAATAAAATTAGAATTATAAACTTGGATACATGGAACAAGAGGGCGTCGATGTACCCAATTCAAAACAAGAGCTGTTCTGAAGCCAACTGCCCTGGTTACTGAACCCAAACACTGAATGCTGGCTAGCTGTATTTGGCCATAAATTAAGTGATTTGCATTTTGCTTGGACTCTTTTCAGAGGAAAAAAGCCATGCTATAAATTTCAAATGGATGCTGGGAAATCTTCCAAGCAAGTATTTATGAGATAGCGGAAGGAACTGAACCGGTTTAAAACGAACTTCAAAACTGATAAGATTTTCTTCTCAAAATGCATTCTTCTCATTTCGAACTTTTGTTGAATTGAATCAGAATGGATAGATAGGGAACAGTAACATTCTAGAGTTGATAATGAGATGGAAGACTACCGATCTATTTCAATAAAGCATCCCACTGTGTTATGATCAAAATTTATCTTTGCGAAAAGATGTTGCTTTATAAATAGAATATTTTGCTCAATTCACAACATAGACCTCCTTTTGATAATCGTTGAAAAAAATGTGTTGTGTTTTGCGTAGAAATTCTCTCACAAAGCCATAAAGAGTTGCTCGCTTTGAGTACTTCTTGTTTCTAAAAAAGTCGGAAAATGTGTGAGAAGATGCACAAGTGACAGAAGCATGTAATCTTTGATTTTCCGGAACAATCTTTGAAGCATTACTTTTTCAGTCTTTCTACGTACGTGATCCTTATTTGTAATATGACTGACTATTCCAGCACTAGGGATACGCTTCAGTCCAGTTTTGATAATGTATGCCTCTATATTGAGAAAAAAATCCAAGCAATGATTAATATGGAAAGGTGTGGGGTTAGAGTAGAATACGTTTTCTTCGATGAGATCTTTTTCAGATTTACTTCTTTGAGTAATCTTTTTTGTAGACAAGTCTATTGAATTTTGTTTGGAACTCATCATTCAATGTGGTCTTCCAAATGAGAAAAGATGATACTGTAATTTTTACTGCGAGCATTAACTATGTAGTCAATCATAAATACATAAATGTATATCTATATACTGTATGGTATTCTCAAATAGGACCTTTTAGATACAAAATAGACAGAGAAAATAAAGAGGTGAGATGGAATAGACCTACAAAGTATTTTATATCAGTTTTATGGCTTCTTGATTGTTGACAAATTTATAATAATCATATTTTCCCAAATCACAGCTCAGACTACGACTCTGTTGATGTCTTACGCCAAATATAAACGATTGTGCCTATATCTTAATCCGTGAAATTCAATATTATTGTTTCTATATGATAGTAATAACATGTTTTTATATTGAAAACTTGATAATAGAATGATTTTCCATGCATTGTCCCCTCAAAACAGATTTTCTATGCTAGAGTACATCGTACAGAATGTGTTAAAACATTAAACTTGTAGAATAAATTTTTAATTAAGGATTTTTTTAATTATGTTCTATGAGAGACTTCTTCCTACAATGTTTGTGACTCTCATGCTTTCTCAATGACTTTTTTGTAATAATTTTTCATCATTCTTTTTTTTCGAAATGTAATCGATTGATGCTTGAACTTGTTCAAACTGTCCAATGTAACTCCTATTATTACTATACTTCGTACACTCTCCATTGCAGTATAGGTGTTTTTCCAATTTTCTCGACCAGGTATTGAAGTAACATGTTCTTAATAAGCTCCGCCTCAGCATTAACAGCTTTTGGAAACGACCAGATCGCCAAGTGCAGCGACCTTCACGTAGGCTTCGACAACATTTTGTACGTGTAGGTGTAGGTGTTTTCAAAATAGGTAACAGAGATGCAACACTTTTAAGACCGGTTCCAAGTTTATGGTCGAAGCAGATTTTAGTGAGATTTCGAAATAGTCGCATCTCAGTCTGGGGCGAGTCATTTTATTGTTGAATTATTCTAAGTAAACTATCATTTGGTCATCTTGTAGCTAATGCAACCTCTAGAGAAACCACAAGTAGATTGTCAATTAGAATGCAATGCCTTGGTGTCATCAGCCTCCATCCCACTCGAATTGGTCTTCTTTCTCAATCCAGTTCTATAGTCTTGATTGCGTAATCGAAATGAGAATTCAGGACTATAAATATACTTTTTCTAGAATCCTCAACTCTGATTCTCTTTCCTATTGAGAAGATTATCTTGATCAATTTTGCATTTATCTGGATTGTCATCATGTGTTTTTTATTCCATTTGATCAGAGCCTCCATCGTCTTAGGAGCTCGTATATATATATAATTCACGAACGATTGAAATATTGTAATACTGTAGATTCTAATTATAAGTCGTAGAGAAACAAGAATTTTGAGAAAATAGAAAAAAGTGTTCAAGATACAAACGAGTATTCAGATCTTCTTCATCTTGGTCTCATTCCTGAGTCATTGTTCTATTTTCAATATTTTTTTATGCTATTAGGTTCACGATTACGTCTACAAATAGTTCGACTACAATAGTCCCATATTGTACGCAGAAGATGACTAAATCCCTCTCGATTGTTGCAAAAAAGATCCAACAAACAATAATGATCTCCTTATGGATCGGATTGGATGAATCTTTATGGATCGGATTGTTCTTTGACGATGGTTATTTTTGAATCACGAACCAGTAAATAAAAGGTTCCTGCAGGCGATCTAGTCACTTGCAGTATTTCTTTTCTGCAAGTCTCCAATGAACTCGTTTCATTTTTTATACACAAGCTCTAGTCTAGACCATTTTTAGTCAACGCAACATAATGATTGATATTGCAGTAAATTATAGTTCGAATACATTTTTTCTGAGAGAGTGAAGGCTTCGCTAATTCTAAGACTCTGTTCTGCAGTTATTGATGAATAATTCGAAAACATATTACAATATTATTCAAATTTTGTTCATGTCATAGAAAGGATACAATAACTGAAATATGAATCGATGCAATAGAATATGCTAAGAAATGAAATCAGAGTGCATCACCTCATTACGGTTGTCAATCACAATTTAAAATAACAAATTTAAAGTTTCAAATTACCCAATTACTAATGCCATCTTCCAGCCGAATTCATGAATGCATCGTTGATTAATCGTCCTGATTGAATCAGCCAAACTTCAAGGTATGCCGTCTGGATCTTTCAATCATGATCGATCCGTAGCTACAGATAATGATTAGGATACATTATTCCATTTTATCTTCTTCGTATTCCAAGATATACAGAATTGGTGAAAATCTGGCTATGGAAGCAAAAGGGTATTTTGACCGTATGTTTCATTGAATATCTTATTTGAATTGAAAAAAAAATACTTTTTCTGTCGCTTAAAAGTTTTTTTCGCCATCTTGGATTCAACATATTTAATCAAACATCATTTTTTCAATTAAAAAAGCTGATTATATGGTGCATGATTTCGATACAGAATTTCAAGAAATAATGAATGACGAAACCACACATCGATATCTCTGTCAAAGTTATTGGCATCCAAATATAATGATAAATCAAACAAAAATTCAATGAATAAAAATATAAAAAAAATATGTCAGATCAAACTTTTCTGTTCAAAGTGTTGAATATGTGAGTAGATGTTACTACAAGTGTTTTCTAATACTTGAAAGAGTACCGTAAAGTTTGATAGTTTAGATTTTTTAATATTCAATGTACTAATTCATTTCATTTTTGTATGATTTATTGGTTTCTTTGAATGTGAATAACTTTAAAACAGTTTGAGATATCGATTTGTGGTTTTCGCCATCCATTTTCTTTTGAAACTCTGTATCGAAGTCATGTATCAGATCATGACACCCTCCCCATTTGAAAAATGAAATTAAAAAGTGCCTTATCATAAGGGTATTTGAACTCTATTTTGCCGTCATTCATTCAGTCCTAAATGAAGATTCATGCAGCAAAAAGTTACATTTTATTTTTGGAACATCCTGCTGTCCGTGGAATGACAGAACGCGAAGATCTGCAAACACTCAGTGATATGAAAATCGTTTCTACCAAACGAGTTAATTGCAGGGCTCTGACATTGGTATGAGACTTTAATAGAGGGGCTGCTCTTATTTTTTAACCAATTGAAATTGCTTCACTTTTGATACTAGTTGAAAAAGCTTACTACAATAAAACCAACCTAAGGTAGACATGTATGTTCGAGAGCATTGGTAGGATTAGTAAGTTCTCATAGCACTTGATGGGACATTTGACTCGCTATTTGTGGCTTATATCATATCAAAGACTTAGAATAAAAGAAAAAAGTCTTATCAACTCGATTTACGAATCCAACTTAGCTGTCTTCCGCTACTTTTAATATTTATTATTGTTAATAGATTTGTTTCATAAAAATTGAATCAGTATTGTTATTGTGAAGCCTCTTTTCAAGTTGGTAACATGAAGAAATACTAGTACTGTATTATAAATTGTTAGATCATTATAGATTAGTTATGATTTCTATTTTTCTATTTTAGTGGGCACTTTGAATTTTGATCTGCGTTTTCACATGCATCAGAGAGGTACATTATTTATTTATTTATTATTTAGCGTATGGCAGAAACACAACACATATGAATTTTATGAGCCTCAAATCCCTACAAATACACTGTATATTTCCAATTCCTTTGAAATGTGTTTTTTTTTGGTCAGGAGAACATAAGTTTGTCTGGCCGCCATTACCAGTCCATTTAGCGCTAACCAATGTACACCATTTGGAGGCGAACTAGCGTTACACACATATTTGAGTTCTAAAAACTGATTGCTGGAAAAATTTTGAGGTTAAAGAAGGTTGGAACTTGAACTTTCAATTTTTACAAAATAAAACAAAATTATCTTTACTATTACAAACATTAGGTGCATTATACTAACGTCACAAGACAGCTAGTATAGGAAAAGGGTGAATAACAACACCCTTCTGAACTCCAACTTCAACGTTTTCACAAGTCATCCCATGACACGTGGACAACACATTAATTTCTGCTCCAGAAAATTATAAAGTTAACTCCTTGAATAATATTTGTTCTAGTTTAATGTAGGTAATTTACAAATTTTTCCTTTCCTTACGTTAAACTGCAGCAACTTTAACTTTTTTTTACTTCTATTATCGAAACTGTTACTTGCACTATTCTTTATAATTCCGATCATTGTCGTTGTGTTCAACTCATTCTCCTTCTTTTTGTGTGGACCTCAATGTGGATATCTGGATTCTTCTTTCCTTCTGGATATATTTTGTTCTATTTCTCTCACAATACGACCCATCCTCATGCTTACTCTTTCACTCGCACTATTTCTCCATCTCACTCACATTTTTATCCTCAATTATTTTCCCTATTCAAATTCCTTCTCTTTCTCTACAACCCTCTTTCTCCTTCTCAATCTGGTTCGCGTGCATTCACTCGCTGTTTGCACTTTTTATTTATTTGCAAACTCCTTCGTAACCTGTCAATTAGAAACACCCTGCCAGATAAGCTTGGTAGTCTTCTAATGGATATTCTAATTCAAAGCGCAGGATAATGGAAGCAGGCAAACCCGATTGCATATTTCAGCTCCCTTATCCTACCCTGCATAATAATATATTTCCCTGCAGGGAGCTGGAGGAATCCGATAGCAATTATTCTTTCACTTGCAATCTCATTAATTAGGCATCTCAGGCTATTGAATTCACTCTTTGAGATAACCTCCTAGGATTTCTAGGATTGTCACCTGGCTTGAGGAATCTCCTCCTTCCATATTTATTGTTGAACGAATGAGGAGATAGAAAAGATTCTTGTTTTAACGTCAATTCAATCAATACACCAGTTGCATTTCTGTGAATACTAACTATAAAAAGGAGAAGTCAATCAATATATTCCCACTAGGGATGTTTTATTTTCGAATAAGACGGTCAATATTGTTTTCTTTTTGTTTGATTTTATTTTTATTGTTTTCTTGAATACATCCAGTCAGTAACGGAAATTGAAGAAGGAAGCATGCGATCTGTGGAAGGGAACTAAATTGAACTGAGTGAGAAGAATGGAGAATCAATTGGAAGTGGAGAGGGAATAGCTTGTAAGGGGTGTGAGTCTTAAGGGGTAGTCGGGGTAGTTAGTTGGATGAGGTCAGGGTTGCATACTACCTACTTTCATTTTCATTGAACTGCAAACCCACGCTTTCAACGCTCCAGCTACCAGGGTCTCATAATCAAACAGCTGGTGCCCTTCTTTGGCTTTGAATTCTTGGGTGTCGAGAGAGAGGAAATGAGGGAGAGAAAAAGAGAGAGTATGATAGAGCAAGAGTTGGAGTGAAGAGTGATACTGCAACGAGCCTGTTGCACTTCGATGCAGCTCATAATTGAGTAGACCTATTTGATGTTTCGAAACATGTTTGCTTGTACCATGAACTTCAAGACTTGTTAGAAATGGAATTCAACAAAGGAATGAATAAAAAAATGAATTTTTTAATTGTATAAAAATACTAGATATTGTCTAGAATTGTCTAGATATTGATTTATCGAAAATCTCGATTTTTGAGGTCTTTGGTTGATCAATGAAATAAATCCTGCAATCGAGAGTTCTAATGAATGAAGAAAGTAAGGATGCATAGTCACCACAATATCACCTCCACAAATATTAAGAGAGTGAATAATAATAAAAGATTGGAATACTATACTAACTAAATTAAGTACAGATTCACTTATGTAAAAATGATTGAATGCTCTTTGAGAAAAAAATATTTAGTTTCCTGTTTAATGTTCCAATATTTCAATATTAATAATTTTTTCTCGAGAATTCTAAACTACATGAGAAATCTATGTGGTAACTCATTCAATATTATTTATAGCAAGAGCCCATCAATCCTTGATGTCAACTGAACCATCTCAATAAAATATATTTATATTTATATAAATTAATACATAAACTAAGTCATTTCTTTCACAAAATCACTGTATATTTAAAATCTAGCTTTGATATTCAGTGGACATGTGCTCTTAGTGCATTGAGTCACAGTTCCCACAATCATCATCGACTGTATTAGATTACGCATTTATTAAGATAGCACTAGAAAGATCCAAGAATTGCTTTGAAAACATAGTATGCTATAATTAAATAAACTTATAGGAACTATGGTGAATACAGAACTAATTTATGATATTTTTTTTAATATATAGTTGCTTACGTTCTATTTAGTTGATCCAGTTATCTCATTTTTGTAACAGTTGATTCAAAATGCATGAATCATAAATGTAAACTATACTTAAAGCATCAAACAATATTATCATAGTGAACCCAGTATAGCCATAAACACTGCTAAATACAGCAATATTACTGTATAAAATCTTCAGTTCTTTTCTCGATTCGCCTCGGATTCATGCTGCATTCAGTTGCAGCGGTACTATCCTTCCAGGCTTCCAGAATAAATTTCTGAGTCCAGCAGCTGCATCTATGCTAGAAAATCGATAGTCTAGTCTCGTCTAGCCCCTGGTCTAGGCGAGACTATTTCCAGTTCTCACAACTTCTAGTAGCCTGGTATGAGAAACTATTTTATAGTTTCTAGTTCGTCCACCACCACCGCTGCCGTCTCACTCTCGCTCTCTCTCACTCATCTTACTTGCACTCTCTTAAGACTCTCTAAAGACTCTCTAAAGACTCATATTGCACAGCAATTTCCCTTGTCTTCCTTCAATTTATCTGTGTGGAATTTAATAATAATTATTATCATGAGAAAAATATGGGATGTTTGTTGTTTATCACTCTGTTTTCTCTCACCCTCTTCCCTCCAAATTATTTTTTTTGTATTATACATGTATAAAATCAATCCATCCAACTGAACTAATTTTACTTTACTTTTTCTTTCTTCACTTTTGATTTTATTTAACAAAGGCAGAGAGAGACACTGAGAATTTAAATCAGAACATAAATAAAATTTAGAACGATACCTGGATTTTATTATTATTTTACCATCACCTCTCTTTATCGTTATATGTATGATTTTCCTTTGCCATCCATGTTCATCGATTTTCTTGAACTGATTCACTTTACTTTCTTTCTTCACTTTCGATTATTGAGAAATTATTGAGAAATTATTAGATTATTGATTAAATTATTATAAAAAGCGATACCGGTATTGATAAGAATGTAATGAGAAGACAGTAACTTCAATAATCAATATATGAGAATGAATGTCTGTCTGTTTGTGTGTTTGTTAGTTTGTTTGCTCCCTATAGATTTGAAAACTACTTGACAGAATGGCATGAAACTTAAGGGATATGTTGTGTGAATAACGAGGATGGTTTCTGACCAGAAATTTTAACAGGGGGGGGGGCTAATAATTATTATTAATTATTAATCCATTTTACAGATCTATGTTTTCGAATTGCCGGCCGAGCGGCTACCAAAGAACGGAAAGATGATCATGATTCAAGATCATGTTTTGATCATATGATTTAGCATCTAAAGTTGTTTTAATAAACAGGTCACTCGTGCCTAATATGGCAGTTTGGACTTGAAGTGTAGTTGATGGTACCAGCTGTAGATAATGGTTCTTCAGAAGACCTATACAAAAATTATTATCATTCTTCTATCATTGAGAAACTGGAAAATGTTGGAAAAAATTATTCACCTCTTGAAAGAGAGTTTTTCATATTGCATTCATTAATTACTGAAGAATGGCAGAATAATTTCAATTTTTTTTTATAATTTAGCTTAGCTCATCCTAAATTGGAAGATGGAAAAGAAGAAAGAATATTGAATTCTTTGTGATTCGTATATCGCATATTTCCTGGACCATCTATTGACAATCTACATTATGAACGCATTAAATTCCCCTTTAAAACACTGATTTAACCTATCTATCTATATATATATATATATATATATATATATAATATATATATATATATATATATATATATATATATATATATATTTTTTTTTTTTTTTTTTAAATTCAACAATTTACTGATGGATATTATTACTACCAATTGATTGAGAAAGATATATATTCGGAATAATAAATGCTGCATGACTAAGCACATAGAAAGTCCGTATTGAGATGTAAATGAAAACATTGATTGTCAGATAAATTTCATGATTCACCAAATAAAGTCATGTGTGACATGAGATACATTGTGACTTTTTGGCGGTACGAAGTTCCCCGAGCCACCTAGTATGGTATAAATTATGCTATCTCGGTCGAAAATTAACGTTCTGTATAATTATGATGAATATGGGACTCAACTATTTTGATCAAATCTTTAGTAATACAGTAATAGAGTAATTATTATTGCTCTATCTTCAGTTCCGCGGGTAATACAGTAGTAATAAGTATAATACAGTACAACAAACAATGCAATTTCAATAAATACACTCTATTTTGAATTACAATAATGTGCATAAAACGAACTCCTTGACTTTTTTGAAATACTCAAACACAGTGAACAATTTCAATGATAATATTTGTTCATCTTTGAAACTTTGATCGTCTCAGCTTCTACCAATGGAATAAAGAAAAATGCTCATTTGTGGGTGTGAACAATTGAGAATTAATTGGCTGACAGTATAACTAGCTCAGTGAACTACGAAACATAATCGGTGAATATAGAAGGAGAACCTTACCTTTTTACCTTCTTCATTCACTGTATTCTCATATAACCAATAATAGAGGCATCGCTTGAATGTCTAATCTCATTTCTTTTACTCATAAAATGTTAAGTGGGCCGGCAGCGCCATTATAATTGATGCGATCCACAAACGGAACCATGTAATTATCGAAAAAGACAGGCTCAGAAGAGAAACAGATTGCAAACCTCCAACCGGCGGCAACGATTTAATAACGGAGTCAATATCTAGTCAACAGCTAGCCACCTTCCAACAAATCATTGTCAATAGTTCTTCTGCAAAAGTAATGAGAAGAGCATGCCTCCCTCCCACGCAAATATTACATACAACAGCGGCTCCTTTTACTGCTCATTCTGGAAATGAATAATAATATTATAATCCTTGGTAAGCTCTGCCACTGAGAGGAGAGTTAATCGTCTATTTGAAAGCCTTTGTTAAACTCTCAGTTCTTGTATATACAAATCATTTTGTTTTTGAAGTTATTTCATTTCTTCGTATACTGCTATTGGTCCATTGGTCCATAAGGAGAGAACATTCAAATCGATATGGGTGCTGCTTGAACATTATTGTGACGATGATGATGATGATGATTCCAGCGGAAGAGGTTGAAGACTTGAAAGCTAGTCACAATTCAGATAGCCTAACATATTATTTGAATTCGTGATGTCATCTCAATTACGTGGTTGTAACGTGATTAGTTATGAGTGGTAGGATGACCTATTATTATATGTTATACAAGACTTGACTAGATAAGAGTTGAAAAAGCATTTTGGGATTAGCTTCATCATCACAGATAGGAGGTTCATATAAGAATAACTATGGAAATCAGTTGGATTCTTTGATGGTTATTGTTCAAGATTGAATGAATGATTTTCAAAAATGAATAAATGTACTTGATTTCAAAGTTCTCAACTTTTTTACGTTGAATTTATTTAAAAATTTGAATGAGTATTTTGAGTGAACAAATTTATGAACTAATTCTAATCCAGTTTCTTAGTGCAACAAAATGTATTATTGAATATAACCATAGAGGAAAGAATACTTTATAATTATATTTGGATATATTTTGTCTGATATAACTCATGCTTATCATCAGTTAGACCAAGAATGAATCTATCCAGATCTGGATCTGATTCTAATTATGGATTATCCTCTAGATGAAAAACCCCAACAGAAATAGTAATAGGTCTAAAAATAAAGTAATTGGCTAATATCGCCAAGCAGATAATAAACAAGATTAGATAGCATCAGCTTGTTCTGGCTAAATGGTACAAGAACCTAAAAAGGATTTGAAAGAAGTTTATTACTCATAAATAGATTATTTATAAAATATTTGAAGATTGAGGTTATGTAGAAGTATTCACGGATCGGTGACCTAGAGATCGATCAAACCGAAGAACGTAGAATCTGACCAAAACCCCTTGGCAGAGCTTTATTGCATTCGGATGGTGTGCAATGTGAAAAAACACCCGTCCACGTGGCTAATTATTAGGTAGCATGGAATTAATATTAATGTATAGAATATTAACTAGCATGCAAAGAGCATAAATAAAAAACCAAATAAAAATAATTTAACGTATTCAGGAAATAAGAGTTACCAGGCGCATGAATACCTAATAAAATTTGCATGCACCAATAGTAAAACGGCAGTTAATAGGCGGCAACTGTAGGCCAATTCAAAAATATTTATATATATTTATATAATTGTAGTAGATTTTGTGTAAAAATTTGTGTAATCTATGTTATCAATATGGCTCGAATGCAAAGAAATTATTAATCATATAATCTAAGCAATATTTTGGCATTTTTTGTAAGATCTATTTGAATTTAATGGCGGAGGATTGGGATATTTAAATTTTATGCTAATTTGAAAGTCGGAAAGAGAATCTGTAAAACTTGAGAAGGAAGAACCAGCACTCGCCAGCCAGATGCCACCATAAGAGGACCCAAATATTTTAGAGCGAAGTACCTTATTAATAATTTTGTAAAAGTTAAAGTTAAAGTAAATTATTAAATTTCTTAAAAGACTTCGTGATGCTATTGTGAAGCAGAAGTCATTTTTCATTTTTAATTAAATTTACAACCCCTTGGAGGAGACGATTCCGGCTACCATATTCCCGGACCACATGGAGTTGGATCGACATCGGCGGCTTACAAGAAGATTTTCGACACGTGAGTGATTAAATTTGAATTTAGTGATGGGCGCCCTAGTGCTTCGAAATAATCTGATGATCAAAGCTAGCTCGCCGAAAGGGTTATTATAAATTAAGAAATTAATAAGAGTAATACTTGCGCAAGTAAAAAATTAGTATTAAAGGTATTTAATTGAAAGAAAAATATATAGATCAATATTTTAGAAATTTCTATTTAATCAAAGAAGTACGAAATCTAGGCTATCAAACGTATGCATACAATATTTAATTTTTTGCAATACAATTTGCGATAATTTATCATAGTTCTAATTCACTAGATGAATGGCTCTACCTATTCCGTCAGGTGCCGAATCTTGCACCCTGAGATGAATATATATATTCGATACAAATAAATCTACTAAATACTAGAGATTTTAATATAGATATATTTGGATTATTAGTGGCTAATTTATCAAGCTGATCTTAGAGCACATATTTATGATTGAATTATCCAAGCAGACAAGTATTAGCAAGTACATGTCACAGCTACATGCCAAAGAATGCATATGATTTCAAGATAAAGGCACATGGTAATGATTCGTGCCATAAATCTAGAATATAAAGTTAGCCTGTGATATTTTTATTGATTTCAAATATTGTTCTATTTTTATATTATATTTTTTATCGCTCTATATATATTTTTTGCCTCGACTGATCTTTGCATTATTTATGTAATATATGTGTAAAATTTTCATGGTGTGCAATTTATTTTATATTCCTCATCTCTATAGTATAAGTATCATTTATATATATTATTTATTATTATTGAATTACAAGAGTTATTGGAGAAGCCCATATCTAGGCCTATCAAGATTTTTTAAGACTGAATACTATTAGAAAACCACGCCCTAATTATATTAAATCTCATGCTTTACCGACTGATGCCAAGCAGGAGGCTAATCGTTATTTTAATATAAAGAATAACGTGACAGAAAGACATGTCGCCCAACGTGATAGGCCACGGATACGACAGAAAGACATGTCGTACCAACGTGGGACTGATGATGAGAGCCAAGCTCATCGAATAATTATTTGAAATTAAGTCAATAACCATATTGAAAATTATAGATAACTTATACGAGTTGTGAGGAAAACTGGCGAAGGGAAATTTGTATTACTTTTTGGGGAATCAATAGCTTTAAATAAAGAGAAATTATATGTTTTAAAAAAAATTTTATATTATTATTGTAGAATATATATTTTATAGAGAGAGCTATTATATTTTATGGGCCTAAACTGCTAGGCAGAAATCAATGAATAGTATTATTATATTATAAGAGCTTAAGTAATAAATAGGTTACCTGGCTTGTAATGTCCATAGGCCTATCCTCATTTGTGTCCTTATTAATGCCTTGTTGGCCAAAACTTTCACTTTTTTAACAAACACTTGACACTTAATCCATTTTTAAAATATGAGTCTCTTTTCGTCCACGCAAAGTAAGGTAGCAGACACACTGCAGACGGCGATAGTAGCGGAGATCGACGCTGAGGGGGGCGCGATGGAGTCCAACGCCCAGATATCTTCAATCACCGCCAAGAATCCTGTGAACAGTAATAAACCGTTAAATGTCTCCCAAGAAGCAATAAGAAGGGTTCTAGTAGAGGGGATGATCAAGTCATTTTCTAATAGTTTAGAAAAAACAATGACCATGGTAATGAAGGACTTGAAGGCGGAAATGAAGGAAATGCGGGAATCATTGAAGGATATATCGGTAAGAACGGGTAAGGAAACTGCGGACACAATATCAGCATCTACCGCTGAAAATCAAGAACTAATTACAACCGATTTAACAGCAAAAATAGATACTGTCACTTGTGAGTTAAACGAAAGAATAGATAACCTACCAGCACAAAACACTTCGCAAATTCATGAAATAGCTCACCCAAATTCTGATATAAATCAAAACATAATACAACTTAATTCATTGGAGACAGCCGTTGGAGAACAGCAATTATTTTCATCTGAATTAAATGCCGAAGTAGTAGAGAATGAAACAGAAGCTTCTAGTCATTGGAAACAGGCCCAAGAGAAGTTGGTACAACTTGAAAGTCAAATACATCAATTTCCGCACGAGAATATAGAGCCTATTCCCATAGCAACGTTTGATTCACTACACAGTTTCAATGAATTAGGCCGTTTTGACAATACAGACCGCTATCTCCAACCTAAAGAATTTATAGATCAGATAAAACTAATTCAATCATTAACACCCACCTCTTGGAATTTTTGGCGTCTTCGTTTGACTAGTTTATTGATTGGCGAACCCCTGATGTTCTTTCGGAATAGAGTCCATGAATTTACATCATTGGATGAGTTTGTAGCTGTCTTCCTGGAACAGTATTGGAGCAGAAGTAAACAGTTGGACGTGCTAGCGGACATTATATCATGCGATTTCAACCCTAACTTAGACGGTGCATGTACCACTTTCGTCACTGCCCTACAGTTTAAAAATTCTCAATTGAGCGAGCCCATTAATGAATCGGCATTAGCAAGTATTATTTTAAAGAAGCTACCGTATCAAGTTAGAATGGCACTCGCCACACAACCCATTACTGATTGCAAGCAGCTGATAAATCATTTATATGGCATACAGTCTGTGATGGCAATATCAAACCACCGTTCAGACCAGAGATACGCACAAAATCAACACAACTCAAAAAGTAATCAGTATACCAGCCAAAACTATGAACCAGTATCATATGATCACTCTCGATCTACTCCTCAATTTAAACGCTGCTATGATCATAATCAAAATAATTGGAATAGTAGAAGCTTTCAAAATTGTCAAACAAACCATTATCCACAGCTAACCTACAAAAGAAATTATTATTATGGCCGTGATCGATTTAACACAAATAATGATAACACTCAGAATAATTACGACAAAAATTACAAACCGCCACCTCATCAAATAAGTACAAACTACACATTAGAGCATGCGTCCAGATCAAATCACCAAAAAACACAGAACCCAACACCCAACAACCCGCCACCAGATACACAGAAAGCTACAGCTAATAAACCAGGACTATATGATACCCCCGATATAACAAGCACAAGCTCAAATGAAACAAACCAAGAAAAGCAGGACATTTCAACGTCATACACCACATTCAGAAGTGATTTACCGAAAACATTATTAGAAGAACCGAAAATATTAGAAAAACAGATGTTAATACAAGATAAACCACCACCAAAAACCAGCAGTAAGCATCAATCTCTACTAAGCATCCTGTTCCCTACCGAAGATCTCTCACCGCCGGAGAACACCAACAGCCACCAGGATCATGCACTAATTAAGGAGTTGGTGGATACAGAACAAATTAAAAATGTAACAGATCCGTGCACTGAAACTACAACCGCCTATCATTGTACCCCACCGAAGCGGACCAAGGAACCCAAGATGGAAGAACGGGAGGACGGACTACCGGATAAGAGGAGCGACCATCGTAAGGCCCGGAGACGGAGGCGCCCGAGGACACCCGACCGGCATCAGGACGAGGAGGATGGACTACATGACCGAAAAAAGAACATGCATCGCAAGGCCCCGGAGACGGAGGCGCCCGAAGACACCCGACCGGCATCAGGACGAGGAGGACGGACTACATCACCCGAGGAGCATGCATCGCAAGGCCCGGAGAAAGAAGCGAAAGAAACGGAGGAACCGCGCGCGCGCATACCGGCCGCATGCACGGTTCAAACGCCCGAAGAGGACACCGGACCGACACCGAGGAGGACAGGAGCGGACCGACAACCTGCATCCGCGGCACATACGTTTCAAGAGGGCAAACCAGCTATGTGACCGGCAAAATGGACGTAATAAATGGGATAAAAACGGAGCTACTAAAAGGACTACTACGGATTCATGCATGGGCAACAACGAAATGGACTACTTATTGAGATTTGATGAAGAATGGAAAGTGTCTAAGAAGAGTGAAAGAAACAAGGAATTATATTAATAAAATGGAAGTACCTGACTATTATATGTGGAAAGATTATATTATTAAAGAACTGATTAGTGTTTTGATTTATTGTATTGTGTGGATTACCATGGCTGTGATATGGATAAAATACTGTGTTGTGGATAGGACGAAAAATATTGTATTGTTGTTGTTAAATGGATCTATTATTGATGATTGGAAATTTAATACTATAAGAATGTTTATTGTTACAAACCTAATGAGTTATAATGAGCCGAAATTAAGAATACTAGATGAAAATAATGAAAGGAAGGATGAGTTAAGAGTACAGATTGATTGGAAAAAGAATAGATTAAAAGGAATTATCATAAATGAAGCTTGGAATTATTTAAAGGAATACACCAGATACCGGGGTTTTATATTCATGAAGATAAGTTAGTAATAGGACAGTCTCAACAATCAACAAATCAGCAGCAGATAACCTAGCCAGCCTACAACAGCTATAAGCAGAAAACCAAAAGATACGGGAAAGCCACGAAATTTCTACAAACCACATCACAGAATTTGAAATAAATATGATAAGAAATCAATGAAAACATTATTATCAAACCGATTACTAACCTTCCTTAATAAATTTAATATTGGTATAGGACCTCGTGGCAACAATCCAATGTTTTAATTCCTTCCAGCCGTTAGAAGCCTGCAATAAGGAAAAGAACAATTTTTAAATGTGTAATTAAATTATATACATCAGATAAAAAAGGACACAAGCGGGGATAATAAAATTAAAATTTGTTAATTACCTTTTTAAGAGAAAAAATTGAGCAGTTAGGTTAGTTATGAAAGTCGATAGCAAATTCTGATGTAACATGTACACTATGAATTGTAGAACAGCGAACAGCTGACCAAAGCCACCCAAATCAAATGAATGTAATATCTGTTGAACATATGTTTATAAAAAGAAGTACTGTACCCAAAGAGTTATTTATTATTGTTATTTATTTATATTTATTAATGTCGATATATTTATTTATATGTTTTTATATTTATTACTTTTAATTATGCCACGTTTGTTACCTGAAAAGACTTAAAGTGAATACCAGTTACCAAAACCAAAGAGCCATTAGCAAAGAAAGTATTGTACCTGATGTATAGAAAATTATTTATATTAAGACCTAAGAAATACTATAATATATAAGCCCAGAAGTTTATGAATCGAAATTATTGTCTAAAAGGAATCATTGATGAGAATTATGAAATGTGTGTAGTTAAGTTGGCGGCCCTGCAAGCGGCGAATTTAAAAATTACTGTGTTGTAAATGTTGTCAGGAGGAGTGCATTTAGAAGTTTATATTTATGATATTTTTATGTGTGTTGAGGAGGAGAATTTGTTATTGTTTTTGATAAAGGTATAAAGGAGATGCAGCAAATATGTCTGCGAAATGTGATAGAAGTAGGAGAGTATAATTTATAAATAAAGTATAGTGTATATCAATGTATTGAAGGGTGGGTTTTCATTAAAAACATTGTGATTCTCAAATATTTTGAATTCAAACCCAGGGGCGCGTGTAACATATTTAAATCTGGGTAGATGAAAAACCCCAACAGAAATAGTAATAGGTCTAAAAATAAAGTAATTGGCTAATATCGCCAAGCAGATAATAAACAAGATTAGATAGCATCAGCTTGTTCTGGCTAAATGGTACAAGAACCTAAAAAGGATTTGAAAGAAGTTTATTACTCATAAATAGATTATTTATAAAATATTTGAAGATTGAGGTTATGTAGAAGTATTCACGGATCGGTGACCTAGAGATCGATCAAACCGAAGAACGTAGAATCTGACCAAAAACCCTTGGCAGAGCTTTATTGCATTCGGATGGTGTGCAATGTGAAAAAACACCCGTCCACGTGGCTAATTATTAGGTAGCATGGAATTAATATTAATGTATAGAATATTAACTAGCATGCAAAGAGCATAAATAAAAAACCAAATAAAAATAATTAACGTATTCAGGAAATAAGAGTTACCAGGCGCATGAATACCTAATAAAATTTGCATGCACCAATAGTAAAACGGCAGTTAATAGGCGGCAACTGTAGGCCAATTCAAAAATATTTATATATATTTATATAATGTAGTAGATTTTGTGTAAAAATTTGTGTAATCTATGTTATCAATATGGCTCGAATGCAAAGAAATTATTAATCATATAATCTAAGCAATATTTTGGCATTTTTTGTAAGATCTATTTGAATTTAATGGCGGAGGATTGGGATATTTAAATTTTATGCTAATTTGAAAGTCGGAAAGAGAATCTGTAAAACTTGAGAAGGAAGAACCAGCACTCGCCAGCCAGATGCCACCATAAGAGGACCCAAATATTTTAGAGCGAAGTACCTTATTAATAATTTTGTAAAAGTTAAAGTTAAAGTAAATTATTAAATTTCTTAAAAGACTTCGTGATGCTATTGTGAAGCAGAAGTCATTTTTCATTTTAATTAAATTTATAACCCCTTGGAGGAGACGATTCCGGCTACCATATTCCCGGACCACATGGAGTTGGATCGACATCGGCGGCTTACAAGAAGATTTTCGACACGTGAGTGATTAAATTTGAATTTAGTGATGGGCGCCCTAGTGCTTCGAAATAATCTGATGATCAAAGCTAGCTCGCCGAAAGGGTTATTATAAATTAAGAAATTAATAAGAGTAATACTTGCGCAAGTAAAAATTAGTATTAAAGGTATTTAATTGAAAGAAAAATATATAGATCAATATTTTAGAAATTTCTATTTAATCAAAGAAGTACGAAATCTAGGCTATCAAACGTATGCATACAATATTTAATTTTTTGCAATACAATTTGCGATAATTTATCATAGTTCTAATTCACTAGATGAATGGCTCTACCTATTCCGTCAGGTGCCGAATCTTGCACCCTGAGATGAAAATATATATTCGATACAAATAAATCTACTAAATACTAGAGATTTTAATATAGATATATTTGGATTATTAGTGGCTAATTTATCAAGCTGATCTTAGAGCACATATTTATGATTGAATTATCCAAGCAGACAAGTATTAGCAAGTACATGTCACAGCTACATGCCAAAGAATGCATATGATTTCAAGATAAAGGCACATGGTAATGATTCGTGCCATAAATCTAGAATATAAAGTTAGCCTGTGATATTTTTATTGATTTCAAATATTGTTCTATTTTTATATTATATTTTTTATCGCTCTATATATATTTTTTGCCTCGACTGATCTTTGCATTATTTATGTAATATATGTGTAAAATTTCATGGTGTGCAATTTATTTTATATTCCTCATCTCTATAGTATAAGTATCATTTATATATATATTTATTATTATTGAATTACAAGAGTTATTGGAGAAGCCCATATCTAGGCCTATCAAGATTTTTTAAGACTGAATACTATTAGAAAACCACGCCCTAATTATATTAAATCTCATGCTTTACCGACTGATGCCAAGCAGGAGGCTAATCGTTATTTTAATATAAAGAATAACGTGACAGTCTGCATCACTTCCAATTTCTGATTACCATCGGCTCAAATTGAAAATAAACCATTGAAAATATTCAATTGAATATATACTATTCAATTTTTTATTAACTTCAGTTTGATAATATTATAATAAATTAGCACGATGTATATTATCATGACCCATCTGAAGTCACTATGTCATCTGATGATACTCTCTTCAAGCATAGTGATAATATCGTGAGATTATTGATTTCCGTTTTAATGTTCGCTCAATCGTATGCTTACCACAATGAATATTATAAAAACCGTGCTTCTTGATATGGTACATTAGAGACATCAAGGATACGTACACTCACAGGGAGGGACTTCTTTGTAAAAAAAAAAGGATTTCGTACCGCCGAGCGTTTGAAACAATAAAAACATGTCATCGATTCCGTTACAATCAACCAGGTTTTCTTCAACAGGCACCGTTGTTTAGGAAATTCACAAAAACCAATCCAAACAAACAAAAACAAGGAATTCTTGCAGATTGCGACATTTCAGAGTCATCGACCCTGTAAAGAGGAGCAGGTTTGAAGATGTTTACGAGTTCTCCATGCGAATTCTTTGGCATTTTGATTAGAATCGCTATGTAATGCGAAAACCGCTCAGGTGTTGACTGAGATACTTCTTGTTCAGACCCATTATTATAATCACCAGGCTATCCCTACCTGATCACTTGCAAATTACTGCGAATTTATTAATTTTATTTTATATTAAATCCGACAGAAACCTGTTTTGTTGTGACGGGGAGGAAGGGATGATGTCTTCTTTTTGTTTATCTTGATAACTCACCGAACATGCCTTCCGCGCTTTAGTTTTTAATTAATAATTATTATAATTAAGTATTTAGGAAGCCATGAGATCAATGATCTTGCTGTTGTTTCGGAGATTGGAAACGTGTATCGATATCAGAGGGATCAAACACCCTTCTCACACTTCTGTGTTGTATCTTAATATGAGATCATTGACTCTTGTAAAAGATAACCGGAGATTTTTCCAGTGACTGGTAGTCAAGTTATGCTAATGACCGATTGAACCGCATCAATCACCGATCATCCTCAGGCCTAACTTGTCTTTTGTTATTCTGCTCGAGTCCATGTTGATCGCCTTTTGTGGGTAATTCATTCACCAAATCGCTTCGCTAAAAGAATGCTGGTTCATGTACGGAATTTTGAACGATCTAGAGACGAGCTGGAGAGCAGTGATTTTTTATTTCTTATGATGTACACATGAATAATTTGTAAGTTGTTCAAGAAATACTATAAAGATTTTCAGTGGAATCAAAATGATAATAACATCGGTTGAAGCAGCAAGCAGTAGTAGGCTACAAGCAGAGAGAATAAAATACGAACTACTTCATATATTTCTATTCTCTCTGGCCACAAGATTTTCAATAGTGGAGTACTAGTATCTATTTCTCTAAGATGTAGCCAACAATCTTACGATGAAATAACCAGAAATCAATAGAATTTTCTACAGAATTTTTTTTCAGGAACGGAAACTTGTTAAAATCTCACACTCAAAGCATTTGACTAAAAGTAGTATGCTCCGTAATGAATGTATTAATTTTATTCTCGAACAATAAGGTCGAAGAAATTCGTATTCACATGAATCAATCAATTTTCTCAACTCATTCCCTCTTATCCAACTTATTAAGACTGTAATCAGTGCAAATCTCTCCATCATTCTCATCTTTGATAAGATCATTTCATTTATTCGAATGGTGTGAATAAGTCTTCATGATCATAAAATTCTGTTATTTTGTACAAACATTAGAATGACCTTATTTTTTCTCAGTGATCATCCAGTGATTCTAAGACACCAATAACCATTTTGGGGATGAAAATTGGGATATAAGTTGAGGCAGAACATCTAAAATACTTAAATTAACTCTTAAGTGCTTCTAGATAAATTCTGAGTAGCATTACCTATCGGAATTTTATTTTCGCGTGGAATGAGAACATTTCATTTTGAAATTGTCCACAACACACTGGCTCTCAATAATCTACATTATTATAATGATCTGATTCTACTCTTATTTTCATTAAATGCTGATTAAATCATTCTTCATCAAATTTTGATTTTTTTCTCATTATTGATAAATTACAATAATCTATTTCAATTTAAATTGGTGAGCCAGTGTTGAGTTAGCCAGTAATGTAACCAGACAGCATGCACCAATGTGAATTCTCATAACATACTACCACCACCACCATCATCTTATCATGCTCATTGCAGTTCTAATTGCACATCAATAATTTGATTCTTTTTTGTGCAGATTAGATTATTCTAGGTGAAAATATCAATCCCCATCAAATCAATTCCAATATTCCAATTCACAATAATCACTTCAATAATTTTCTCAATATTGTATATCCATAAGAACCTCAACTTTCTAATGATTGAAAATTGTATAAATGAGTCATTATGATCGCGCTATTCTCACTAGGAATCGAGAACATCATTACCCAGCAAACAGTTTTTCATAGTTCAAAAGTTTATTTCAATAACCGATTCTACACTGTTTTGATCCAAATTCGCGAACGCACTATTAAAATCGTTGTAGTAGTGGTATTGACCTGTGAAGAACAATACATAATATGGGTGTGCCGGGGTGCTTTAGCCTGCTTGCAATGTAACCAACATGTTGGCTCCGCTCAAAATTTACTATAATGATAGTTGCTCGAAGAAACGCTCTCCGATTTATCGGTTGTAAGACAAGTGAAGGCAACCAGTTGCCATTAGCATAATACAAGCGGGAGCAACATTTTAAATTCCGCTCGCAAAATGATGTGAGTACCTTTGGTCGTTCCTAAGGAAATAAATAAGCAACACTGGCTGTCGTACCTCAATGAGAAGCACAATAGGTTAGAATGGATCACTGAGCTTAGGGCTGTCTCTCAGTCATGCAGGATTTATTCTCGTTCACGAAGGTAAATTTTGTTCCTTTTTCAACCATCATACGGCCATTCGCTTCTCTATCGTCATTATTTTGTTTTGTTCGGTGCACTTTATTTCAATCAGTGTGGATTGCTGTGCGATGGTTGCTTGTGCAAAAATGCTACGATATTTTTAAAGCATCAATCTTGTAGTGAATTATCAGGAACGAAATTGGAATAAGGCTTTCCATTTCCAAAGGCACCCTTAGAAATTACCCAAGATTAATAGAGCGTAATATTTGAACAGTAAAATACCGTACATGATTATTCTGCATAATGTTTTTATTCATGTTCAATTGTATTAATGTTTATTGTATTAATGTTTTCATTGGATAGTGATCAAGTCCCATATTTAACCACAATCATGATAATATGGACTATTTAAGTAATTAGTTGATATTGCAGGTGAATAAGCTCAATGAATATGTTAAGGCTCTCAAATATGTGAAGATTATGCTCATTCTCCTAATAAGAAATTATTTTGAAGTATTCCGAATTATAAACTATTATGAAGTAAGGATCCAATTTTTTTTTCAATAATTGAAGTTTCTCCTTCTCTTCTTTCCATTCTGATACAGCACTCTCCCAATCAAGAAAACGTTATTGCTCTTGTACTTCTGAATCTATCTAAGACTATCTTATGAGATTTATTGACTCCCCATTACATAGAACATGGTGTATTTAAATTGCAAGTTATGGATAGATGGAGGTATGGATCGGAAGTATACTATCGTGCTTTCTATTTTTCATTTATCCAATTTCTGTATTTTGTTGTGTCAATAGTATAATAGGTTGAATAGAATTGTTTATTGTTTCTTAGCTCCTGCCGAGTCTGGCCCACAAAACCTGTCTCCAGCCGATCAGAAGAAGTTCAACGACTACCAGCGACAGATCCAACAATGGCAGATAGCCGTTGTTGTTCCCCCGGGTAGTGGAGCCCAAGTGGGGCCCCAACCTCCAGCCCAGGGTGGCTACCCACCGGCCACTGGGGGATACCCGCCCTCGCAGGCTGGTCCGGGACCCGCTCCACCCGGAAATGTTTGGATTCAGGTAAAAAGCGAACAAGTATAGAGGCAAACATGGAGACAAGTTGGAAGGCAGTAGTACTTGAACTGTTGCTGTATGATATCATCTCAGAATAATTTCTAACAACATTTTGAGTTTAAATCTCAAACACAGTTCTGAGTACTCCATGAAAATATAAAATTGGAGAATACTATACAATCTCAGTACTTCACTATAAGAACAGTATTGTACATGTCATGTGCAATCTCATGTTATGTTACGCCCATAATAAGAGCTGCAGTAAAAGGTAAATTGAATTTTGAATGCTGAATTTTTAGTGACAAATATTAATTGCCCAAAGATTTGATTGTAGTATTCCTGATTTATACGAAGGAAAAGTCTACTTTGTATCAGTGGAGTAATATTATGTTTTTGAGTGATTTCACTGGAGATATTAAAATTATAATAATTTCTTTGGATTCTACTTGCTCAGTTTTTATTAAGGTACTGTACAGTTTGACTACCATGAACCGAATCTCTTATTCACTGCATTCACTCGTACTTACTCTATCATAAAAAATATCCTCATATACTTTTTCTATTTGCTCTTCGAGATGTTCTACTAATGTTGGATCATGATTTGTACTTATAGATATTTGTTAAATCATCAAAGTTGAGACTGGGATTTGATGTTGTTGAATTGAATTAATGCTTTTTTCAGGTTCCAGCTGGTAGTGGCACCTACTATCCAAGCTCCGGAAGCCAGTATCCCCCACCATCTCCTCCACCCTCTCCAGTAGACCCTGGAACTCAGTACCCAGCTCCCAGTCCAGTGGACCCTGGAACCCAGTACCCAGCTCCCAGTCCAGTGGACCCTGGAACCCAGTACCCAGCTCCCAGTCCAGTAGACCCAGGAAGCCAATATCCTCCAGCCCCACCCCCGAGCCAGAACGAAGTCTCTCCGCCTTCAGCAATTGCTGCACCACCCCCCGAATATAACCCACCGCCCCCAGAAGTTCTCCCAGCCCCAGTCTCCGAGCAACCCTACCCTGAGCCTCTGCCCCCACCTTCCAACGAACTCCCTCCACCCAGTGGTGGTGTCCCCCCTCCCCCACCAGCCTCATCAGGTGACAATTCTGCACTGAAAGCTTTCTGTAAAGCTCCCAGAGGTCAGTTTCCCAGCTCATCCTGTGATAAGTTCGTCAACTGCTGGGATGATTTTGTAGTGGAACAAGACTGCCCGGCTGGACTTTATTTCAATGAAGGTGGTTTCTGTGATTATCCCTACAATGTGGATTGCAGCTCCAGGCAGCCGGGTGCAAGTCAACCAGGCTCAGGTGGGTTTTATTCCCTTCATAGAAATCAATATATTTTCCATCAAGTCTTCACCCAAAAATAAATGAAATTACAAAATTAACCAGCTTCGTCTAAGAACTAATTGCCTAGTATTATAAACTAAGAAATTGAATGGAAATTATTTTTATACCAGTCAAGCCCGTATCTTATTGGACAGATTAGATAAACACCGTGATAATGGCTCTCGCGTTGATAGTATCACGGACTAAGGATAGACAATATCATCTTCAATAGAAATAAAATCACGATTAAATAACAAACGCATTAGAATAGTCATCCTTATAATAAAACTACTCACTTCCGCTGTTGACTGAGTAGAGGAAGGTTGGAATACAGAATATCATTCATCAAATAATTTTTTTAAAATAATGATATTTATTGAATTTCCATCATACATGCAAGTTAAAGTGATCCATCCAGTAAACGAAATTGCCATAACTTCATCTAATCGAATGAATTGACCTATCTGAACCTGTTCAATCTAATCTAATATTATATCATGCTTAGCATGATGCAGGACATTTTTCTACTACTGTATGTCAAGGTCATGTGAAAAATCACTGAATTCGTATGACATTTCTGAAACTCGAAATGACTGTTTTATCACTTCACTATAAATTATCTCAACATGCAATTCCATGATTGTCAATAGGACAAATCAATGTGAATTGCATTATAATACATGGGCTAGTATAGACCTAGGTACCGTATTATCAATGTTATGCTAATATTATGCAATTTGAGCTCAGGTTCAAATTTCATTTATTGAACAGTTTTGTTACAACAAATTGATTGTATCTTATTATTGTTATATTTCTTCTTGTCCAGTTGGACCGGTTGGAGGTGGATCGCCGCCCCCAAGCGGTGGCTTTGAAGGCAACGCAGTCGGCGGTCCTGTAGTGCTGCCGCCCCCTGAGTCACCGCCTCCTGGCTCAGTGCCCCCACAGTCGCCGCCTCCAGGCGAATATCCGCCTGCCCCCCCTGCGCCGGGTGCAGGAGCTGGTGCCGGTCCCGAGAGTGGTGTTTGTCCCGCTCCTTACGGAACTTACAGGAGCAAGACCAACTGTGGCGCTTTCTACGTTTGCGTAGCTGGCAAACCTTACGAGTTCGTCTGTCCAGCTGGCCTCAATTTCCATGAGGTATTTCATTATTTAACTACATTTGAAATATAAAATGATATCTGATATCTGGTTCACGTATCTGACCTTTTTCCAACCATGAATTTGCCTGCAACCATGGCTGCTTCTCGTTATTTATCAATTCACATTCAATGATAGTATAACAAATTCAAATTCAAATTGTTTTATTCATAAAATATTACATATTCACAAAATATAAAAGTGTTATAAATTACATGAATAAATTCTCCCTGCCTGGATGATTTGTCCGTGTGCAGGGAGGAGTCGCAAATTATCAGACAGAGGGCAAACACTAGCAATAATAAAATAAATTACAAACTATGAATAATAAATAAATTTGAAAGAATAATAAGAGAGTTTATTTTAATCATAAATTTTAAAACTAAAGATAGAAAAAAAAACAATAAATAAATAAAATAAAAGTGTCAGCTCGATGGCGGTTAAAGGGCTGAGTTGGGAGTAATATAGATTTATTAGCGTGGTACTGTGTGTAATATTTGAATGTTATTCTGTGTTCAGAACTAGAAATATTCATCTATATGGAGAATGTAGAAGAGCCTCCGCAGCATCTGAACCGATGCAGAGCAGCCACCCGGTCACTCTCCGCTTGTAGACGGCAACGCTAACCCCCTCAGTAGTTGAAATCTCGGCCGGTACATTACGGTAAAGCCAATGGGCTAAATGAAAACAGTTTCCAAGTTGAATTGAATTACTTGAACGGGGAAATTGAATATTTATATGCAATCTGTTTCTAGTGGGATAATAATGTTGAATTTCATTGAAGACAAAGTTACTTTTTTTTATAAAGACAAGTAAATTTTTTATAAATAATAGTTTTTTATTCAAAACAGGGAATTCTTGGAAAAGTAAATGTGTTGGATATCTATGATTTTTGGCCAATAGTGTTTTAATAAGTGCTCTATGTGAGACCGCAACAGGACGCAGGACACCCAAGGAGGCACCGCCCCACGCCAAGATGCCATACTCAAGCAATGTCTGCACATATGCAAAGTAGACAGAACGACAGTGTCCAGGACTCAGGAACCTTCCCAGCTGTGCAAAAGCATAATTCATTTTACGCAGCCTCTGCCTGAGGTACTGCACATGGGCCACCCAACTCAACTTGTGGTCGAATATTATGCCAAGATATTTGTGAGTTAAGACTTGTTCTATCTCAGGACAGTTACAGTCATTGGAGAATGGGTCACCACATGAATGCATCCTGAGCACCCTGGGCCCGGAGCTATTACGAAGGAATATAGGTAGACACTTGGATTTCGAAATATTAATTGACAACACATTGTTGTCAAACCAATTTTTTAGTTTAACGAGATCAGAGGAAGCATTATTGAATGTTTCAGTCCATGTGCAGCCTGTAGACACAAGTGCCGTGTCATCGGCAAAGAGGAATAATTGACCATGTAGGTGCAACCTGGATATGTTATTGATGTAAATGAGGAAAAGTAGGGGGCCCAAGGTACTCCCCTGCACCACTCCATAATCAACTGCAATAGAATCACTGTCTGTGCCATTTAATGATATTCTCTGTGTTCTATCTTCAAAGTAGCTTCTAAACCATCTTAAGGTGAGATTCTTGAAGCCAATTGTTCAAGTTTTGCAAAAGTATGTTCCTATCTATAGAATCAAAGGCCTTGGCTAAATCCAGAAAAGAAATTAAAACTTGTTTATTACTAGATTGTGTGGTAACATACTTGTTAATTTCAAAAAGAGCATCGGATGTGTTTCTAGAGGTTCTAAAGCCGTACTGGTTGTTAGAAATGATATTGTTGTTGTCTAGGTAGTTATTGACTTGGATTTTCACGCATTTCTCAATTATTTTAGCTAGAGCAATCAGAAGGGAAATTGGCCGGAAGTTACTTATAATTGATTTCGAGCCAGATTTGTATATAGGTATAACTTTAGCCAATTTGCAAGACTCCGGAAAACTAAATATATAAACAATAGTTGAAATAGTTCATATAAGAATTTCAAAATGGTTACCCTCGAAACTGTGTGAACAATAAATTGTCCACTTGTCTACCATTGTGAAAAAAATTGTTCTTTCAAATTCCGGCCCCTTTACACTTCTATGCGACAATCCGTCAATTGAGGCTTTGTAACTCCAAAATGGCTGCTTATCTTTTGAATCTCTATTAAAATGAGGAGGAGCTTATTGAGCTTATTTCCTTCGAGAAAATTTATTGTTAAATCAATAGAAGAGTACGGAATTATTGACAAGTTCCCTAATAGACTACATTCAGAATGACAATCTCTCTTTGAATGTTTTTTTTTTTAAAATAGGAGAGGATGATTACTACTAGTCTACTAGCTATTTATTAATTCACTGAATCATCTTCAATCCAATGAAGTGGTCATTCATATTAATTGTACCATCTTGTTATATCAGTCATAGACTACTTATCTCAGCATCGTCATATCGGTCATATGTGTGTCATTTATTTAGATGTAGGAGGGATTCTCTTCTGTGTAGCCTATATTTGTAAATTAATGAATGTCACTGTTTTTGTAACCTCATCTCGCAATAAATCAAGTATTACAGGATAGAGTCACTTCAATCAAATAATTTGATTACGTATCTTATGTGATCTGTTTGAATTATTTGTGAACAGGATCTGAAGGTGTGCGACTACCCTTACAGAGTGGAGTGCAACGGAGTGCCGACCAACCCGGCTCCACCCGAACCATCTCCTGAGGAGCAGGTCGAGCCGTCCGGGGAGGCTCCACCCCCTCCACCACCCGCCCCTGTGGCCGAGTCACCTGCCCCCCTGCCCCCTTCGTCACCAGCTGTTTCTCCCGCCGTCGATCCCAGCTTAGCAGGATATTTCGGCCAGAGAAAATACTACAGCCAGTATCCCAATTACTGTGAGTAATATATCAATCAAAACCATTGTAGTTGAAAAACATTGTCTTGAAGTGGAAAAATTACTAGTAAAAAAGTACTAGAGCATGTACTCGGATTAAAGTTATTTATGTCAGTAATTATTATCATTAAAAGGGATTGTTGAAGGATGCCCATGTTTTATCTATGAAGTCATTTTTAGACTGTGACTGACGGATGATTTACTAGCACAGCCTCATTGATAACCTAAAGCCATGCCCAACAAGTTGACCACAATTTAAACTTTGGTCTAAAATCAGCTCTCAACTGCAACATTCTGAAGTCGATGCATTTCATGATTAAATGCCTCTAGAGCCAATCTTTTCCGTTCCTGAATGCCTAAAAGCAGTTTAATGTCTCATAAAACAAATTTTCATAGAACTCAACTTACAGTACCTATGTGTGCAATATATAAGTTGTGACTATAATGAATTTATAGTTATTGACAACACTGGAAGTGTTTATAGAACACTCTGAAACTGTAACTTGGAATGTGTATTGAGTATCAGAGTATTGTGTATTGAGTATCAATTGTATTGAGGATCAGACACCAAATGTCAGCCAGCAATTTATTGATGTATAATTTATTAATTGCTTGAATAATGATAACAATGATGACGGTGTTGAACAATGATAATGATGATGACGGTGTTGATGAATGATAATGATGATGATGATCATTTTTATTCCCAGACAAATCAGCAGTTGGTGGCCTGCAGTGCTATGGCCGAAGCAACATAATGTACCGTCTCACTCCGACTTGTTCAACTGTTGCCATTTGCCAAGGTGGTGTTGCAAGGGTGATGAGCTGTCCACAGGGAATGAGGTTTGATTCCCCCACAAGAAGATGTTTACCAGCATACCGTGCTAGATGGTGAGTTCATAGTTATCATAAAATATACCATAGGATTATTATAAACGTAGTACGGTAGTCAATTATAATAGAATAATATATCATAATCATAGCCTAAATAGTTCACTATCATTATCATCATCACAGAAATAAAATAGAAATTAATCAGAGGTTGAAAAAACATTTCACAGCTTTCTTTAATTGAACTGACCTCCTATTTTTCTACAAATACCTTTGGCCCGGTTGCACAAAAGCCTGTTGAATTTCAGCCGTGATTAAATGCCTTGAAAACCAATCAAAAAAGCTTTCTTTTCAAAAATCTTCTCCGATTTATTCTCGTTGATTCAATCAGGATTAAAATTTAATAGGCTTTTGTGCAACCGGGCCTGATAAAAAAGGCTGTTTAGATAAATATCATAATTAAAGTACAGTATCATCGATTCCAACAAAGATTAGACTATTATAATTTGTTATAAATTATTAGTTTTAACTGATAGGCCTACCGTACTGGATGAAAAGGAAATGCGTTGTCATAAACAATTCATTTATTGAAATAACGAGAAACAATAATGAGAGATGATTCAGAAATAATGAAAAAGTTTAGATTGTCATATCATCAACAATTCATAGTGGAACACTGTCATATTCTATATACTATTAATAAAAATTGAATTTTAAAAACAGTATGGACTGGATACTGGATACAGGTGTGACACATCATCAAATCTGACCAACTTTTGCATAAAAAAAATCTGAATTTACCGAGGATGGCTAATTTTCATTTTTATTAATCAATTTTTTCTAACTCCAATATTAACAAAAAATCAATTGAATTCGTGATACAAAGTTACTTGAATATAAAAGTCCAAACAAATAGTGATATGAAAACATAAAGTGGAGTCGTGTTTCCGAGACGACATTATGCTTTGCAAAGGTTCAAAACCGCTCAGAGCCCACGTTTTTTTGCTTCGAATTTTCAACTTTGATGGAGATTATTCATCTTGATTGAAGAATTATCATGATTATCAAGAATAATCTAGATCATGTGATTTTGACAAAATAATAGATAAATATATTCTATTTTTGTACACTTTTACATTAATTTTCTCTTTGTAAATTTGAGGGGATGATACTTTTAATTTTCAAAATGGAACTAGGTTATAAAACTACAATAATTCGATTTGTTTTCTCGCAGACCCTTGCGGAGCGCAAGAAACAATTATCTAGTTTTTGATTAATTTCATAGAATATGAAATAGAGAAGGGTAGCCAAACAAACTGGCTTACATCTGTATTTAGAGTAATATATTTATATAATAAGTTGTGATGCAATATTACAATCGTGTTCGTATTTTTTCAGTTGATCACCAGGAATGATACAGGAACGGAATCTGCCCAAGTGCCATATTGGATTTACGAGAGGAAATTGTCACATATAAAGTTTGAGAAGACAAACGAACTTCAAACAATTACTACTATATTGTTCCTTATCAGAAACATAATAAATCGTTAGCCTTAATAACATAGGAATTCTTGTGTAGGCTTTCACTATAATGATAAGTCAAGTCAAAGTTGAGGTCGTAGTTATAAATCATTCGATGATTTTTTATAATAAATTTATCACTGTATTTGGAAAAATTGACATTCTAGTCATTTTAGGATAAAGCCTGATTCAGGCTGTTGGGTTGTATTGTATTGAAAACTACAACTCACTAGATTTATCGTACTTCAATTTCGCATTCTTTATCCTCATAAATAATGTTTTTCAGCATCCATATAGTATATAAATCAAGGTGTTGGCTATTCAGTTGAATTCTAATTAAAAAAAATTGAAACATGGAAATCTCATGACCAGCCTTATTTCATCATGCTCTACTGAATAGGGAGAACGTTTTAATGGAAATATGATTTATTAATTCACATATTGAATCTTATATTTTCATTGAAATAGATACGGTAGTTATTTTGTGAATAATTTCAGGGTCAAGTTTGTCTTCTCAGCTATCTCTTTTCTTCTACTGCTCTATATTTTTTGTCTTCTCTGTTCAACTACAAGAATTTGTAATAAAATGAATTTTCTTAAACAAAGACACAAGTAGTATATCATTCATTCAGCCCCTATTCAATAATTATTATGAATAATATTATTAGTTCCTCGTCCTGATATATATATTTGGACATCGGAGTCATTGGAATAAATACGGTAAGTAATCAAATTGAAAAATAATAGACATTGTTGTATGTACACATTGTATACATTATATGCATACAATTTTATTGTATACGATATAGTCCACTCGTTGATGAATACGTAGGTGGATGCGGGATTTTGAAATATCGGAAGGTGGATGGGATGTCGGATGATATTTCCTAGTCATAATTTTAAATGTTTACAACTTGAAATTAGCATAAATTAGAAAAGGAATAGAAATTATATGAACGACCCTATAATTTGAGACAATGTTTATTTATAAAAAATATAATTCAAACATTTTTGAATCAAGTATATTTACGCTAAAAGCATTCCAATTGAAATTTCACATTCCAGACTACGAATGGAAAAACATCAAATATATAATATTCAATTCCTCGTTGGATAACATCTATATAACATTAATATATTGATAACATTATTAACACAGGTATAATATCTCCATAGAAGTCGAACCCACAAACCGTTTTTGGGAAAACTGGAGGTTGAATACAAGATAGTGAAATCAGCAAGAGCTTTGAACTCTTCTACGATATGTAACTGAGAGAATGTTAGATGTCAGTTGGGCCTCGAATTTACAGAAAAACAATAGAAAAATCAAAAGCCTAGATAATTATAATAAAGGTGTTAATTGGATAAAATAGAGCAGCCTATGACATTTACAATGACAACATGGCACTTAAAATATAGTCTCTTACATTGATTTCAACAAATTTCACAAAAGTATCAGGAATCACACTCACACTCAATCACGATTACTCCATTATAAAATAATATTGAATTAATATAATTATAACTATACTTTTGAAGCTTCAAGCTACTTCTAGGCGATATAAATACAATCTACAATATTGGGAATTTTGAAGCTAGCTGCTAGCTGCTAGGGAAGTTCCCCACTCAATCAAGTGATCACAGCTCAGGATCGACGTTGCTCTGAAACAGATTTATTCATACTTAAACAAATCATATCTTATCAACAAAAATATTCAACTAATCAATAAATAAAGTGAGAGACTTATAAAGATATTAACCAATAATTTGTTTTTATCTAAAATATTTATAAAGGTTATACTTTTGAATGTATTAGGCCTACACGGTACTCACAATAATTTAGACAATCATTGTCAGCATTTGGACGGACATGATTGTGTGTGTCCTTTAACAAATTTTATTTACTCATGGAATAATTATGAAAATTTACTGTCATACAAAATACAAATACAAAATATATTATAAATAAAAATGTTGTGACAAAAATGTAAAACACGTTGTGACAAAATAATTTAAAAGGGTACCGTACTGAGATTTCTATTTCTATTTATATTAAAAGTAGCCCTGAAGGAAAAATACAACAAAATATATTGAACGAGCAGTTATAAAGGAATGTTAAAAGCACAAGTAGATTGAACTCATTTCTATAGTTTTATGCTGATATTAAAAGTATTAACAATTTAATAATTTGCAACAGAAGAACTGTTCGAGATTTGATCTCACGTAAAATATATGTATCACAAATTGGAAAAATTGTATTTATATTAAAATCATTATAAATTGAAAAATAGAAATGAAAATAGACCTATAACCATCCTCGGTAAATTAAAAATCTTCATGCAAAATTTCAAGTTGATCAGTTCAGTATAGGTACCTAGTTCAAACGAGATGATGCGTCAAACATGTAAGTATTTCGTATACCATACATATGTAGGCCTATAAGCAAATTCCTCATCCCTCTATTCATAGTAGAGAGTAATAATGAATTACACAAAATGAAGGACAGAGCCCATCATCCGTGAAAGCAGCTTTATTGAAATAAGAAGGAATTTATCAATTCATTTCTGCATTCATGTATGAGTATTTTTAGAAAATTTATCATTTATTTAATTATCATTATTAGTAGGAAAAAACGGTAATTAATGATTGTAGCCTACCTATAAGAGGCAGGAGTAGCCAATTCAATTTCAAATTATTCAGCATAGACAGCTTAGCTATTTTGTCTGTAGTCAGGCAATAAAGGTACAATTGGCTGATAGTAGGGAGAGGTTGGATCACTTAAATTATCGACAATTGATCTTACACCGCTCTCAAATGACGCTGTGGAATAAAAATAATTCGCTAAAATATTTGAGTTATCCTTATAAGAAGGCTTTATTGAAATATTTTTCTAATTTCATAGTGATCTCTTAGTCCTGTTGGCCTGTTCTAAGTGTTTGATAATATAATGTATTTTTACTAAAGAAAAATGTCGTTTTGTCACACGACAGTGCGAGTTGATTATATTTGAGCTGAGTAATATTCAGTATGGATTTCAATGGTCTTATGAACAGAATGTCATTCATCATAGAACATGCTTATTTATGGTGGAAAGAGTTGAAGCGTGTATAACTTCAATGGGTGGACATTTCTAGCATAGGTATTCTTCAATAATCTTCAGTTACTAAGAAATGAGTAATATTATATTTCTTTTGCATATAACAACTATACAATTTTATCACAACTAAAAATCTCCATATTATGAATTACTTAAAAACTGGGTAAAAGGACTAAAAAATCACTCTATAGTATACTACTCTAGTTAAATTGATCGTAAATAATGGGAGATATTCAATTTATAATGGAAAATAATTGTACCTAAATTATAATCAACCAACATTTCCAAACAAACTACTAGGTACTAGGGAAGATTTTCTTCTGGCGTAATATCAATTGAATAAAGTTGAATGCACTGATTTTTTATCGCCGGCTATAAACACTGAATGCACAATAAACTCTATAATAAATTGTCCTCAATTTAGCAAAATAAATAGTAGTCCTCAATTGCTCAATATACTAGGGAAACTCTCAATTTTATATTGGACTCGAATTGACGAGATAATACTGTGATAGATATTGGAGCACGCATTATTCGATTCAATTTTAGAATTATAGTTACGGATAGATTTGTATGAAAATTTAAAATTTCAAAAGAATTATCTGTGAAATTGAGAATTTATTGCAAGAATAATTTTAACGGTAACTAAAATTAATTCTAAGTAACTTGGCTTTGATTTTTTGAATCAAAATTTCTATAAATGATTGAAAAACATTTATTAAAAAAATCTCTTGTTATGTAAAATATATTCTTATGATTTTTATGGGTATTAAAAGTCCCATTGATAGCTCTCACATGGTTAGATTAATGAAAGTTGGAAATGGGGGATGCATTGGTTCTAAAACATTAGAGCTCTAATTAGAGTCTCAGAAAAAAAATTTTCGAATAGTAAATTGAGAGAATGATGAAAGAAATGCCGATTCACAATCATAATCCAATACACTATTATTTTCTCTTCTTGGAATCCGACTTTTTCCATTAATATCAATAGTATTGAAATGAAGAGTAACTTCAATTAGAACGATATATCCTACCATTGAATCGTTTCATTGTAGCGCCTGTATCAGCATCTATACACAGGAGAGCACGATTTCATCTCAAGATTTGATTTTCAACTGTGATAAATGTCTATGAATACGACAATGTGCGCAGTTAGCATCCAAGTCGACGACTCTTATTGCATTAGGCTGCCTACCTTCGAGCGGCCTGCATCGCATCACATGCAACAGCCTGTTGGCGGTCTGCAGACTGTACCCTCCTGTTGCACACACGCAATCCAATGCACACCGTCCTGTGCACACATAGTAGATCAACGATTTCGTATTCACTAATATCTGAAATAATAATATTTGAATGAAAATACGATAATTTTAGAAATATATTAAAGAATAGATGAATATGTAGTTAATAATATTATGGTTGAATAATCATGAAACTCCTCATGCTGATCAAATACATATATCAATATGAAATTGAGTAGATTTCAATTTATGTTAATTATTGACAGTATTCAATATAAAAAATGTTACAGATGAATGTAACTGATTGAAGATGTGGTTCAACCACCGAAATATTTCCAACATTGTGAGTTGAACTTTCAAGCTTCTAATTTGTATAGTGCTGTTCTATGTTCATCTATTAAATAAAGTTGATAGAAATGTAAACATGAAATATCAAACCTCATTATATCTCAACAATCATAAATTACAAATGGGGCACTCTCCTGAATTATTTCAACCTGTGTTTGATATTATAATCATTGATCGCTGCAACATCTCAACTGGGATACTGCTATGGAATAGTTTATTCTTAATTCTCTGTTAAAATACAATCACAGTTATTGGTTGAGTTGTAAACAAATTGAAGAAAGCTATATAGAAAATACAATGTGGAATAAATCGATAGGACTATTCTACATAGATTACAAGAACGTACCGTACTGTTTATAGCCTATTCGTGTCGAAAAATGCCATCTGAGAGAAGTAATTTCTAGATAAATTGTAAATTTCATTCTTGTTTCTTGAATTGCAAGCTTTGACGTTTTTATTACCGTATAATGAATAAGATTATTTTTTCCTCCCCACTTTCGTTTTATGAATGTTAAAGAGTCTTAAAATAAAAATTAGATTTGAAACATTTTCCTCTTGTGATTGACAATAGAAGCGGCATACGGGTATCTGACAAAAATTTCAAAATTTTAAAAATGACGATAAACTTGGTAACTTATGTCTCAATATCAAGTTCAATCTTAAGTTGAGATTCAAGTTGAACCGTGAGATATTTTGTAAAAGCGCCATAAAGGCTTGAGAACTCACTGCACATTATTCCATTAAAAATTGTTTTGTAAATTTCCAAAAATAAAATAGAGCTTCTTGTAGTAACTTATTTTTCCAATGAATAATTTTCTAGATCAGAATAGCCAAGGCTATCACTAGAAAAATAAATTAATATAGTTGAAATTGGAAATTCTATAACCAACACTCTGCAACTTGAATGGCATTCATCCAGGTTGAGAATTATTGATCATATTACCAATGTCTAAGTATATAAGTTCATTAATACTCTTATGCTGCTTGAATCGATTATGCTTTCGCAATAACCAGTTTGTTGCTCAAAATTCACTCTGCTCAGAAATTGAGTTTTGCCATAGATAAACGATAGCATAGATATCCCATGGTATAGGGCGTCTATGTCGCAACTTTTACTGTTATCCCAAGCCGATAGTTCACATAGCTCGTTCCTATGCAGCTGTGTGACGCTGGTAGTCCCTCAAATTGTGCCGTTCATACACTATCACCCCAACAAAACAGTAAAAATTGACAATAATCGGCTTGAGATAACAGTAAAAGTTGCGACATAAATTCCATATACCATGGGATATCTACTTACGCTATTGTTTCTCTATGGTTTTGCTTAGCTGTTTGCATTCTTAAAAATCGACAGATATTTTAATATTTGAACTTTTTAAGATGGAAATGTAGCTGGTTATCCATCTTGTTTTCACTATTATTATTACTATAAAATTTTGTAAAACTTTGAAGTGAAAAAAAAACTCAAAACACTTCAGTTTCTGTTTGGCTTGAAAATGTGCAATACCAGCACGAAACGGACGTCGCCACATCAAGGAATGTGAGTGTTTTTTCACTTTAAAGTTTTACAAAATTTAATAGTAAGAAAATGTAGCCTTCACTCACCTCAGATGGTGTCAATTTGATGGCAGGAACTTTTTCTTCCACAAAATCAAGTGTTGAGCAAAGCATGTAATCGATTTTTAGCAGAGGCCCCCTGATAATGCTGACTATTGGATTTGTTGAGTTCATCACACAACCCGCTGTTTTCTCAGCTGCTTTGAGCATGCGATTTGAGATACAGTTCGAACGCTGCCAAAGAGAAAAGTTGAAATTTCACTTTAAAATGGAGGAGCGGGTAATTAAGTATTTGTGGGTAAGTATGAGAAAACAATACACAGAAAATGAACTAGAATAATAAAACAGTCAATACAACCACGGTATTTAGATGAAAATATACCGTGAATTCAACTAGGCCTACTAATAAAAGTATCTGTATAGCCTGCTATAGTAGCATATAGACGAAAGAATAGTAACATAGTGATATTATATTTAATAGAAAACATTTTGTACTAGTCCATGATTATGAACAAAATTTGAAAGAAACCTCATTAGTCAATGATGATGAAAATACACTTTCAAATCAATCACCTATAAACATAGTACTTTAAAATGAAACTCATTCTATCAGAAACTGTTTCTTCTTACATAGAGAAATAACAGGAACCAAAAATATGTAACAAACGCATAATACGTACATTATTTATATAGTTTAGAACTTGATACTCTCAAGTTTCCAAGAAACATGAATATTTCAAATTCTAATACATAGGTAACTATCATCAAAGTACACATTCTTTTATAATTTGATACTTCCAAATTTATTAGGAATACTGTGAATTAATATAATTTTTTGTTATGACGAAAATTATTGCTTGATCAGATACAGAAAATAATATTCACCTTCAATCCTATATCAAATTGCTATAAAATCATCATACTTTTATCATCACATTGATCTGCATTAACTAAACAATCTTATTGCATTCAAACGCACATGAGCACGTAAATAAAATGTCAAATATTATAACTCTAGACGTATTACTTTATTACTTTATAGATAGAGAGTCACGGGCCACCATCAAAACGTTCCAAACTTATAATTAAGACTATATTATATAGTTGAATAATTTACACACATCGATTTTTGGACGTTGTCCTACGACTTTTTGCCATCCTTATAAATTCTATTATTAGATTCAATAGATGATGTTTGTCAAGTTTCGCTTAATAAGGCTGTGTAAAGGCTAAAAATAAACTTTCTACTCGTGATATTTTTCAAAGTTTTTCAATTTGTATATAATCACGCTATCAAAATGAAAAAGTTTTCTTAGGAAAACATTTTTTTCCGATCATTACTTTTTGAGATATGAGCGCCTAAAGTTTAAATTTTTGGGACAGAACATTGCAAATTCGGTAAGAGATAAATCCATGAGATTTAGAGGATAGATTCTTCATGGTATTGTTGATCTAGTAGAACATTTTTTTTTTAAATATCAATTTTTAAGATAGTTATTCAATTTACTAAAAATAACTTTTAGTTGAGTTAATTTTAGTCATTCTTGGTAAATTGAATATCTTTCTCAAAAATTGATATATTCAGAAAATTTTAGTTTTACTAGATCGCTAATACCATGAAGAATCCATCCTCTAAATCTCATGTATGTATATCTTACCGAATTTGAAATGTTCTGTCCCAAAAATTCAAATTTCAGGCGCTCATATCTCAAAAAGTATTGATCGGGAAAAAAATGTTTTCTTGAGATATTTTTTTCATTTTGATAGCTTGATGATACTGTATACGAATCAAAAAACTTTGAAAAATATCACGAGTAGAAATATTATTTTTAGCCTTTGCTCAGCCTTAATCTGGTAGAATTAAAAAGGACGGCAAAAATTCTACGTCTAAAAATCGATGTGTGTTTAACTGGCTTCATGAACTCACCCTGACACTATTGTAGATTTTGCGTGTCAAATCAAGCGGTGACGAAACGATAGGCAGGTCGTGGTAGAGTTTGTGGAAAAAATCCAATCTCATTTGCTCGGTTTCAGCTACCAAAGCTCCATCTGCTGCGGCTGCGGCTTGCGGTTGTGCATCGGCTTGCGGTTGTGCGTCGGCTTGCGGTTGTGCGTCGGCTTGCGGTTGAGCGCCGGCTTGCGGTTGAGCCGCAACTGCGGCTACTGGCTGGTGAGCTGGCACGTGTCTAGGACTGCTACCGGACGACGTCGCGTTGGATTGATAACTCTCAGTTGATGACAGCATCTCCTGTATTTCGGGGTCTTCTTCAATCTGACGAGCCAGGATCGGAGTGGCGTGATGATCAGGATAATCTCCACTGTTCATATTTGCTTGCTTCAATAATCTATTCGAAAAAACCTGAGAATAAAAATAATAACAGAATCAAATGAATCAATCCAAACTACAAAATTAGTAAGATGCGAATTTATCAATGAATTATGAATATAAAATATTTAAAACTTCTTATTCTTCTTACTTCAATGATATTGGGTCTAGTATAAATATAACCTGTTCCGGTTAACTTGATTAAAGTGACTCCACTGATGACAATTTTGAAGAACCTTAACCTGAAAATAAGAAGGAAGCTCAAAGGACTTCAGTGAGCATGGAGAAGATAACTAGAAATATATAAGATAACTATATATATATATATATATCTTTTCCCAGTGAGTTTGTCGGCTAAATGTTCAGCTTCTAGAGGGGATTCTTCCTGGAGACATCCTATTCAAGTGAATGCACCAGTTTCTCCTATTTTAAATAATCTGGTGTTACAAAAACTTCAGAATGGGAATAATGAAAAATGTTGAAAACTTCACTACAAACTGCGAGCACTATTTCACTTGATCTACTACTGTATCAACAGACAGTCATATTCCAAATATTCACTCGTATATTATTTAAATTGATATTCATATTGTAGAATCTGCATTACATAATAGCTGAAAAACATTGATTAAGTTACATACTGTCAATTCCACTTTATTTGCTGATTTACTCAGGCCTATAGCCTACTGCAGATTCGTGTTGATCTTATTCGTGAGTTTCAACCTCAGTCCGGGGAGTGTAATTTCAATTTGATACAAGGACAAAAATCATATATTAGGCTATACAATTATTGGGAGAGGAGAACAGGCCTAACAATTAACAATAAAATCAGTTTTTCTCGATTGTCGATGACGATGTTTCAAGTGAAATAAATAATTGACTCAACACATAATTTATATTGAAATACCGAGAGCATTTTGGTAGGTGAATATCGTCTAGCGGAGAAAATAACAAATCATATGGAAGTTAATACGAAAAAGGACGGTTACCGATATAGTTGATTAAAATGATTTGTAATGAATTATTGCAGAATGATCCTGTAAATAATGATATAATTTAACATCAGTTACATCTACGGATACGGTAATGTTCGGTAACTGTGAATAACTAACTGATTGTGATTAAAAAAAAGTAGGTAGTGTGAGAAATTATTTTCATATTGACAATCAGCCCAAATCCATAATTTTAATAATTTAATAAGATTTTATAATATTATGTTGAACTTTTAATGACCGTTCAAACTGTATGAAAATTGGCTTTGAATTCGACAAGTTTACTTTTTTCAACTTTTTGAGTGCTCATTAAAAGTTCAAAAAATCCAAACAAAGAAACAAATTATATTAATCGTATTGGAAATTTCTTCCTCATCTTTCCAACCATATCCTTAGAATTGGATTTGGCCGATAGTATTCTAGTTATTGGGGGTTTTTTAAAAATGTCAAAAGTCGATAGATCTCAAAAGCTATGCTGGTTGATATGAGAACATTTTAATGAACATTCCTTGTTGCAAATTTCATATAGAATCTATATGGACTTCGACAATTACACCCTTCATGAGGCATTCTGTAAAGTACTCAATGAATTACTGACAAAAATAGAAGAGCTTTGATCGGAAAACAAAATTTTCAAAAAAATCCAAACCTTTGAAACAAAATTGTGTAATCTAGAAAAATGTTCCGATATTTGCTGATTATATATATTTTTTAGATTTTTATTGTATATAGGCTAATGGAATGAATCATTTATAGAAAAATCTTCACCTTCAGTGGTTCTATAGTTATTTTTCAGTGATAAATCAACTTCAATTCATTATTCCTTGAAAAGTTTCACAACATGAAAGATTATTAAACAATCAATTGAAGAAATAATGACTATTTTCAAGATTCAGGTGAGAACTTTCAATTTTCTTATTGTAAACATGATTGGGAAACCATTTTACTAATAAAACTAATTAACTTTTTGGTAAGGGCTACTCTTATTTTATCTGTAGTTCCAGGTACCCTTGTTTTTGAACTCCTATTCACAACATGTTTCAACATAGACCTATTAACGCCATTTTAAAAATAATGCCATTCACTCGCTTGAAAATGGCATTAATATGTTGTAAATAGAAGTTTAAAAAAGAGGGTACGGTACCTATAGTTTATGTTCATGCAACTAGAACTTATGTTTTATTAGTAAAACTAATTAACTTTTTGGTAAGGGCTACTCTTATTTTATCTGTAGTTCTAGGTACCCTTGTTTTTGAACTTCTATTCACATGTTTCAACATAGACCTATTAACGGCATTAAAATGGTATTAATATGTTTAAACATGTTGTACCTAAATGGAAGTTTAGAAAATTGAGTACGGTACCTAGAATTACAGATAATATAAGAGTAGCCCCTACCAAAAAGTTGATTAGTTTTATTAGTAGCCTACAATGGTTCCCCAATCATGTTTACAATAGAAAAATGAAAGTGTTCACCTGAATCTTGAAAATCGTCATTACTTCTTCAATTGATTGTTCAATAATCTTTCATGTTGTGAAACTTTTCAAGGAATAATAAAGCTGTATCAATAAGGAATTGAAGTTGATTATCACTGAAAAATAACTATAGAACCACTGGAGGTGAAAATTTTTTTATAAATGATTCATTCAGATTAGAGCTGGACTAATAATATAAGTTACGGTAATAAGTTTATAAAAAAGGGTAGCACACTTGAATTTTTAATTTACAGATAAATAAAACTCATTTTATATCATTGTATGATTTTGCTCTTCAATCATATTTTTAAATATTGTTTCTACATTAGCGAGTATAATAGCTGAATAGAAAACAGAGAGAAATCAGCAGTAATATTCTTGATGTTTCAGAGAATAAATTCAAGCCAGCAGTTCCATGTTTAGTCTCCTATATGTCTACAGGAACATACTTGCATGGAGATCATGTTCATTCTATTTAATTTTCAATTTTTGTAAATTATGGCTTGCTGAATTTTGGTTGTTCCAACCAAAAATAAGAAAATGAATATTCTGAAATGATCACAATAATATTCTGAACAATATTACATATTCAATTATAATACATATTCAATTATGTATTATATTGAATACGGTAGTTTTCATCCAAAACGAATGAAATTATATTCTACTAGTCTACGAATGAGCTAATAGAAGAACGTATGTTTCTTTAAAAATAATTACTGACTGAATGAATAAATAAGTTAAATCTTCTCAATTTAATTAGCTCCACTTTAGGATATATTGGTTGAACATATGAAGTAACAAACTTCAATTGAGATTTTTTGATAACCAATGAATTTTAGAATCTACTTTAACATATCATCTTTCAATCCTTCAAAATATGGTAGGTGAAATATAGAAATTACAATCGGTTTCGATTAATTTCAGTATAAGTGCATTGAAAATGATATTTTACAAGTATTTTTGAAGAGAAAACTCACCGCTTAGAAATGCACCTGCTCCCAGTAGTTCAGCAGCCAGAATGAACAAATCAGTGGTTCGTTTCTCCTAGCACTATCTGCAAACTTTTCTCGACATGAAAAGTAGATAAAACGACATCAAAGTGTGGATTGAATAGGTCTCATCAACTGAAAACAAATGATACGATAGCTTTATCTATCCTGATTAGCAGTAGCAACCCTTCAAGTTTCATCAGAGTCTAGAACTGCGTTCTAACAATCATTTTTACAAATTTTAATTATTTAAAATTTATTTTCTGAAATAAAAGTCTTATTACAGTCTATTACTGATTAAACAATAAATTATATACATCTGGCTTAGCTTGCGAATTATTCTAAAAAAATCAAATCAAACTAAAACATAAATAAATTGATTTTTTTATACAATGTTTTATGTGATTATTATCACAGTAGGTACCGTATTGCAAGCAAATTTATTCAATTCCTCTGACATTCAATATTGACATAATCATTAAATGTTCATTCTGTAACTCACTAGAATTAGCAATCGATAATCGATTATAAACCTTGAATTGCCTTCACTAGTATTGTACCAGTATCTATCTATGATATAATTATGATCACTATGAATTCTAGAACAGTCATTGAAATCAGTTACTAGTTACACTAAAAATTGTAGGGGTGAATCTCTGATAAGACTTGATATTATTAAAAACAATATATATATATGAATTCAACAAAAACTTGAATCCTATGTTGACTAACTGTAGACCTATAAATGGAAAATTATTTTGTAAACTTGACTAAAACTTCACTAGTTTTCAAACTTCTATCATGCGCTCTGTTTTATTTTTATGACTGCGGAAAATGAAAATAACCGTTTCCAAAACAGTTGTCCAACTGTCGTCTTAGTTCCATAATTAGAATATAATTCATTTTGTAATAGGTTTTGAGTTGCAAAAGTAGATGAATGTTGAATAGTATCGCATTATCGCATAATCCATATATTTAATCTTATTGCTTCACATAGATTTTCCATTGAATTTCATTAATCTGAGCAGTATCGCATTCATTTCCAACTATCAGACTCATTCTCAGAGAATTTTTTATGTGAGCTTGATCAACTACATGATAATGTTGTTATCACAACTTAGCACTACCATGAAGATCAAAATAGGTAAATCGGAAGAAAATAATTAGGGCCATATACTTACGGTAGGTATGTGAAGTCTCATATTTCAATTCTGAAATTCTATTCCATTTTCTTTATTTAAAAAAAAATTGATGCAATTTTGTGTCTAATTATTCGAGAGGATTAGATCAGTTTGAATGCATTTAGTGAACCCATTGAGAAAACAAAATTATCTACCGGTAGTTTGAGGTACGGTACGTGAAGATTGAAATCAGAGTAAAAGTGGAAAAAGAGTTTTATTCTCACTCCGATTTACATAATATTTCATGACATACCGTATTCATTGAAACATCAATCACGGTTTGAAAATTATTTTTCAATGCTATCATTATTCTGTAATTACTGGAGACCCCATAGATCGATTATTTAATACAGGCTTATTAGATACCATAATATCATCACCCTCTTATGTCTTGACATCACAATACTGAAGTACGGTACGATACGGTACTAACTTACCGTATTCATTCAGATTATTACCGTGCATGACAAATGGGATTTTTTTAGCTGAATGGCATTACGGTACTTTACAATATGACACATAAATACTTCTTTTTCCCATCTCAAGGAGATGAAATCTATAGAAGAAGAGGAAATAATATTTTTGTAACAGAGGAATTAATCACACCGGGATTCATTTTGGCTTATTATGATGAATTGGATCTCTAAAACTACCCTACCTATAATTCTCTCACTTAGGCTGGTCACTAAAGGTAGAAAGAACATGCATGTCATGTCAAGTTTTTGTTTTTCAATTCTCTAAATCTATTTTTTCCAGGTTTGATTTATGTTAGTTGTTTATGTTCTAGTCTTCTCCTTTGGTAGAAATTTCTATCAAGAGCTTTGGCAAAATTACTCGAAATTAACAAGATAACACATATTTGATTTAAGCTGATTTTTTTATTTTTAAGCTGAATAAATTCAGTATTGATAGTACTCTAGAATGTGTGGACATGCAGAATATTATCCTGGTTCGATTTTTTCTACCTATTTGATCAGTCACTCCTAATGTTTGAATATTCAATATTACAATTATATTTTACCGAAATTATCATTTTTTTGTTGGATATTATGAGAAACCCTATATAATATATTGCATGTGCACTAAATGAAACGAATTATACTTCTGACTCTCAGGGAATGTAGTCTACATTAATACATTATACAGTAGGTAGGTATAATATAGTTAACCTACCGTGTATCATGGAAAAAAAATCTCTCCGAACCAATACCATACATTTTAGCAGATAAATCTGTAAAGACAAAAACACACATAACTTACGGCAATAAAACCTATTCAAAAATGTGTTATGAATGTTATTAGGATTTTGAAATATATTATATTATACAAAAAGATCTGTAGAAAGAACAATAATAATCGGAATTTACAGGAATTATAATATATAACAAAAAATGTTGCGGTGTTCCAGATCCCATTGTTTTATCAGTGCACGATTTCAAAGTGATGTTATATTATAATAGATAATCTTTCATGGAAAATTAGTTGAGATTACATGATAGGCTACATGACTGATTTTGCTTTTGATTTGCAAGTCAAGGTCTGGATTATTGGTCACATGAATAGATTTCAATTTTTCTTTCGAGGTTCATACTTTTCCAAAAGTTCTGTGAGCTACAGGTGCTTGTATATAAGGATATTGCTTACCTGAAGGCATCTTGTCTTGAGAATTCAATTATAGGCTGTCTCAGTCCGAACAGTTCTAACTTACATCTTTGTATTCTCAAGACAAGATGCCTTCAGGTAAGCAATGCTTTATACAAGCACCTGCAGCTCACAGAACTTTTGGAAAAGTATGGACCTCGAAAGTAAAATTCAATGACCCGGTTGCACAAAAGCCGGTTAAATTTTAACCGCCACTAATTTCATGAGAACCGATCAGAGAAGGCTTTTTTTATAAGACGGCTTCTCTGATTGGTTCTCGTGGATTTTGTGCAACCGGCACAAAATCTATCTATATGTGACCTTGACTTGCAAATCAAAAGCAAAATCAGTCATGTATCCTGCTATCATGTAATCTCAACAAATTTTCCATGAAAGATTATCTATTATAATATAACATCACTTTGAAATCGTGCACTGATAAAACAATGGGATGTGGAACACCGCAACATTTTTTGTATTATTATAATTCCTGTAAATTCCGATATTTGTTCTTTCTACAGATCTTTTTGTATTTATAATATATTTAAAAATCCTAATAACATTCATAAAACACATTTGAATAGGTTTTATTGCCGTAAGTTATGTGTGTTTTTTGTCTTTACATATTATTTATCTACTAAAATGTATGGTATTGGTTTGGAGAGATTATTTTTTTTCATGATACACGGTAGGTTAACTATATTATACCTACCTACTGTGTAATGTATTCATGTAGACTACATTTCCTGAGAGTCAGAAGTATAATTCGTTTAATTTAGTGCACATGCAATATATTATATAGGGTTTCTCATAATATCCAACAAAAAAATGATAATTTCGGTAAAGTATGAACCTCGAAAGAAAAATCAAAATCTATTCATTTGACCAATCCAGACCTTGACTCGCAAATCAAAAGCCAACTCACTCTAAAGTCTGAGATATATTACTTTCAACATGAAGAGGAGAAACTCATTTCTCCCTCCACAGTTTGTAGCATAGACACAGACAGACATCCTGCCCACAATTGGATTGTCATTTTGCTTCATGCTCTTGTGATGAAACAATATTATACCTGCTGACCAGTATATGACTTGGAACATTGCCAGCAATAGCTGGAAGGGGAGTGTTGGTGCGTCGCGTTGGAAAGCTCTCTCACACAGACACAATAGAAGGAGAATGCTGCTAGGTAGTGGGAGTGATTAGTGGAGGATAGAGCATCGGACCTCACCGTCTTCGAGAAAGAGCCGTGTTAAAAGTAATTTCTCTCCCACTATAGTTTGTATACTGTAACATGGAGCCAAAATCATAATATTTGCTTTCATGAAACGTTATAAAACACACGTTCTAATTATACATTGGAGACTCGCATCCCTATATTATATCAATTACATTCAATAATTAAATCTGCGACTTAATTTCCATCTCGCAAAATAATATTACAAAATTAAATGGGTTTTGGTGTCATTATAACACAAGTTTATTGTTCAGTGTGAAATTTTTGCAACAATAACCGAGCCGGCATAGATCACATTTTTATAAAAAAAGTAATTTGGAGGGAATGTTTGGAAAAATATCTTTTCACTTTGCAGCTTTGCTGTGACTATTTAGGTGGTAAATATATTAGCCTACTCATATTAAAAGACCAACCCCTATCCCCCTTATTGTGCTAAAAGGAAACAGTGGTTTGGAATAAGATATTATATGCATGTTTACCAACACGCTTTATATCTTTTGAAACAAGGTTTTCCGGCGACATGACTAACCATACAAAATGAAGTTTGATAAATTTCCTACACGTTTTGTTTAGTTGGTTTATTTGATATCTCTGACGCTCTGACAATATTTTTGAGATATCCACTCTTGAAAGTAATATTTTTGAAATAACAGTTATTTGCTCTTTTAGGCTGTGGGCTCATAATAATTCTCCTACAATATATGGAAAAATACAATTAGTAGGTTTGAAAAGGATCACGGTGAATTAATACTATTGTATAATCAACCTCTAACTTTCTGCTTGAACTCATGCATTGTGGAGGGTGTTTTTCCTGCTCTACTAAAGATTGCTAAGACTGTACCCATTTACAAGAAGGGTTCAACTGATCTACCGGGTAACTTCAGGCCTATTGCAATCTTACCTGTGTTCTCCAAAATCTTTGAGAGCATAATCAAGAAACAGTTATGCTTGTATTTTGAGAGTGCTGGACTGTAAGTTGGTGGATGCTCAGTACGGGTTTAGGGCTGGAAGAACAACAACCCAGGCAGTGGAAAGTCTTTTGAAGGTCGTGCTTGAGAGCAGGTGTTTCACAGGCTTGACATAGTGTGCTTTTGACACAGTGGACCACCAGATTCTGCTGTCCAAGTTGGAGTTTTATGGGGTCACTGATGTCTCATTAGGACTCCTGAAATCTTACCTATCTGGTCGTCGCCAGGTGGTCCAGGTGAATGGTAGGGTTTCTGCAATGAAGACTATTCCACATGGGGTCCCACAAGGGTCCATACTCGGCCCCCTGCTCTTCATAATAATGACAAATGATCTACCTTGTGAACTAGGTAATAGGTTGGCAGCCTATGCAGATGATAACACCATTTTTGATGTAAGCAGCTCTTCAACAGATCTGACGGAGAGGATGAGTGAGTCCTTTGATGCTGCATCGGTGTGGTTCAAGTCAAACTTCCTCAAGCTAAATGAGGAGAAAACCCAAAGAATAATTTTCAGTTTGAGGAATATTGTGGATCAGGAGAGAAGTGTACAACTTCTTGGTTTTCACCTTGATCCAAAATTAACCTGGAACCCCCACATTGAAGTCATCTGCAAGAAACTATCATGGGTGATTTTCTTATCAAGGCAGCTTATGCTCAGTGTGCCAAAGGACTTTGTCAAGACAGCCTATTTCTCATTCTTCCAAGGAATCATGTTGTATGGCCTTGAACATTGGGGTGCAGCTAGTGGATTTAATAGAATTCTCCTGCTTCAAAAGAAGGCATACGAATTATTACTGGCTCGTCAGGAATTATTGACTACTCGTCCTCTCTTCTGTGCCGAATCCATCATGACAGTGATATGCCTCTACATCTTCGTATCACTGAAAGAATTCAAGATTTCTGTGGAGAGTATGCGACTGCGTAGTGACATCCACAACTTTGACACCAGGGGCAGGTACCAGGTCGACATTCCATTCACAAGGCTGAGCAGAGTGAGGAATAGCCCTAGCAACCTAAATGCCAGACTTTTCAACAGGCTTCCGGCAGCAGCTAGGTCTCTACCAACCAAGGAGTTTTTCCGGGGCACTTATAATTTTCTGATACAAACTCCTATGAATGTATAAAATGAATGAGTTTTTCAGTGTTCCTGAAAGGACTATCAATGTGTTTTACAAAAGTACCTGAATCTTACTGTGATATTTCTGTATTTTGATAGACTGAACTCTACTTATATTTATTAAAAACCAATTTTAGTACCTTGTAAACTTTGACGAACCAATTGCTGTATTTGATGGCTTAAAGGCAATAAAATCATTCACCTATCATTAATAATTTAATACCTGAATAGTATTTTACACACATTTTATTGATACTTTTAAACAATGAAATAACCTTTTTTTAGTTATTTGATTTTTTTCAGAGGACTGCAAGTTGTGCCATTTTGTGCAATTTTGAATATTTTCAAGATCAGTACTGGCAACATTGGAATCATAAAACTTAAATACAATAACTACTTTCATCAAACCACATTCTCATTTTTGAATATTTGAAAGCAGAATTATTAGAAATTTTTTTGAAGTAATAATAATTTTCATCTATTTAAATTGAACGGTCATGTCTCTTATTCAAAATACTCAGTGTCACCAACATTCGTTTAATAGTGAAATGCCAAAAATTATTCACTCAGAATCAAGATGGCGTTGTTGTTAATGGCTGCAGAAAAGAGAAGGCAAATGTAGGCTAGTTACTGTACAATTTACAATACTTTTCAGAAATGGCTAGTTCTTCTTTTGAAAATAAAGTTATGGATCTGGAAGCGAGGTTAAAGGCAGAAAACGAATCACATGAAAGAGATAATAAATTGCCTCGTGATTTCAATTGTTTCGTACAGAGCCCAAAACACAGCGAACGAATGAGACCCAACAAACGTAAGTAACCTTTATTGACTAACCAAAATCAATTTTCCACTTAAAAATCGTTTCTATTCTGCTGTTTGTGAAGCTGATAGGTTCTTACAATGTTGAGTAAGTTAAACATAAATGACAGATTTTGTTTTTGGTTAATTTAAATACCTACTAGCTTCAGCTACTCATTTTGTGGCAAGGTTAGACTAGTCTAGCAACAACGCAAACTTATTAATGTTTTTTAATTTATGACATCGTGTTGACTCTGAACCTTTTTTTTTGTTTTTATCACAGTACTTAGTAATTTTATAAAATGATCGTGGAACATATTTTGTGATTTTTTTTGTACGTTTTGGTTCAAGTAGCCTACCGCAACTAACATGATTGTAAGAAGCCTGTTGGTTTCATTATCAGTTTCAATAATGTGAGCTTATCAACTATTTTCCCATTCATTTTATTTAGTTCTCTTAATATTTTGTGATTTCTATAAATCCAACTTCTTTCATAAATGTTTAAGTTTAGGGTTAACTTTATTTTTATTTCACAATAGTAATCATTGTTTGTAGGTTAGGCTTGGTAGGTTGTAAGCCTTAAATTTATACCCTAAATCTACATATACTGTATTTTCTAATTATTATTCAGTAGATAATAATGTGTCTGGATTTTCCTCTGATGGTAACTTAATCTTTATGATTTGAACAATTTCTGTGTTAATCTTTATAGACTACGGTAGCTTGAAATGTTTGTGTTCTAGTTTTTGCTTTATGTTCGCAGGCTAAGTTGATTTATTACTTGAGCCTCATACACGCAATCATAAGGACGATAATATACCTTTCCATAGATTATAGATAGGCCTATTTGATTCATTTCAGTTATCAAATATTTGATTGTCTCAACACGGGACTTATAGGGAATCTTTGATAAAAATAGTAGAATACATACTATGATTATTCATAATTAATTAGGTATATAAATTTTACATGGTTCTTATGTAAAGATAAGTTCTGTGATATCTGTTACTCCGTTGTAAGAAAATCTGCCCGGGCAGCACCGCTAGTATAAGTTGAACTCTGGGCCTTTGCTATCATTCGTGATGGGATGCCTTTTATGGGAGATAACGGGATGCTCATTTTCCCTCAGTTCTAAGTAGTAGGCTACATTTCTGACATTAGCCTAATATTTTTTATCTAGGATCAAAAGTGTTCATTTTGCTCTCTGTTGTCCGATTGTTTAGTCAATGACGACAAAAGCACTTTTGAATTTGAATTTGAAGTATTATTCTTTCCTTCATATTTAGACACTTTGTACGTAATGCAGCCACTAAACCCTCGTGTTAGAAAAGTAATACTTTGGTCAACTTTTACTTTCATGTTGCTACTTTCTGTATTACTTTTATGTTGTTTCTGTTTTTTGTTTGTATTAGCCTAGTTGTAATGTTTAACAATCCATTTTCTCAAGGTCTCAAATCTTGACAAAATCCATCAATAAAGCAAGAAATAATTTTTATGATCAAAAAGCAGTCGAAGTCAAGGTAAAATTTTAAACTATTAACTAACTTCCCGCCCTGGAATCTGCCAACTGGCAGAAAACGCAGCTCTAGCCCAGCCCAGGTTACTGATAGTAAAGTAGATAGTTCAAATAATTTATTGCCCTCTATCCTATCCTCACCATTACTGGCAAACTGGCAAATGTGAGACAGAGCAAGCAACAAACCTGCCAGTGACTGACAAAGACAGTGTAGTTTCGGCAGTTGCTGTAAAAATGGTGTGTCTTTGCAGTACCCGTGAAAAGTCGTAAAAATATATCTATGCGTGCCGTCGGCTGATACAAGATTGCGTATGAGAAATCCAGCCGGTTGTGGATTTCGTCTGTACCGTTGTAATAAGTAAACTTATAGAAATCGCCAGTGTCGGTCAGTACACGTTAAAAACTATGATTAAATGTTACAGTATGAAAGTTAATTTTGATATTGGGATCAATTGTAAAATCGATATTGAGTAACAATTTATTGTGATATTGATATTGGAATATCGATTAGGTAAATATTTAAGAAATAATAAATATTTTAAATATTACCTAAATATTTAGTTAATATTTAAGAAATATTGGGTTGAGGAATATAAATATTTGTTTGGTTAAAAAATTATATCGGGGGACCGAGCTTCACTCCGAAGTAAAAAAGCATTGAGGATTTATAACGAAAGAGGAAATTATAATTGAACCAACCCTAGCGAGTTCTCACTTTTGACTTACTGAAGGCCAAAGTCGTCCAGCTGTTTGTATGTTCTACAATATTTCTAGAGATTATTAATCAATCAGCTTCAAATTTTGAACACGTATTCTTTGAACCTTTCTACAGGTCAAGTTCATTGGACAACAATATTTACTCACTCCTTCGTTTTTTCCGGATATAACTTGAAAATAACAATAAAAGTGCATAAGAAAAAAATTGTTTTGATTTATCATTTAGTCAGCTGGAATTGATTGCATGCTACTTCTGTAATTTTTCCATTCATTAAAAAACGCTGATGCTATTTGGGACTTATCACACAGACTGTCCTTATGCGCCGATACATGTTTTCAGACGAATAATACACAACATATTTAATTAATAAATTCTATATTAACTCGCTTTCGTTAACTTCTGTCTGCCTATCTATTGTCTGTCTGTAACCTACGCGTAATTAATAATAGGTACTACTTGTAATAGCAGTTGCTATGACGTTGACTAATGTTGACAAATGTTTTTTGTTCCAAGTGTTGAATTTGTGAGTAGAAGCTACTATTAGTGTTCACTAACACTTGATTATTCAATGTAGGTAATCATTCATTTTATCTTTGTATCATATATTAGTATCTTTAATTAAATGTTGAGATCATTGAAATGGGTTGAGATATCCATGTGCGGGGTTCGATATCACATGGCCACATTCCCATCAGGAATAATGAAGTTGGATTCAAAATGAAGCTGGATTCGAAATAATGTTGGATCTATATGACGGATCCAAGATGGCTGACAACTAATTCAAAGTTTTGAATCGACAGAAAGTAGTTTTTTCAATTGGAATAGGATCCTGATGGAAGCTACTTTCATATCATTCTTGTAAGAGGAATATTTTGTTCTTTCCATAATAATTATCACAAACTCTGTATAATTACAAGTTGCGGATATCAGAGATCAATACAACAGTTCATGAGCGAGTTCTTCAACCCAGGGTTCACTAGTATAATTATTTATAGTTTATATTTAGAATGAATTACTATGTTTGCTACAATATTTGTTAATATACTATGTACTATTCTAGTTCACTAATAGCATCTAGTTACTATCTTGGACTTTTGAAGTAAACATGTTTTCTAAAAAATAAACAAAAATAAGTTTTTCTAACAAAACATGTACCCTAAGCAACTTACCCTAGGTTAAGAATGATTCCAAGTTAAGGTTTAGAGCAGTTTTGGGCGTATGCCTGTTGTTTTTACCAGGATTGTATTTGTATAATGAAATGAATAAATCGTATTGAAATTGACAGATCAATAACTAACTTACACTTGATTGCAAACGTAGGCTATTTTAATGTCCCTGAATTCTATTAGATTAATATTGATTTTAAAATAAATCCATTTAGAAGAAACTCCTCATATATTTTTTTTAATATAAATCATGAAGGCCTAAGCAACTTACCATTATGTTGAGAATGATTATTCAAGACTCCTAATATTGCACAACTCTTTTCTGCTCCAGATTTAGAAAATATTATTTTTTCAGTTGGTGACTTGGGCACTCCTACCGTTTCTCGGAGGTCAATGGTGCTACCCATCAGTAGCATCAAAGTATCTAAGAATCCTTTGGAAAATGAAATCGACAACAAAATGAAAGAGATAATGGAAATGAGTGGTCTGCTCACAATTGATGGAAAGGTAATTTACAAAGTTATGAAATATCTTTGCAAATCTTTGATGTGATTGAATACCCCCAGGATGTGAATATATAATCAGTTTTCTAGTAATTTACTGGAATATTTTTTTCAAACAATGTATTAAACACCCCGCAGCTCTGAAAATAATAATTTTTCAAATAAATTTTTGTTATCCGATAATCTCATTTTCTATTTAGACTATTTTTCAAAAGCTTGTTTCAATCTTTTAATGCTTTTATGTTCTATGCAAGAAACCCGTTCACCCTAACCCGACATGACTAACTATTCAAAAATGAAGCTTGATAAATTCTCTACACTTTTTGTTCAGTGGAATTTTGTGATATTCCCAAGATATTCGCTTTTCAAGGTGTTTAATTGTTGAAATAACAGGGTTTTATCCAATGTTTTGCTCTTTCAGTGCTTATAACTCTCCAACAATGTATCATAAAAACTGATGCTTATCGTAGGTTTGTAGAGCATTGAATTCTTTTTGAAATGATGTATTATTTCACTTTTCCAAGTTTTCCTTTCATTGTTATAGCAGCTTCAATGTAGGGGGTGTAATTTTCATTACAAGGTGAAAGAGCAAAACTTTGGATAAAAACCTGTTATTTTAACAATTACACACCTTCAAGAGCGAATATTTCGGTAACTGTTGGGAATATCACAAAATTCCACTGAACAAAAAGTGTAGAGAATTTATCAAGCTTCATTTTTGAATAGTTAGCTATGTCGGTTGAACGCATTGTTCTCAAGATATGAGCGTGGAAGCAAAACGCTGAAAAATGCATCTTTTAAAGCACCCTCATCCCCTTAGCACATGAGTTAGGAATGGGGACTTTGACCTTTCCTCCTGACTAGTCTCAACAAAAATTGTGTACAAAACATTCCCTCCAAATTCCTTTGTCAATTGGTCTATTGTAAAAATGGAGATTTCACACTCAACACTAAAGCTGCTGCAAAAGGTGTAGGGGAATTCGTAAAAGCATGAAATTATACATCAAATTGAAGAGAATTTAATGCTGTATAAGCTCATTATCAACATGGATTTCACATCGATTTTTTAAAAGTTATCAGAGCAAAAATAGAAAAAAAAATTGGTGGCAAACTTGTTTTTTCAAAAATGTCACACCTTCAAGAACCGGATATGTCGAAAACTAGAGGAGATATAAAGAGTTGTAGAATGAATATTGTAGGAAATGATGTAAGCTTTAATTTGTTACATGACAGTCAAGTGATTAGGATTCATAGTTTTCGAGTTTTATGCGAGAAACCAAAAAATGGTACCTTTAAACCACCCCACCCCCTTAGCATGGGGTGTAGGGATGGGGACTTTTGATATGTTTACCTCCTTACTTCCCTAAACAGAACTGCGGGGTAAAATTTTCTTCTCAGCTTTTCCCTCTATAACCTTTCCTTGACTGTACTATATACGATTTGATTATTAAGGGTTGTAATAAATCAATGTTTTCCATTTGAAAGAATAAGCTTACGATTACTTCTCAACAATTTGTTTTGCAATATATCCATTTCACTATAACGCGCTCACAACATTGCATTAAATATAATGCTCATGTATTTTTTCAGAAATTTCAAACTGATATCAAGGACATGAAACATCTGGGTGAATTGGGCAATGGGACCTGCGGCCATGTTGTGAAGATGCTACATAAACCCAGCCAAACCATAATAGCTATCAAGGTAGGTTCAATTCACTCTACAGTATTAGTTGAATGGTTTTATTCTCAGGAAAAGCATTATGCTTCATTGTCGAGAACCACCCAGCATTGTATTATCATACTCATTAACACTATTTGCACTGTTAATGGCTGGACTGCCAAAGGACACCGAGTAAAAGTCCTTCTCGTCGACGAGCTTTAAGACATTTTTCTCTCCTTGATTAGATGATCTCAAATTTTTCTGACAAGCAGTAAAAGTTTTTGAAACGTTACTAATTTACATTTGAGTATTCTCATTTTCTCGTTTCTTATTTTTCATTTTGATAGTTTCTTCTAACATATTCATGTATGATTGTGTATTTAATATTTTTCAGCAAATGAGGAGATCAGGAAACAGTGAAGAGAACAAACGAATTATCATGGATTTGGATGTGGTGCTGAAGTCACACGACTGTCCCTACATAGTTAGATGTCTTGGCTGCTTCATAACAGATGCCGATGTTTGGATTTGCATGGAACTGATGGCCACATGCTTTGACAAATTGCTAAAGAGGTTTCGTCAGCCTGTACCTGAAAATATTCTTGGAAAAATCGCATTATCTGTAAGTACTCAAAAACTATCTCTTCTCAATCATTATGCTGTATACATAATAATTATTTTCCTTTCAATCACTGTATTCATAATATTATCATTTAATAATAATTTTATTAATGGAATGTTCAATAAGGCATAGGCCTACACTACAGTAATAAATATATTATCGGTTTATACTTATAAACAAAATGTAACTTCACAATATATTCTAATAGTTTTAAACATAAATTAACTCTTAAGGTGTTTTACTTGACCAATACACTCCTTTTGTGTTTAAATTGTCTGCTCTATAGTCAACACACTGCTGTAACCTCAAAGTGACGCTTCAACATACTTTTCGGCAAAATGATTTATTACGTTGATTGTTTTTTTCATGATGACTCAATAAGTGTAATAATTAAAGTAATAAAATAGAGTCAACTGTTGAAAGGAAATGTATTAATAACTTTTGTATAACTAAGTGAAGGAGCACAAAGCGAAGCCGACTTGATTAAAATTGTCCTGATTATTATTGGGCTTTCCCCACTTACCCCAATTAGGTAATGTTTAAACCTACATTTACACCCCACCGTTTATTTTTCTTGTCTGGCAAAATTAACCAAAGTCTTTTAGTTTTCAAGGAATCGAATTATGGCCTAGCAAAATTCACTAACCATCTTTAGTTTTTGATCCTCACGTTTTGAACACGGCGCTTCATCGAACATAATTCACTAACCATCTTTTGTGAGTTTTGCTCCTCATAAACATAAATTATTAATAGACAGTAATAACATTATTTCGGAAATGGTGAGCTATTGCAAATATCAGGCAAAACTCACCAAGTGTGACATTCTGATTTTGAATTACATTTTTTATTGAAATAGTAATTTTTTGAGTTATTAATTTTAAATGAATATCAAGCAAAAATGTGATTAAGAAATTTTACTATTACATGTAGTAAGTGCTAAAACCTAAACGCAATTGCTCGTTGTAGCATGGTAGTAATATCTGAAAATCCTTTTTATGCTCGTAACTCAAAACTGTAGTTTTTGACTTGGTGAGTTTTGCCAGTACAGGTACGATATAACAGTGATATGCGAGTATGGAGGAATTCCTTTTCTTTTCATATTATACTTGAAATGAAAAATTTAAGAAAACCTTGTGTATACATCGACGCGCAGTTGAAAAAGGAATAGTCCTGCCAAATCTCATAGAATCCTATCGATGAGATTGGATTACGCGTTTGGCCGTAATCGCGTTACATACAGACAGACAAAAGAAAATCCGAGTTGAAACATAGACCTCACTACGTTCGGTCAATCAAAAAAAAAAAAAAAAAAATATATATATATATATATCGAGTTTACTTCCTATTAGGCTGAATTTGATTGTGTTTGAAATGCGTCATCATCATTCCAATTAGATACATGTTTTTTCCATAATTCAACCGTTGATTATATATCAATCAATCAATCTTGCAGACGGTGAAAGCTCTAAACTACTTGAAAGAGAGTCACGGCGTCATTCACAGGGACGTGAAGCCATCGAATATACTTCTGGACGAACGTGGCAATGTGAAGTTATGTGATTTTGGAATATCCGGTCGATTAGTCGATTCAAAAGCCAAGACCAAGAATGCTGGCTGTGCGGCTTATATGGCTGTGAGTATCGATTGTATTTATGTAATATAAGAATTTATTAAATAATCAATCACGTCATTTATTTATCTTGAATTTTTTTACATTACATTTAGTTCAACTGTTGTGAATATCTCTCGGACGGTCGGCATGGAAAGTGACAGAAATTTGTAGCATTCCTTGGATGCGTGTTGTTTCTTTAAGCAACTCAAGTAGCCTATCTGTTGAGGCTATTTTCATAAATTTAATGAAAGCCTTGCTGAGTTACCTCTATTCAAATATACAGGGTGGGTGAAAAGTCCGAAAACGGCTTAATATCTCATACACAAAGGTAATTTGACGGTGGGTGTGATTGGGGATCCTACTCAAATTGAAAATACTACTTTACTATGACTTTGAAAATCTGGTCCGCCATCTTGGATCCGCCATATTGAATGCAACTTTATTTTTTTAAATAGGAAGGTGGTCATATTATACTTGAAATGAAAAATTTAAGAAAACCTTGTGTATACATCGACGCGCAGTTGAAAAAGGAATAGTCCTGCCAAATCTCATAGAATCCTATCGATGAGATTGGATTACGCGTTTGGCCGTAATCGCGTTACATACAGACAGACAAAAGAAAATCCGAGTTGAAACATAGACCTCACTACGTTCGGTCAATCAAAAAAAAAAAAAAAATATATATATATATATATCGAGTTTACTTCCTATTAGGCTGAATTTGATTGTGTTTGAAATGCGTCATCATCATTCCAATTAGATACATGTTTTTTCCATAATTCAACCGTTGATTATATATCAATCAATCTTTGCAGACGGTGAAAGCTCTAAACTACTTGAAAGAGAGTCACGGCGTCATTCACAGGGACGTGAAGCCATCGAATATACTTCTGGACGAACGTGGCAATGTGAAGTTATGTGATTTTGGAATATCCGGTCGATTAGTCGATTCAAAAGCCAAGACCAAGAATGCTGGCTGTGCGGCTTATATGGCTGTGAGTATCGATTGTATTTATGTAATATAAGAATTTATTAAATAATCAATCACGTCATTTATTTATCTTGAATTTTTTTACATTACATTTAGTTCAACTGTTGTGAATATCTCTCGGACGGTCGGCATGGAAAGTGACAGAAATTTGTAGCATTCCTTGGATGCGTGTTGTTTCTTTAAGCAACTCAAGTAGCATTTCTGTTGAGGCTATTTTCATAAATTTAATGAAAGCCTTGCTGAGTTACCTCTATTCAAATATACAGGGTGGGTGAAAAGTCCGAGAACGGCTTAATATCTCATACACAAAGGTAATTTGACGGTGGGTGTGATTGGGGATCCTACTCAAATTGAAAATACTACTTTACTATGACTTTGAAAATCTGGTTCCCCATCTTAGTTCCGCCATGTTGAATGCAAATTTATTTTTTTAAATAGGAAGGTGGTCATGTGATACATGATTTCGATACAGAATTTCAAGAAAAAATGAATGGCGGAAACGGCATGTCGATATCTCAAACCGTTTCGAAGATATTCACATTATTAATCAATACTATTCAAAGCAGAAAAGAGAGAAGAAAGTATGAGAACGGCTTAGTATCTCATAAAAAAAATGTGATTGCAAGGTGGGTGTGGTCGGGGATTCTCCTCAAATTGAAAATACTACTTTACTATGACTTTAAAAATCTGTTCCGCCATCTTGGATCCGCCATATTGAATGCAACTTTATTTTTTTAAATAGGAAGTTTGTCATGTGATACACATGAATTCAATACGGAATTCCAAGAAAAAAATGAATGGCGAAAATCGGACATCGATATCTCAAACCGTTTAGAAGATATCCACATTATTAATCAAATTCAAATATTATTTATTCCAGAGAATGCATATATACAATTACAATAATTGTAATAGAAATGTATGGAATACCCCTACAAAGACTGTAGGGGTGAGATCCTACTCACTGATGTCACTTATGCATTTTTCCATTTCTGATATGAATGGTATAGATAAATAATGTGAATATCTTCTAAACGGTTTGAGATATCGATTTGCGGTTTTCGCCATTCATTTTCTCTTGAAATTCTGTATCGAAATCATGTATCACATGATGAGCACCTTCCTATTAAAAAATTAAAGTTGCATTCTACATGGCGGATCCAAGATGCGTACCAGATTTTCAAAGTCATAGTAACGTAGTATTTTAAATTTGATTAGGATCCCCAATCACACCCACCGTAAATTACCTATGTGTATGATATATTAAGCCGTTCTCGGACTTTTCACCCACCCTGTATATTTTCTATTGATTTATGAATTATGATTAAATAACTTATAATCAATGTTGATCAAGATTTATAAAAAAAAGGAAAAAATCTAAATTACTTGAATTTTATCCTGTCCTTGACCAGTTCCCTTTGCCTTAGAGAGGAAGGGTTTTAAAATTTTCTCTCTGATAAGTTAGCAGTTAGGCTACTGGTTTTATACAACTCTATTGAACTCAAAGTTTAACTGTAGTGTAATCCAAATATTATGTCGGGCTGCATCAACTGGGATCATCATTTCAATTCACATGTAGTTGTGTAGCGTTGCATTAAAGGAATTCTGTTTCATTTTTCCTATAATACAAAATACATTGTACTAGATGAATAATAATAAGTTGACTTTAATGAAATTATGACAAATTTTTAACTGAAATATTGATAACAACTACAAGTTGAATACAAGCTGCTAAACGCATGCTTCACACGTGTGGGAAAACAGCAGATGATTCGCCACAAATAGTCATTCAATAGCTTCTTGACGGACGAAGGATTAGAAGAAGACAACGCATATCAGTTCTAAAATTGAGGCTAATAATGATAATAATAATAATATCGTGTGACCTGGCTGGCTCAGGTGTGGTGTCAGAGTTTTCTGGTCGCAACTGACCAATTTCAGGGCCTCTCACATGACCTAACGATTGCTTTTTAGGCAGCCGGGACCGACGGCTTAACGTGTCCATCCGAAACACGGGAGTGGCCCGAGAAAAATATGTTGCCCGGGCTGGGAATCGAACCCGGGCCTTTGGATTACAAATGATAATGATAACAATTCATAAATAAGATCTTTTTAGTTCGATCATACGATATCATCATCATTTTAATATTGAAATACACTGAAAAAGTATGTCATTCATAACTAAAGCTATCATTGAATGTAATATTTATTTTTATTTATCTAGCCGGAAAGAATTGATCCTCCTGATCCGAAAAAACCAGACTATGATATACGAGCTGACGTGTGGAGTCTTGGAATAACACTCGTTGAATTGGCGACCGGCGTTTTTCCATACAGAGATTGCAAGTCGGACTTTGAAGTGCTAAGCAAAGTCATACAGGAAGATCCACCGACATTACCTACTGACCAAGGCTTCACTCCAGAATTCAGAAGTTTCGTTGAGAGCTGGTAAGTCTTATTCAACCTTATTTATTAATTTATCAGTGTTATAGTTTTGTTCTCTAAATATTTCTCAGTGTTATAGTTTTGATCTCTAAATATTTGTGATCATTGTTGGAATTGGGAACATACTATATTATGGTATCCATTTAAATTTAGATCCGAAACAGTTTTGAGTTGACCGTGTTGCCGTCTCTCCAATCACTTCAATTCATTTTTTTATTCAAAAACATTATACATTACATAGTATGTAAAAACAAAGTAAAGACGATACATTAGTTTGTAACATTAATATGAAAAACAAGTAAAAAGTAAATGAATAACTCCATGCTTGGACGACAAGTCCGTGTGCATGGAGGAGTCTTCTGACATTCGATAAGAAAAATTATAACTATACTTTAATGACACTAGATACAATAAAAAATCTAGTAACTAAAAACTTAATAATAGAATAAGAAATTGAAAATTATAAGCAAAAAATAATAGGGTTCAACTAAGTGACGAACTAAAAAAAATTATTAAATTAATTTGCGGCATTCAAGGCATCATACAATCAAAATATAAATAAAAAGTACAGTACACTGACTCGATTCTTTGCATGAATGAGTTAATACAATTCATAACTTAGTCAATAGTTTCATTAAAGAACTTGAATTTTCCTTTAAATAGTAGAAATTAATCATAATCATTGGTAGAGTAAACTTGATTGTAATCGTCTCAACCACTTTTATTTGAAGATAAAGTTTATACTTTGCTTCTCCATTCAACAAGAATACTAGTCTCCCACTATAACCTTGTATACTGTACTATATATTTTTAATATTATCAGCATCATATACAGCCATCCTACTTTACACCCATTGATAAATCTAAAACATTGAATTTCGTTTCTTCTTGTATTAATATGTGTAAAACATGTTCTTACTATACTATTGTTTTTTAGTTTAACAAAAGACCACAGCCAGCGACCGAAATATAAGAAGCTGTTGGAGCACTCATGGCTGAGGCGGTTCGAAGTGGAAGAGGTGAATGTAGCCGAATGGTTCGCCAAAGCAATAGAGACTCCCTCCCCCGCCACCCCCACCAGTCTACACACCAGGAGGTATGCATCACTGCAAAAGTTCTTATTCAGTGTGACCGATAGGCTTACAAGTTTAATCTAGTAGCATTCTCATCTGTTCCTTTTCAAAATATCGTCTCATTGTTGAACAAAGTTTATTGGTGTAGTGACATTGGAATTGTAGGTACTAGCGTTTTTAATTTTTCCTTTTTTAAATTTTGTATGAATTTGTATATTATGTTTATAAATTATTATTAGAGATCATTTCGAGCACGTTCAATCGTTTCAATTGCTATTTTAATTTAATATCATTGAGTATCCTGAAAGATGTTTCAGTTTCTTTCACATTAGATTCTGCTTGTTTCAAGTTTCAATTCATTCGCAAATCTACAGTGAACTTTTCCTGCTTTTGTTGTTTTTTTTTATAATATTATAAATTTATTTTTGGGAGAAGAAATTCTTTCAACTTATGGTGTGAGTGTATGAATGGGTAGAAAAGTCATCAGTATTCACCTAGTAATTGTAAAGTGACTATTTTTATTAATTCTATTTGTGTTGATTAATGTTATTTGTGTTCATTGATGTTATTTGTATTGATTATTCATATTTGTGTTGCTTGCTAATTTTTAGTCATTTTTAATATTGGTCTGAAAAAATAATTTTTCACTTTACATTTTTTATTTTGCTTTAAAGTATGTGAAGATATTAAGCTGTTATGCCTCAATTCAAAAATGTAATTTAGCTGAAGTTAGTCAATCATTTTCAACGAAAACATAATAATTGTTTACACTTCACATAGAATCATAATCTCTATCATTTTCACTTTTCATTATTTTCATGTCATCTATTTGAGCTGATATTATCATCTTTTCCCTACAATAAGCTTTGTTCATTCCAATATACTTGAGAAAAATAATGGAATAATTTTCCAGTGTAAATATGTATTTATGGTTTAATGTGTTCAAATAAATATTTATTTATCTATTTATTCATTTATTGAGACAACTGGTAAAACCCATTTTGCCTCCTTCACAAAATACAATAATTTTCAACATAATGCAATTATCATTAAAAAGTAGCCTACTGTATTTTTTATTTAAAGTGTTATTCGATTTAACTTGATTCATCAAGTAATTTGAAATTTTAAATTTATTTACCAAAAAAGTTCATACATTACAAATTTGAAATAGTCTAATCTAAGTAATACTTCCAGAAAGGAGAAATTTGCTTTTGTCTGGAACTGTCCCTTTTCAAATTCAAAAAGAAAGCCCAAATATAGATTATGCTATGTCATTGTCAGTAAAAAATATCTTGAGTCCTTACTTGATATGAAGACTCGTGTTTAGTATTCTATAAGTTCTTATTATGAGTTTGAAAGTTAATTGAGCTTAATATGAAATTTGTCATTCAGTTAACCTGCACGTCAAATTAGATGACAACTTGTTGAGTATAAAATTCAAAACTGAATGTTACCTAACCTATTGGTTAATCATGTAACATTCTATTCGGTGAACGTGCAGTAGTACAATTTGGGGGAGTGATCAGCCTACAATGAAATTCACTACAAGCTGTCAGCATTCCTTATAAATAACATCAACAATGCTGAAAGTTCACAGTGAATTCACTCTAGTAGTTGCTAGTCTGCCATCAGAATGTAACAATAACATTCACTGACAAAACACATGTTTCATAATCATATTTACAATAGTACGTGAAAGTTTTCTTGTAAAGTTCAGTACAATGGAGTAAATATTTTCACTTGGAAAAAAATCTGAAATTAAAAAACCTTTTTATTCTATTCTTGATATTACAGTACTTTCATATCGGTGAATTAATTGAATCTAAATTAATTGTGTTTTTGTTACTGTCCTCAAATCTACGGAACTGTTTCTTTGAAACTTACTATACAAATTGAGCATTTTGAATTGCCTAATAATAATAGTCGATATTCAGCAACAGTGCAATTCAATCCAAACTTGCAGCAGTCTTCTGTTAATGAAGAAGGAGATACAACAGGAGATACTCTGATTTTGTTCGTCTCGAGACAGAAGAATTAAGGGCCGGTTTCCGATTCGGGATTTAGCCAAGTTCTAGACTTTACTCAGCTGGAGTCAGAAAATCAACTTTCCGAAACGGGGAGAAGTCACAGTCGTAGTCAAAGTCAGGTTTAAATTAAATTTCGAAAAACTAGAAAATTGAACACAAAATAAAATAAAGAGAAAATAGTGTAAAATTTCAGCTATTTTGAATTATTTAGTAATGTTTAATTTCGTCAAGGAAAAACATTTCCAATAATAGAAATGAGAGAATGAAGATTTATTCTGCTGCAACTATTTACTGCGACTACGCAGTAGTTTTCGTTTTGGAAAGCTAATTTTCTGACTCCAGATGTTTAAAGTCTAGAACTTACCTAAATCCCGAGCTCGGAAACCGGCCCTTAATGAGCACTTATTTTGTTATTTTTAATAAGAAAATAATAAAACCACATTTTGCTGTTACTTCGGTCCTTTTACTCGTGATACTTTTCAGGAACTTGAGGTACATTTCCTAAGCGACTACTCTAGACGCGTGTCCATAGCCGTTCTGTATTAACGGCTGCAGTCTATTAGTATAGCCTATATAATTGTAGTCTATGTCGACTATAGACTACAATAATATACAGTAATAGACTAGAGCCGTTAATACAGCACGGCTAATCATCGCTTAGGAATCGGACCTTTATACAGTGTAGAAGTCATCTTATGCAATCGATAGCTAATTTTCTATAGTGAGATTCACGTTTTAAAGTCAGCTTCTGATTTACATCATTTGCTATCCTTGTCTGTCATCAAAGAACATGACTCTACCTTTTGTCAACTCGGCGCCATTGCCAAGTTGTCAGCAATGGTTGATTTTGGCTTTAATGGAGTGACTGTACAGATACAGATGTCAAGTAGTAATTTTTTGTTCATTTGCATTAATAGATCTGGATCCCGGTTGAAAGATTTTTCAAGGTTATTGAAAATTTGAGACCAATAGAGACTATTTTTTTTATAAATAATTTGATATGCTTATAATAGATAGAAATTTGAATAGATTACCGCAACATTTCTATAATTCCTGTTTTTGCATTGTCATTGATACTTTTGAACTTCGCGCTGGGATTTCACGCGAGTGTAAAAATAGAGGCTTAATGAATACTATCTTATTGTTTTATCTCATATATGGATATTTATTATGATAATGAATATTTTTATGTTGAATATGATATTTTTAAAATAGAATTGATCATTATTAACTAATTTTATAAATTAGTAAAATAGATAAATGATAATGGATCGATCGAGTTGACAGAAGGCTGTTTAATTAGTATCACAAAGTTCTAACAGGAAGCGCTAGCTACTGTTTAATATTCCTTTCTCACTCGTTAACTTGGTGACAAACTTTCTATTCTAGTATGCTTATTCTATGAACCTTTCTGATAACTGGTAATTTATTTAGAGACACTTGTATTTCAATTGAATCAATGAAGATCGTTTCATTCATTCAAACCTACTCTGTATATATAGGCTTCATTCATTTAACGGTGATTTATGATGTTTTCAGGATCACACAGATGCCAGTTGCAACAAGTGTGAGGCGACCACCCCCGCCTCCTGTTGTGAACCACCACAGTCACAGATTGGTGACGTCAGCAGAACAACAGCACCAACCCAATGGCAACGCTCCCTCCCCCTCCTGTATTCCCTGCCACTATCCCCCACTCAGCGGCCGCTTCTCCCCTTGCAGGGCTGCTGAGCCTCCCCCCGTCTCCCCCCGGCTCAGCTCTTCCCCCATCCCATCCGAATGGGACAGGAATCGCAACATTGGGTGAGTGTTCATCTAGATTAAAAATGAACTATTACTATGCTGCATCGGCCCAATGAAGGCCAATGTCGACCAGCGTCAGTGTGTGGATGGGTTGTTTGCCAACGCTGGCTACCGCTGGCCTTCATTGCGCACTAGTCACATTGCAGGCTGGGCCAGCTTACTGGGCCAAAATGTAGATGCGGCATTAGTTATGTAATACACATTATGCATTTTTTCAGGGCTACGTAATAGCTTTTCGAATAAATAACGTTTTCTCACTTTTAAATGGCATCAATACTGTCAATACATGTCGTGCCTTTGAAAATTGAAACATAAAGGTACTAGGTTATCAACTTATTTTACTTATTATCATCATTTTACATACAGGTTGGGTGAAAAGTCCGAGAACGGCTTAATATCTCATACAGAAAGGTAATTTGATTGTGGGTGTGATTGGGGATCCTATTCAAATAGAAAAAAACTACTTTACTATGACTTTACAAATCTGGTCCGCCATCTTGGATCCGCCATATTGAGTGCAGCTTTATTTTTTTCAACTTGGAAGGTGGTCATGCGATACATGATTTCAATACAGAATTTCAAGACAAAATGAATGACGAAACCGCACATTGATATCTCAAACCGTCTGGAAGATATTCACATTAATAATTAATACCACTTATGTATTTCATTGCGGATTTGCATAGTAGGCTATTGATTAATAATATGAATATCTTTTAAACGGTTTGAGATATCGATGTGAGGTTTCCGCCATTCATTTTTTCTTAAAATTCCGTATCGAAATCGTGTATCGTATACCTTCCTATTTGAAAAAAATGAAGTTGCATTCAAAATGGCGGATCCAAGATGGTGGACCAGATTTGTAAAGTAATAATAAAGTAGTATTTTCAATTTGAGTAGGATTCCCAATAACACCCACCTTGGAATCACATTTTTTTAAGAGATACGAAGCCGTTCTCGGACTTTTTTCTCTCATTTCTGCTTTGAATAGTATTGATTAATAATGTGAATATCTTCTAAACGGTTTGAGATATCGATGTGCGGTTTTCGCCATTCATTTTTTCTTGAAATTCCGTATCGAAATCATGTATCGCATGACCACCTTCCTATTTAAAAACTTGAAGTTGCATTCAATATGGCGGATCCAAGATGGCGGACCAGATTTGTAAAGTCATAGTAAAGTAGTATTTTCAATTTAAGTAGGATCGTCAATCACATTCACAATCAAATTACCTTTGTGTATGGGATATTAAGCCGTTCTCGGACTTTTCACCCACCCTGTATACACATATATCTAATGTTGATCTTCAATTCTTTGTTTAATCATTCAATTATCTCTATTTCTACCAGTCTTTCAATTCTCATCCCGTTCAGGAAAGCAATTGACTAGCTCCTACTTCTCTATTCTGTCATAGGCCACTCGTTTTTGTATTATAACTACTTCTCCAAAACTTTCATCCTTCTTGAACGTACCTGTGAATTTCTCAATTATTTATCCCTTCTGCTAAAAATCAACTCTTTAGTTAGAGTCGTATACAGTATACAGGGTGTTTACGAACAGGGCATTGTTCCTGGGTAAGAAACATATCTAAATATCGTTATTCAAATTGTCCGGAAGTCTTCAGTTACTCACACAGCGGCCATTTTGCTTTTTTCACTTATTATTTTTTCTCTAAATAATGGTTAACATACGAAATTGAAACATTGCACATTCATTTATAACAACTAGACAAAGCTACAAAAAATTATGATAATTTTTTCAAATTCATAAAACAAAAAGGGCGGTAATTTAAAATATCGTTTCTTGAATAAGTCAGAACCTTTGGTTTTAAAAAATTACAGGAATAACGTTTTTTAGTAAATTTAATTACCAATACATTGGTACCTGACGTTTTAAGATTGGACCAATATTATAACTGAGATATGGCAGCTTTTCTAAACTTATGCCAAGACCAAGAGGGTTATGTAACATTAATCATTTTTTGAAATAATCTAAAATAGCTTACAAATGACATGCTAAGCAGATGGAGACTGTTGCATTGCTGTGGCAGACTTTAGCCGCATGCCTTGGCATGCACTGCAACTAACGCCCAGCGGTCATTTATCACTAAAACTGCCATATCTCAGTTAATATTGATCCAATCTCAAAACTTCAGGTATTCAATCGATAGGTAATTAAATTTGCTAAAAAAGTATAATCTTGTATTTTTTTGTAAAAACAACGGTTCTGAGTTATTGAAGAAACAAAATTTTGAATGGCCGCTATTTTGTTTTGTGAATTTGAATAATTATCATAATTTTTTTAGCTTTGTCTTTTTGTTATAAATGAATGTGCAATGTTTCAATTTCGTATGTTAACCATTATTTAGAGGAAAAATAATAAGTGAAAAAAGCAAAATGGCCGCTGTGTGAGTAACTGAAGACTTCCGGACAATTTGAATAATGATATTTAGATATGTTTTTTACCCAGGAACAATGCCCTAGAGTATTAGTAGGCAGTTCGTAAACACTATGTATAATGTATTATAAAATTTATATGAACATGATATTGTGAAGGATTATCTAATTATTTTTTTTAAATCAACTATCTCTCAAATTTTCAATTCCCATATTCAGACAAACTAAAATACTCAAGTGAAATTTTAATTTCTCAATAATCGAAATTTTTTGAATAAATTCCATCGAAGAAAGTCATTTTTCATCCCATAATTTTCTTGCTTTCTCTGTTATTTAATATTCAATGTCGTGTTTTACATTACTTGTTTGTGTCAATGTGCTTAAATAATGATAATATTATCGTAGAGAAAATATAAGATGATAAGATATCCCATGTTATAGGGAGTTTATACTCCAAATTACATTGCAATTAAATTTTTCAAGCCGGTAGCCCACGTAGTTCGTCTCCGTGGTAGTCTCTCATAGTGTGCCGTTCACACACTCGTCCAAGACAATAATCAATGAACAACAGTAGTCGCTAGTAATCGACAATAATCTACTTTAAAAAGCAGTCATATTTGAAACACAAAGCCCTATACTATTGGGTTATCTTCTCATCTTATATTTTCTCTATGATATTATTTTGTAAAATATAAAAAAATGTGAACATCCATATAGCTTGAATCTAAGATAATATAATGCTGCATAAAAACTATGTTACACTGTTGAACGAACGCTCGTGCAATGTTCTTGAATATAGCACCACAAGTTTCAATATGTTGCTTGAATCTATGCTAATCTTCTGTTGCATAATATCTAGTCTGGGCGCAAATGTCATGAAAAAGGCACTCCGTGGTCATTTTTGGGTAACAGCAGTGAAAGATGTTTCAGTTTCTTCGTTAGGTCTAGCATAATAAGAATCGTGATGATGATGAGTCGAAATCACAGACAAAACCTTCGAAAACAAGATGGCCGCCAAAATTTTTAGGGTTTTGCTACATCGCTTGTATTGTAATAATCAACCGTTCTTTGAACGAAAATATTTTTAAAATCTTCCTCTACAAATTTTGTTCTATAAAATTTCACTCTAAAACGCATATTTTATTAGACTATAACCTTCAAAAGCCCAAAAAACTTTTTTTCTAATTTCTTTTCATTATAACTTTCTCTGTGCACGGAATACAGAGAAATTCCATGTCTATGAAATTTAGATCGTTTATTCAGCTTTAAAACTATATATCTTCGTGCGCTATACGTCAACAAATGTCTTTCTCCAGCGCCCTCCAAAGGAAACCCTGCATGATTTCTGCTTTTGAAGGTTATCTATATAACAAGAGAGTAGGGTTGTGTTTGTTCGCATCAAAACATGTCAACTAGTGGATTGCATACCGGAAAACAGGAATGATTCAGATCTCCAAATATTGCACATAGATTCTAAAAATAATCAATCTCGTGCACCTCGAATCCCAAATTTCAATTTTCCTTTTAGATTTTTCTGAATTAATGTTTAATTTTTAATCATGCGATATGAAGTTTCATACGGCATATATTGTTGTAAAGTGTGTTTGTTTATAAGTAAGACGGTTATAACGTTGTTACAAGACATCATATTTTGAACGCAGCCGCGGTGTAGAGGTAGAGTAATTGGTTACTGGCCGAATGTCTCTCGGATCGAATCTCGATTCCTCATTTTTTTGTTCTTAATTTTTCCCCTCGAAACGTATTATTATAAATTACTTTTGAAGGAAGTTGTTTTCTTTGCGATTGAACTTGGATTTCATCAAACATTATTTCATGTAAAATTTTGCAACTAATACAAATTAAATGGACATGGGTTTCATGCTGTATCATTGGAATTCATAAGAAAAACATGAAACAAATATTCTAGGTATTTTGTTTGTAATTGTGGAAACAAAGAGCTGTCTGATTCAAATTGAAGAGGATCTTAATCGATATTAAAATTGATGTATTAAAAAAATCAATATGATACTGTGAGATTTCAATTATTATGTCTTCTTTAGTTATCTATAATATAATAATGGAAAGAATTCGCTTATACACGTACGGGATAGGAAATACATCAATGATGCATTATCACGTCTGAACTACTGGACTGATAAACTTAAAAATTTACATATAGATTTACCTTAATTTACCGAGGATGGTTATAGGTCTATTTTAGATTCTTCAATATTTCAGTACGTCAAGTTATCAGTTTGTCAAGTTTTTAATTTGACCCTTGCGAAGCACGGGTTACCTGTTAATAACTAATAAAATATGTTTTCTAGAGCGAAATTTTATAGAACAAAATATGTAGAGGAAGATTTTTAAAATATTTTCGTTCAAAGAACGGTTGAATATCTTGAACGGTTATTAAAATACAAGCGATATAGCAAAACCCTAAATATTTGGCGGCCATCTTGTTTTCGAGGTGTTTTCCTGTGATTTCGTCTTATCATCATCACGATGCTAGACCTAACGAAGAAATTGAGACACATTTCACGGCTGTTACCCAAAAATTACCACGGAATGACATTTGCTCCCGGACCAATCTGCAAACATCATTCTGTGTTATTTTATTCATGTAACATTCATCAGTACAAATCCATCTTGGAAAGACTGCTTAAATCTATCTGTTGCATCATGTTTACAAAACTCTTTGTTGCACACTTGAACGTTCATGATTATGGTGTTCACTTACAGTTTATTGCAAATATATGTGTTGCTATGATAATTCGATGTTTCATAATATTGCAAAAATCGTTGATTTATGCTATAAATATGAGAGGTCCACGATATAATGGCAGTGAAGGAAAGTAGAACAGCTTTGCCGATTCTCTGCCTTATATAGAGGGTTGCTGATACTGGCGTATCTGATGTAATATTGACCGTTCATTTTTGATTAAAATGATCAATATTTACTATGCCAAAAAAATAAATTTTCAATGATACATTTTCACAGTTATGTTTAGATAGTTTGTTGGTTAATTCTATTTTCACTTTGTACAAAAACCATCTGGCAACGTTGCGAAACTAGAATAGGATAGCGCGATCTGCTTTGTAGAATGATATACAGGAATAGCAACACCAATGCTGATTAAATACTGCCGTTATAATGTGGGCCTCACCATAGAACTGGTGGTAACTTGCAGTCCATTGCAAAATATATATGTTGCTATGATGTGTTATGTTGGCAAGAATGTATGTAGTTGTGTGAATGGCATACGTGTGTTTGATTGGCAGACTGGGCTCGCCGTTGCCAATGCGCAAGCGCAACACCTATGAGGGAGTCAATCATTTCAACCATCATCAACCACAACCCCAACCACAACCCCAACCGTATTACCACCACCACAACCAACAACCGTATTACCACCACCACAACCAACAACCGTCTTCCCTGCCCCTCTCCACATCCTCCTCCTCATACAGTCACCACCAACAACAATCTAGTCCGTACACTCACCAGCAAAACCATGTCCAGTACGGCAACACCAGTCCTCTGCCCCAGCACCGCTCCCTCAACCATCACTATCATCAACAACATCAGCATCTGCAACACTATAGCTTCCCGGTCACTCATCATAGGTAAATGACAAGGCGCCATCTTACCTACAACCTACTGCATGCTTGTGAGGGTACAGCCTTCATTAGTCGAGCAAGATTTGGCTAAAGCACCGTTTTAGAATCTCGTTACCGATTTTGTCACTGATGATGCTGTTTTCATGTACCTTGACAATTTATTCAATACTTATTTGTGCATCTAATGACTCGAATGAAACGTTTTTGTGTTGGAACAGTTAACGCCCGGCTGATGACCTCCACATGAAAATAAATTTGTTACCGTCTTCTAATTTATATATCATAGTATAATGAATTATAAAAATCTTCTACTCTATATTATAAGTATAATAAAAATGAATATTAAACCTTTCTAGAAAAGCAAGTTTGATCTCTGGAAAGAACTTGAAATAATTAATGTAATCAAGTAGACTCTGAACTCAAATAATATTTGTCCTTACAATGGGCACGAAAACTGATGATAAAAATAGAACAGAACACAACTGACGCAAGAATACTAATTCATGTGGACAAATGGAAAAAACTATTGTTTATATGTAGGAATGATACAAAGCACAACTAACTTGAACAAGTACTATAGTAATAATGTGACTTGAATTCACAAATTTTAAAATTCAAATAATCTTTTGTTTCAACAATATCACTTCAACATAACTCATTTCCATGCATAAACGCTTTAAAGACATACGCATAGAGAGGTAGACACTAGATCGATAGAGATGACCTCTGAAATTCATATTTTTCTCGGTCCCATCGTGTTGTCGGATTTCTTGTTATCTAGATTGAAAGGGGTTATTTATTGAGGGGTTCAGCCCCTCGATAAAAAGTAGTTCTGTACTTCAGTTATTTTGTTCCAGAGAGTAAAAATATAATAATTGAAAATTTGAACTCACCAGAATACTATGTACTGTACTAATATTAAAATAATTTCTAAAGAGTACAATAAATTTATTATTCTTATTCAATAAAGTATTTGTATGTAGTATGAGAACAGTGACATCAGTAAACGAAATTAGAAACTGGAGCGTAGGCCAAGCTGCGACCACACTTTCATTTATCATATTTTTTTCCAATAAATTATGAAACAACAATGACTGCCTTTTTGACGTTTCCTGAGTATGAAGTGGAAGTTGAAAAAAATTGGGATGTCGATATCTATATCCGTTTAAAACTAACTTATTGTAAATAATAGAATCAAGCACAGCGGGTAAATTTGTTCTTACTCTGATTTTGAAGGTAAATAAAGAAAGCTGGTGATTTCTGCTCACATAATCGTTACCAAGTGAGCAAGTAAACCTGAATTTACCGTGACTGTGTCCTCTTTCATTTACTTCAATGTTTTTGATTTTAGAACTATGTAGATGTCGACCGCCTCTGCGACTTACTTGCTCGACTCTTACCCTATTTGAGCTCAAAAAGCATGACTGATTGACGACTAGTGTTTAGTGTAGGTGCTAGATGTTTGTAGGTTTCATAATTAGGCTCGAATATGGTTTAACCTTGGTGAGGTTCTAGTACATAATTCAAGGTAAACTTATAAATTGAGCATAATAGTTTCATGCTTTATGCTCATACTCAATTTGATTCGAAGCATGTGTAGAATCATTACTACCCTGAAACCTGGTTTGTAGTGAGACTCATTGCATACTGTCAGCAGCATCTATTAATGTTTGTGCTAGAGTACATAACCATCAAAATAGTGTGAAGAAAGAAACATGACATGTACGCTTCCTTATTCAATTCCATTAACAATAAAGCATGGGTCTCACTGTAGATCAGTTGCAAGGCAATCAGCTCTTCACCTGTTTATTCAGAGGCATTTAGTTCTAGTCCGTATGTTTTGATATAACTAGTAATTTGCGACATTACATTCTAACCTAATGTGAGCCAGGTTTACAGTCCATCTTCACATTTTAGATAATTTTCACTGTCACATTTTCATTTTTCCACTGTAGCTTTCCTGCCATCACTTGACATTCCCATATTCACTTTTTAATAGTTTTCCAGTCGGTTGTGCTTGTGATAACAGTGAATTAGTTAGATCTATAGGCTACAGTCAATGTGCGATCAATTACATCTATTCACTCACAACAATACTGCTAATAAATTAGTATTAATTTTCTAAATATGCTCTCTTAGTCCAGGCAATGAATGTTCAAAAAAGGGTATAGAGGGAAAAATTGGGAAGACAATTTTTGACCCAGCAGCTCTGTTTAGGGTAGTAAGGAGGTAAACATATCAAAAGTCCCCACCCCTACCCATTGTGCTAAGGGGGTGGGGGTGGTTTAAAGGTACCATTTTTTGGTTTCTCACATGAAACTCAAAAACTATGTATCCTGGGGACTTGGCTGTCATATAACAAATTAAAGCTCACATAATTTCCTACAATATTCATTCCACAACTTTTTTTGTATATTCTCTAGTTTTCGAGATATCCGCTCTAGAAGGTGTGACATTTTTGAAAAGAATACGTTTGCCATAATTTTTTTCTATTTTTGCTCTTATAACTTTTTAAAAATCGATGCTGATTATAAGCTTATAGAGCATTGAATTCTCTTCAATGTGATGTATAATTTCACACTTACGAATTTCCCTGCACCTTTTGCAGCAGCTTTAGTGTTGAGTATGAAATTTCCATTTTTGCAACAATAGACCAATTGACATATATATTTGAAGGGAATATTTCGAACAAAATTTTTGACTTTGCAGCTCTGTTGAGACTAGTTAAGAGGAGAACACATCATAAGTCCCCATTCCTAACTCATGTGCTAAGGGGATGAGGGTGGTTTAAGTTGCTTTTTTCGGAGTTTTGCTTCCACGCTCATGTCTTGAGAACAATGCATTCAACCGACATAAATAAAAACTCAAAAATGAAGCTTGATAAATTCTCTATACTTTTTGTTCAGTGGAATTTTGTGATATTCCCAACAGTCCCCGAGATATCCTCTCTTGAAGTTGTATTATTGAATAAAATAACAGGTTTTTATCCAATGTTTTGCTCTTTCAGGTCGTATAACTCTCTAAAATAAAAACTTATGCTTATCGTGGGTCTGTAGAGCATTGAGTTACCTTTGAAATGATGTATTATTTCACTATTTCAAGTTTTTCTTTCATTGTTATAGCAACTACAATGTAGGGGGTGAAATTTTCATTGCTGCAACAAGTGTCAACTCAGCAGTTCCACACCTTCAACAAAAGGGATGAAGATGCACTCTTTTGCTATTTTCACCTACTAACTAGACCGAATTAAGCTGCAAAGTCAGAAATTGTGTCACCCCCTTCAATAATGTCGTTGTCAAACGATCAATTGTTGCAGCAATGAAAATTTCACCCCCTACATTGAAGCTGCTATAACAATGGAAGGAAAACTTGAAATACTGAAATAATACATCATTTCAAAGAGAATTCAATGCTCTACAAACCCACGATAAGCATAAGTTTTTATGATGCATTGTTGGAGAGTTATAAATAGCCCTGAAAGCGCAAAACATAGGAAAAAACCTGTTATTTTAACAATTACACAACTTCAAGAGCGAATATCTCGTGATCTGTTGGGAATAGCACAAAATTCCACTGAACAAAAAGTGTAGATAATTTATCAAGCTTCATTTTTGAATTTTTAGTTATGTCGGTTGAATGCATTGTTCTCAATATATGAGCGTTTTGATATGTTCTTCTCCTAACTAGTCTCAACAAAGCTGCAAAGTCAAAATTGTGTTTAAATCATTCCTTCAAATTCCTTTGTCAATTGGTCTATTGTTGCAAAACTGGAGATTTCACACTCAAAATTAAAGCTGCTGCAAAAGGTGCAAGGAAATTCGTAAAAGTGTGAAATTATGCATCAAATTGAAGAGAATTTAATGCTCTATAGTCTCATAATCAGCATGGATTTTTTCCCATCGATTTTTAAAAAGTTATAAGAGCAAAAAATAGAAAAAAAAAATTATGGCAAACGTATTCTTTTCAAAAATGTCACACCTTCAAGAGCGGATATCTCGAAAATTAGAGAATATATACCTAAAAAAAAAGTTGTGGAATGAATATTGTAGGAAATTATGTGAACTTCAATTTTTTAATGACAGTCAAGTCCTTAGGATGCATAGTTTTCGAGTTTCATGCGAGAAACCGAAAAATGGTACCTCTAAACCACCCCCACCTCCTTAGCACAAGGGGTAGTGGTGGGGACTTCTGATATATTTACCTCCTTACTACCCTAAACAGAGCTGAGGGGTCAAAAATTGTCTTCCCAACTTTTCCCTCTATAACCTTTCCTTGACTGGACTATTTGGAAACTTCCCAGCTCATTATTATTAATAACAAAGTAGTTTAGCTATTTCATAATCGATAGCTATCAATACACAAATATCAAGTATGTTCATCCATTCTAAAATCTTTTTTTTTCATAAAGTTGAATATTGTTGTAGTTGATAAAAAAACTGGATGATTCTTGCAATAATATTTTCTGAAAATATAATTCTTAGTCAAAATTCCACAGAATTTATTTGCAAATAGTATTGGATCCAAAAACCAACATAATTGGTTTATTCTACTAAACTTAGCCCATGACTGTACACTTTTGGTAACTGTTGTGAGATTCAACTTTATAAAATTGAATATTGTGAATGAATGTTCAAAATTTAATTGAAAAGCCTTTAGAAGTCGTCATTCTTATTTTTTTAAGAATCAGTATCTATAAAAAATTCAAGTTTTGTCGATAAACATTTGATATTCAATTCAAACGCCTTGAGAAATCGGCATTCTTTGACTTGAAGTTTAGTAAATTATGTAAATGTTGAAGGAGAGGAATTTAGAATAAGGAAAACTTGAGGTTATTCTTACCGTTTTAGTGAAAATATTAACTTACTTGTGGTTGTAATGAAGCATGTTAGTTGCATGATGTAAAGTGCATGACAAAGTAATGAATGTGTTGTGTAATTTTGTTAGAAGACTTTAGATATTTTTATCGCCACATTACTAGACTTTATGTACATACAGTATATAAATATACAGTATACAGTGAAGCATGAAAGTTAATTTTGAAATTTCAATGTGATTATTAAGTTTTGGTTAAATTTGTTATTGTATTATTTATTTATTCATTCATCAATGACTTGAATATATATCATCATAGAATGATTCCAGTATTTTCAGTATTTCATGACAAAATAATAAATTGAATTTTTTATCTAAAAACGTTCTTGTTATCCAATGGCTATTTTTTAACCTGGATTCAACTGTTGGGGGTTTAGAAGAAAAATATTACACTTTTCTCGAATGGGCTCTTGTTAAAATGATTGATAACACTGTGTTTTAAAGTTACTCTTGATATTGAGTTTATTATTATAAATGATGTTACTGTATAATAGGTTCTGTGCTTCCTCAACATAGAAGTATTTGAGTAATTCAGAAGTAATTAAATATCATAACTTTAATGAAGTTGACTGTCATTTATGCGAGCATCATGGACTGTTTGTGAGCCGTTAGTTTAAACAAGTTCAAGTAACATAGACTGAAAACCATCAATTTCTAATCAAATCATTTATTTGCCATACAATAAATACGTAATATTCAAAATATTCAAAACATAATTTATAAGTACCTAACATTCGAAGTTCTCTGTTTAATTCAAAATTTCCCTCACTGATTTTTGTCTGTGAATCATGGGAATATGGAAATGGAGGGTGTGATCATATTGAATGCAGATATGTGCAAGTGCACCGTTGGTGATGCATGACCAAGCGAGCAGATGATAAACAACATCTGGAAAAAGCAATAGGAACACTCACACTGAACGCAACTTGTAAGTGCAAGCGATTCATTGCTTCGCAAGTGCAAGAGATCAGTGTGAGCAGCTACATGCAAGTCACAACTTGTTTCAACGGCACTTTCCAGATTTTGTTTTCGGCTCATGCATGATCTGACGAGCACTTGCACATGATATTTGCATTCTATGTGATCACATAGTTGAGTTTCATTGAGTACAATAACTACCTTTTTATTGAAATTTAATGTTTATTAGATTATTCAAATTCTTCCATCTCATCATTTGTAAAATAGTATCACATGGAAACCATTGATTTATGAATTACAAATAAGAATGAATTCTCATTTTTGATTCTACTATTATTATGCGATAGTTTACCTTGTAAAGTAGGTTGTATAAGATGAAAAAAATGAAAGTGTTCATTGAATTCTTTTGAATTTGATTATGATTGTTCAATATTCCCAATCAATTATCGTAAGAAAGTGATTTGTAACGTAGGTAACTTAACATCTACTCTTGGATCTTGGTTTGCCCATCTAATAACGTACTTGGGAATCACAATAAGCTCCGTTTGACGCGTGATGTTATTTGAACCTTTGGATCCTTGAATCCGTCCTTTCAAACATAACATTACATCTAGTAGTAGATCAAGAGAAATATGTCAATTTATCAACAATTTTAATTTTTATTTTTATTTGTAACTAACATAAGTAACTAATTTATAACGTAGATAGAATGAAGAGAAACCATCAATTAATTAGAGGAATGTATGCAGTTAATGCAGTTTAATAATTGTGACGAACAAGAAAAGTAAAGTAAAGATGTAATTTGCAGATCAACATCAGTGTCGCCGTGTCGCCAGTACACGACATCGACATCGACGTCGGAAGGCGTCAGAGTGGACGAGAGCGGCAAGAAGCGCTACTCGTCAGGAGTCAAGTTCCAGATTGGAGGCATGGTCCGACACCCCTCGCCCTCCCCTGACCCCCCTCCCCGCTACAACCGGGGCACGTCTCCTTTGCTGATGGGCAGGCGCACATTCCTGGATGGGGGTGGCGGCGGATCGCCTCTGCCGTCTGTACGCAGGGATAGTGGATCGCCGTCGCTCTCCAGAAGGTACCACTATATTATAATCCCTATATTATATCCCTCTATCATACAGAGTTGGTGAAAATTATGGAAACAGCTTAATATTTCTTTAACAAGGTTATTTTGACAGTGAGCCTGATTGGGGATCCTATTCAAATTAGAAAACTTCTCATCTGTCTTCAAAATCTCGGTCCGCCATCATGGAACCGCCATTTTGAATCAAACTTTATTTTTTTGAATAAGAAGGTAGTTGTATGATACCTGTTTTCGATTCAGGATTTCAAGAGAAAATGATTGGCGAAACCCGCTCATCGATATATCTAAAGTCTGTGAGAAATTACTTTTAACACGGCTCTTTCTCGAAGACGGAGAGGTCCAATCCTCTATCCTTCACTAATCACACTCCCACAACCTAGCAGCATTCTCCTTCTTTTGTGTCTGTGTGAGAGAGCTCCCCTCCAGCTATTGCTGGCAATGTTCCAAGTCGTTTACTGGTCAGCAGGTATATTGGTTTGTGTACGTTACGGAGATGTGATCATCACAAAAACGTAAAGCGAAATGACACGGCGCATTCAATTGTGCGCAGAATGTCCGTCTGTGTCTATGCTACAAACTGTGGAAGGAGAAATGGGTTTCTCCTCTTCATGTTAAAAGTAATATCTCACAGACTTTAATTTCAAAGTTATTCACATTTGAAAATACCAACTTGATGGCGGATCAAAATTTTGAAGCGACAGAAAAGTAGTTTTTTAATTGGAATAGGATCCCCAAAAATCATACAAAAATTAAATAAATAATCTGATACTGAAAATCTGATATAGGCTATAAAACTTTTCAAAAGAGTAAAATTTGATAGTTTCGATTTTACTACTTCGAAATTACTACTTAGATTTTCTGTGTACTCATTTATTCCATTTATGTATGATTTATTAGTATTCACGAATGTTGATAACTTTTAAACGGTTTGAGATATCAATGTGCGGTTTTCTTCATTAATTTTCTCTTGAAATTCTGCATCGATATAATAATCATATTCTCCAAATGAATTTTATTTCAAAATGGCGATTCCAATATGGCGGACCAAAATTTTTAATAAAAGTAGTTTTTCAACTCCAATAGGATCCCCAATCAGACATAACGTCAAATTTTCGGCGTACTACGGTTACTTCCAGCCTCTCCTTACCTATGGGTTGCTGTTTTGGGGCACGTCACCAGAAATGATCAGAGTGTTCAGAGCGCAAAAAAGAGTACTTAGAATAATGCTGAAGAAACCACCTAGAACATCATGCAGAGCATTATTCCGAGCAACAGGGATACTCACTTTGCCTTCTCTGTATATTCTCGAATCCGCGGCTTTCGGCCTCAAACACGCATCATCGTGGTCAAGAGGTGCCGACCCCCACAACTACAACACCCGATCGAGAAACTCATACAGGATACAACAACACAGGACGGCGTTTTATGAAAAAAATCCTAGTCACATCAGTAAGAAGATACTCAACTCCCTGCCTCAACACCTTAAACATATGGACAATTCAGTGAATTTGAAAAGTAGACTGAAAGAATGGTTGAAAGAAAAATGCTTCTATAATTTAAATGAACTAATAGCTTTAAACAATGTATAAAATTTTATTATGTAATTGACGATTGCCATACAATTTTATTGTACATGCAGTGATGGAATAAATTCAATTCAATTCAACTTCACCCAACTTTGTATCACAGATTGAATAAATTCGTTCCAATCATTAATAAAATTAGAATTAATTGTTCAATCAATAAAAAAGAATATAGGCTTATATGTCCACCGCCGCCTTAGGGTGTGTGGACAGCTGAACGGTCAGCTGTTTCAAGGTCCGCGTTCTTGAGGTGCTAAGGCCCGCCGCAAAGTAGACCCACGCTTATCCACGCCTCTCTAAGAGCCTGTTCACATGACAGTGATTCACGCTCGGTTGTCGCGCGGTTGGCCAACCGAGTGGTTGCCAGGTATAGTGAAATACATGGTGCCGTACACATGCATCGCTCGGTTCTAGTAGTCGCCGGCGAATCGCGGCGGTTGTAGTCTCCAGTCCAACCGCTCGGTTGCCGGGCGGTTCGATATACTAGAGTAGGCATGAGAGCGTACACATGTCTTCAGTCAACCGAGCGGTTTCGAGCAGAGCAGTTCACATAGTGCACATTCTATTACAATTTCATTCTATTATATTCAGTTTAGTTACTTAGTAAGTTCAGTTTAAGTTTGTTTGTAGAGGATCATAAGACAAACAGACAGATATTATATTATTATACAGGTACTAATTTATTATTAGTAGGTACTGTATTCCATAGTAGGGTGGACACAGAAATGTAGACACAGTAGACACACGTTGGGACACAGAAATTCAAACAGCTATAACTTGGACAGAAAAATTCTTCATTTTTCAATTTTATATTGATTGTATTTGCTTACACTTTCATGGCAACTGCATTGATTGTCAATTGCAAAAACAAATTGTTGGTAGTGTCCCAACCTGGTTTTAAGATCGGCCCACGATGGGACATCCTTTGCCCAGGTTGGGACATTGAATTAGGTCATGTCAGAGGCCCTGATCAGTTACGACCTGAAAACTCTGACACCAGACCTGAGCCAGCCAGGTCACACGATATTATTATTTATTTTTATTAGAAACAATATTAGAACATGAAGTACTATATAAAATATGTCTCACTTATTTTATACAAACTACTCTGCTGGCTTCTGGTCGGGTTTTTTCGGCTATACTAGGCTTTTGTCGAGTTTTTCGGCTAAACTCGGCTTTTGTCGAGGTAGCGTGGAACGTGGACCATGGGTTAACTTTGCGGTGACAGACCGAGCCCAGCGTGTGGGTTCGCTTGACCTTGAACGTGGATAAGCGTGGGTCGTGGATTGCGTGGGTGTACTTTGCGGCGGTCCTTACAGATGAACACGCGTATTTCACTTTTCATCAGCTGATCTTCAGCTTATAATATCTGTATTTGTACAGAAATAGTCCAGGCAATGAATGATCAAAAAAGGGTATAGAAGGAAAAGTTTGGAAAACAAGTTTTGACTTCGAAGTTGTGTTTAGGAATGGTAATGAGGTAAACTTATCAAAAGTCCCCACTCCTACGAAATTTGAAATTTTCGAATGTTGCAACAACTAATCATTTGACAATGAAATGTCATAGGCTCATGAAAGACTAATGTTGTGTTCAAAGCCACTGATCGGTGATTGAGCGATGAGATCGGTCAGTGAACGTGGCGCTGAACGAAGCACTGTTTGGTCTAACTCAATGACCTTAAAGATGCATAGACCCACATGAAGCGCTAGTGTATTTGAAATTGAAATCGGTCAATGGGGGGACAACCTGGAAGATTATTACATTCCAAAGACCTTGAAGATCTTTATAATCTATAATATTACAAATATAAATATATATAATATATCTCGCGCTAAAATACCTCAATGGCATCCTTCAATTTCAAGTAGAGCATTGGGAAGGTATAGATATGCATTGTAGGTCTATACCTCTTCAAGGTCTTTGGTCTAACTGTTAAGAAAAATGTCATATCCGCTCATCGTACTTTTCTACCGATTACTTGCTGAACGTAAACAGACATGGCTGAATATGAGGTGGTTTACATTTATAATGGACTACATTATAATGTAATTGGGAGCAGAGAAATGCATGATTTCATAAATTCAATATCATTTAAAATATTATCAACATTACCTTTCAAAGCATTTAAAATAACTCCAATCACTTGACGGTTTTTCATTTTAATTCAATTCAAATATTTTTATTCAACAAATGTACAGATACATTGAATAACGTCATACATAATAAAATAACAAAACACACAAAACAGTCAATAACAAATTCATCATAATCAAATATGTAAAAATTCTTCAAATGAATATAAGGACAATCCTATCAGATATTTCTTCAGCTTGGCTCTAAAGATTGTCAACTCCTCTATGGATTTTAAATTTCGGGGCAGCATGTTAAAATATTTCTCTTCCATGAAAGCTGTCTTCATTTTGAAAAATTCTAAATTTTTATTTAGAATTCCAAATTGATTATACAATGAAATAGGTTAAGTTCTAGTTTTGTTTACAAATATGAGCAGCAGAGTAAACGTCTGTCAGTCATGACTAATGAGCAACCGTTCAGCTACAGAATACATACACGATGGAAAGTATTATACCAAAAACCAATGAATTTTACATTATACCAAGACTTGAGTGCACCAAGACCACCTCTTGAAAAAAATTTCAATCTTTGTGCTAATTAAATGAAATTGATATCAACAAAAAAAAAACACCTACCTTTCAAGATGCCCTTCCGTTTGGAATTCACTGATAGACGCGACTTTACGATTTAAATTTAAAAAATCAAATTATCTAATGAATCGGTTCAAACTTGTCTTCTCTAATAATACAATTTTTTTTAAACTGCCCGAACTGCGACAGAAAAAACTGTATTATAAGAAAAACTCAAACACTGCCATATTTACGTGGACCTCAAACCCCCTGTGGGTCGGGGGAGCTTTGAGTCGAACATTGCACTAAAGAATGTGTTGAAAACCATAATTCACCCACAGTATCCCTGCTTGTCGTAGGAGGCGACTAAAAGGGACCCCAAGGCAACTCCAGAAGTTTCCTTGCCTTCAAACTCACGGGATCTGCCCCATCAGGGTAGTTTCGGAGGGGTAAAAAGAAAACCCAAGATACCAGAGATGGGTGAAACTCCAGGCACAAATGTAGGTCAAGAGGCTGAGTCGAGGGTGACCAGATGCCCTAGAGGCAATTTGGCGACTCCTCCTTCAGCGGAAGGTCCTACAAAAAAACCAGGAGTGGAAGTCACGTAGGTCACGAGTTTGTGGAGAGACCAAAACTCACCACTGATCAAATAAGGGCGGCCATTCAGGCAAAACTTCTTGGGAGAGGTGAGACTTTTGACCCTGAATAGTTTTGGAGGGACAAAAAGAAAAACCTAAGAGACCAGAGATGGGTGAATGTCCAGGCACAAATGTGGGTAAAAGGCTGAGTCAAGGGTGGCCAGCGCCCAAGAGGGAACTTGGCCGCCCCTTCCTCAGCAGAAGGCCAGGAGGTACTCCTGATGACCTACTCACGTAGGTCACGAGGACTAATCAGTCTGAAGAGACTGCCAAGCATATCACACTGGATTGCGACAAGCAACCAGGTAGTGATTGGGATGTTAGAGAACAGCTCGTTGCTCTTGTAAAGGACACAGGTATTGGTTTGCCTAACTAACATACTACTTGAGAACACAATAGTTAAGCTTCGGTTGACGTGTGGGCTTCTTTGAACCTCTGGATCCTTGGAACCGTCCCTTCAAAAATAATAATAATACGTGGACCTCACTTTATTACAATGCTAGGCTTTCTTTCAAAATGGCGGATTTTGGCGTCAGGATACTAGCCGACTTTCTATTCTGTGGCTCAGCGCCACAGATCTGTAATCAGGTTTTTACTGATCATAAAAAAACGCGATGGAATTGATCAGTGGCGTTGAACGCAACGATTGTCATAGGCTAGGCTCATTGCCATGTCATAGGCAATGGAAGATCACTATAGGCTTATAGTTTTATAACTATATAGTTTAACTATAGTTAACTATATAGTATAACTAATATAGTTTTATAAGCCTATTTCAATTTTTCAAGATTTCAGTAGATCAAGTTTTCAGTTTTATGTTTTCAAATTTTCAATTAGATCCTTGCGGAGCACAGGTTATCTGTTAGTCAAAAATAAATGAAAGCGCAGGAAGCAAACTGAATCTCTCTGTACTATGATAGTGTTCGTGTATAGGGGTCTGTTTCATAAGTCACAATTTCAAAAGACTTGTTACTTTTTCTGTATTTTTTATTTAGCGTAAATAATTCTCAAGTTAGTGGAATTAATGTATGAATCTAAAGGATTAATAAATTGATTGCATTAGTGGAAAATCAAGTTATAAAAATAAATAGATGTATAAAAATTGATAAGAGAGATGCGTTTAATTTTGTTGTAGACACGTATCGCCATCACCACCACAACCACCCCCGCGCCGCCTCTCGTCGGAATACAGCGGCGGGGGCGGTTCAGTGCCCGGCTCACCGCAGCACAGCTTCCGCCCCCAGACCTCCCGCCTCCATCACACACCCGAGCCACAGCGTCGCATCTGGACTGCGGGGGCGGCAACTGCCGACTTCCACGACCTATGACAGCCGCCTCCAGCCCCACCGCTCTTGTGATGTCTCGATGCCGCCTCATTGGCTGCCCACTACATGTGCAGGTCTGTACGTTTCATTCAAATTGAATAGATTTATTTCCTTCAAAATACAAACAAACTAACAAAATGCACATAATATGAATTGGTAACATAACCTTATTCAGACGGGCTTATCAACTATCTTTCTCGGGAGAGAAATAGTTTTTGATTGATTCTGTTGCTTCTCTCCTAATCATGCTGCTGATAGACTAAATAAATTAATATAAAAACTAAAATATGAAATTTACTGTAGATGTAAAGAAAATTTAATTCTACTGGAAATTAGCCCTCTCAACTATAAGAACTCATTTATGCTGTAGCAGGTGTTATAGTAAATTTTTTGTGTAGTTGAGATTTTTCATCAAGATCTTTTTCATTTAATGTTATAGTAAACGCAAATTGGAGAGGCGGGTGATGGTGGCACCATCTCTGAGTGAAATTGGTAAATTTCAAGCTCTAAATTGTATTATTTTATTCTAAATATAGGTGATGTATCAATCATGACAATTTTAAAATCAGGTTTCATTTATGTTTTAGAGAAAAACAAACAATACTCGTCACTTGTCCAATTACAACGGTTCAGTGAAGGCTTGAATAGGTGCTACTCGCTTCTTATTTTTGATAATACAGTATTTTTTTCAGTGACAGCTTCACAGATTCGGAAGGACAATATTCTTGACATATCGTACACACACTCGGATTAACTGTTTAATGCTTTTCAATTTTGTGCATATTCCAATTTTGCAAGTGTAAAGTTTACCAGTTTTTAGTTTTGAAAATTCACTATAAAATGTTGATGTCAATTCCAAATTAGTCAGTTAGAATAAATGTATGACTGAATTAAACAAATCTTCAATTAACATAATTATTTTTAATGAGATGTCAGGTTATGATGACATTAAAAAATGTAAAACAAACACAAAGCAGACGAACTGCTTGAAATTTACAAATTTCACTTATAGATGGAGCCATCATCATCTGCCTCTCCAATTTGGGTTTACTATAGTAGCAGTAATAAATTTTAATTAAAAATACTCGATAAACTATAAATAAGCTAGATTTTCACATTGAATTTATTGGAGGGAAAGAACATGCGTACCCTCAAACTCTCCCGAATTCAGATGAATAACTTTGTTGTCAATAAGGTTTTTTGCTATTTCTGCTCTTATACATTTTTGAATATCGATGGAAAAAATCCATGTTAAAAAATCCACGAGCTTATAGAGCATCGAATTCTCTTCAATTTGATGTATAATTTCACAAGTTTACGCACATCCCCACGACTGTTGCAGCAGCTTCAGTTTTGTGTGTGAGATCTTCAGTATTGCAACAATAGACCAATTGACAAAGGAATTTGGAGAGAATGTTTTGAACACAATTTTTGACTTTGCAGCTTTGTTGGGACCAGTTAGGGGGGAACATTATATCTCAAGTCCCCATCCCTACCAATGGTGCTAGGGGTGGGGACTTTTGATATGTTTACCTCCATTCTACCCTGAACAGAACTGCGGGGTCAAAAATTGTCTTCCAAACTTTTTCCTATATCCTTTTTTGAGCATTCATTGCCTGGACAATACGTGACTTAGTACCATTTGCACAGTGGCAGTTTAAAATACATTTCATTTCAAACTGGATTAAATCCATATCAAGCCTAGCTCATTATAATGTGGCTCATTTCGATTTGAAGCCACCAGTTAATTAAATTCCGTTTAATCTTTGCCTGTGCAAACGGCCCTTTATAGCTACGTAGGCCCTAGGGCGGTAAATAAAACATTTCCAGGTCTGCAGCTGATCTCGTCGCTTATTACCTTCTAGGGTGGCAAAAATGATTTTTTTTTATCTACGGCCATGTTATAATGTAAACATTACAACATCACAATCAATCCCATAACAGGGGTGTTTTCAAAATTGATATTTTAAAAACTATACTGTCGTATAATGAGAACATTATGCAACAACTTGAACATCTTTTCACGGCTTCAGATGCTGGTAGCATCAACTTGGAAACACGGCTTCCGATGCTGGCAGCAGATTTCAGTTTGCCAAGTTTTCACTGAATCAATTATTCAGTTCGACAGGTTTTCAGAATGTCAAAATTTTAGTTTGTCGAGTTTTCAATTCGTCAAGTTTTCATTTCAAATTTACTGTCCACTCTAAGTAGCTTTTCACCTATTGTTATTTCAATCATTTTACCATATAGGCTACTGTACTTGATTGACTTGTTGATTACTGATTCTAATCATAGATTACTGATGATCTACTTCGATTTTGCAGGGACAGGTTCGATCATCCGCGTAATAAGTCTCACCATCCGTCATCCAAAGATGAGGTCAGCTCAAAATATAACCTTTCCGCTATTAAGCTGTGCTTGGACAACTTGAAAGGAAAATCAAATCGCAAGGGAAGTGCAATTAGAGTTCACTAGATGTATCTAGACTATCTTCTCATTTCTACAATAATTTTCTAGCATAACTAGTGCATCAAATGTAATATATCATTTTTGAATGAAATTGAATTTATTGGAAAATTTTGCTAAAAATGTTCAGTTTCATTCAGAAATGATTGGTACTTTAGTAGGCTTTTTCATCCAAGAAAATGCATTTGCATCCTTTTTACAGAAATTTTAGTTAAATGCTCTTCTCTCTACCTTATAATCACGAGGTTACTTGTCTTCTATTGATTTTTAATAAAGAGCGCAAGAAACAAGTCTTAATTAGGGGATTCAAATTGAGTTAATTGTAATTTTATTTTGAAATGACGCATACTGAGATTTTTTGCAATAACATAAAATAACTAGACTTATATTGTGAGGTGGAAATAACTCGTGATGGTTTCCCGGACATTGAAAATTTATTTGATCACATAGAAATGATATAATTTTTCAAACTCATGAGGTTTTTATACAAAAACCAGGAGGCGAATTCCTCTATCACCTATAAATAGGATCATAGAATTATTTCTATATCGCATGTTTTTACGGTACACCGTAGAAGGGTAAAAAGTAAACTATCTTGTTCTTAGTCAGTTCATGATACTCTTGTACTCATATTAGCAACTCGCTGCTCAACCACAGGCATCAGCCCAAGTGAGGATCATCATTAAATTGTTTATGTATATTTTTATACACTCTTCTAAAATCGGATTCTCTCAATTCGAGCGTTGATTCACTTTTTCATCCATCGTTTGTCATCTGTTGCTTTGTCTGTCAATCTCTTTACACTTTTCAAGGTTTGTTTCACTCAAATTGGTCGTTATCACAACCAAAGCAGTACTATTAGCCTTATTAAATATAGCCAAATCCTCATAATATGTTTTCTTTGAGGACACTTTTCTTTGAGTGCACCAGTGCTATCGATATTCAAATATCGTTCTAATAAAGTACTGGTTTAGGGCTACTTCAATGTTTAATTATAGAAAATTTCCCATTATATATATATTTACCGTATATAGAACATGATTAGTTTGGGATGAATTTATCCCAGAAATTCATCGATATTCTGAACATAACTTTCTCCTGATTAACAACACGTTAACAAACTTGGAAATTATAATAAATGTGTGAATAGAGTGACCAGTCTCTTGAATACAGTATTGAGTGCCATTATCGATAATGTTGCACTCAAACCAGTGCAGTGTACTGTTACCTTTTTTCTTCAAAGCAATATTGAATATTAATGGCCGTTCAAGTCCATAATGGTCCATTAATGTTCTCTACGGTAGTGAATCATGGGTGACAACAAAGCCACATGAAAATAGAGTGCATGCAGCCGAGATGAGATTTCTTCGAAGAACCAAGGGGTATGACAGAAGAGATCATTTCAAGAATGAAGATATCAGGATAGATATCATGAATGAAAGAGTTGCGGAGAATTCGCATCAATGGAGATAGCATGTGCAAAGAATGTCAACTGAGATATATAGATCATTAAAAATCTATATATCAGCCAGTAGGCAAAAGAGATATTGGCAGACCACGCAAGCTGTAGCAATAATAGAAAAAGTTTCAAAATTGTAAGTTTATATGAATAATTAGCTAGATGTGAGTTGGAACAGGCTATAGCCTAATCCTTGTGTATAAGAAAAAGGCAATATTGAATGTCTCACAACGATATGTTCAACTATTCCAAAAAATATTTATAACTCATGGCACATGAAGAATGAGCTAATAAACAAAAAGAGATTGGATATAATAACAAATTGATTCTATCAATAGAAAGAGTGATTCAAATCAGGATCTTATTCACTCGCCGAAATGAAAAATAAGAAACAACATTAAATATTAAGAATATAGCAATCAAGTAGCAATAAACTCGACTATTGGAAGATTGAGAGTCAGTTCTAACAATTGTTCAACATTATCACAATCCAATCGTAGAGATATTCAATTGCAACTACATCCTGGCTACTTCATTTGAATGTTATGAAAACTTCAATCATAACTGACTTATTTAAATGTCACACTAACATTATTATCATACATCTATTATAAGAGATGAAACGTCAAAATAGAGGTTATTCAAACACACAACGACATGCTTCATTACATTTGGATGTTATGCTGCTATCAAGAAACCATGTCAAACAATTGAAAAACGCAGCAATGATTCAGATAGTGGTAAACTAGTTAACAACAATGTAACTTCAGTTAATATTGATGTAACTCCAGATAACCGAGAGAACTTCAGGTCAAATGCAACTTCAGATGAACTAGTTCAAGACAGTATAAGATCACATTTTCAAAAACAACACAGTTGATTAACATCAACAGAAAACCTCAACAAATGTATGTGAATTGATAGCAAGTGAATTAAGGGGTTGTGATTTGCGAACCAAATACAAGAAAATCAATAGTTTCTACTCACACTGGAGAAGCTATCATTGTTTATTCTAATCCAATTAGTTGGATGTTTGAATATGCTTCTAAGAAAAGACTGAAATATGCCTGTTTCACTAAAGAAGAACTCGATGCAGGCTTCAAAGTCACTTGTTCATTTGTTGGTATAACGGAAGAGACAATGGGCCAATGTTGTACTTGCATTCAGATCCAAGCTTTGAGGAGTTGTTACCAAACTACGAACAGTCTCAACTCAAATTCAAGTTGTACCAAAATGAAGTTGAATTTCAGGAAACACGCAATTCAAAACTTACTGATAAGTGCGAATACCTCATCTGCAAACGGGCAAATCTACAATCCATCTCTAATGCAACTTGTAAAACCCCACATGTGCTTCCCTAATTCAGATGCAACACCAAATACAATGCTTATTTCGAACAAAAATTATTAATGGAAAAGGAAAAATGTCAACCTCATAATTGAATAAGTGAAGATGGTTATTGAAAAGACTGTGGATGACGTTGTAGCATAGTTTTCACACTTTACTGTTTCAATCAGCCTCATGATCAATCATCGACCGAATTATCTAATAAAATAAATTAACGGAATTAACCCATAAAATGAATGAAAATTTTCCTATATATCAGATCAGAATGTGGAGATCAAAAAATTAAGGAATTGATTTCATCTTACTCACCAACTCCATGCTGTAGTAACGTTTCTGATTTCGACTTATCATCACGATCCTTATTATGCTAGACCTAACGAAGAAATTGAGACATCTTCCACGATTGTTACCCAAAAATGACCACGGAATGACATTTGCGCCCATTGAGAGTCAGTTCTAACAATTGTTCAACATTATCACAATCCAATCGTAGAGATATGAAATCCGATGAAGAAAAATATGAAATTACTCCAAACACAAATCAACCATCAATTTATTAATGTAATATCTACTCACAACTTTCAACCCAACCGTCAAAGGGAGAAGTTACCAAAAACTATTCAACAGTTAAACAATGAACTTATCTACTGATACTTTCAACCCAACCGCCAGAGACGTTACCAAGTATCGGACAGATCAAAAAGGAGTTAATTGTAATCTCCTCTGATGAAGAAACAGATGAATGTGCATCAAACACAATTCAACCGTTACTTTGTGCATCGACACACGGAATCTTCCATCGAACAGTGAAAATGTGAATCGCCGGAAAGCAGAATTCGCGGAGGATAATCTAAGAGACGAAAAGTCAGTGAAAATAATTCGTACATTCTGATTTGTCTAGAAATGAGAGTTCATCAAATGTTTGTTCTCTCACTAGAATGGTAATCCTCACCTTCTCACTCACACCTGAAGGTATTGAACAAATCAGACGAGATGTTCGTCCTGCACCTGGAAGCATGAGGATCAAAATTCTATAACCTGAAGAAATATCACAAGTAAGACAAGAAATTCCAGGCATTTCTTATTTTTATACGTTTAGACCTGATATTATGTCAGGTTCCAAACCAAAAACATCGATGCCACATGCTAGAAAATCTACACTTAATTGATTCCTAGTACCAGTTACTCCAGGCTCAAATTCAAAATCACACTCGAAAGATGACAAAAGTAAAACTTTCTCAAGATGAATCTCGGACATCACAATCGAAATCACTGAAAAATAGATCATGTATATATGATTTTTCTGTTGTATCTTGTAGAAATTCTGCACCGGTCACCAATATATGGATTTTACGGTGAAGATCTTGCAGTGTGGTGACAGGAATCTCCATTCTCAATTTCCGAAATCTGAGCCTTAAGAGTTCTAAGTGATGCTTCAGAAAACGACAGCTCAGGCTCCAAGAAGGCTTCTTTATCTCAATATCCAATGAATTCGACGGTACCAGTACCTACCAATGGAAATAGAATCAACATTTTCTCATTCGCTCAACTAATATAGAAACGTCTTCAAGACGTAACCGACACCTTAGGTCAGATTTCGATTTCGAGATTACACCTGACGATTCAGCCGCTGGTCAACAGATAATGACTGTGACTACATTAAAAAAAACCTAAATTCCTGCAAAGTGTGCTAGCCGATCCAAGTTTGAAGCAGAAAATCGGCGCAATTGAGCAGAAAATCGACGAGAACGAAGGCTGGATGGAGGTCGGTATGAGAGATTTTAAACGACCTAGAGCGCTAAAGTGCGTCTCTTTCTACAGGGACACTAATATAATGCCGTATATGGAGGTTGAACCCTGTACTAACTGTGCCATTTGGTAGAAAAACCATGTCAATTATGAGAAACAAGTTAGCAAGTTTATGAAAACGAACACTTGGTTTGTGGCGAAGAGTGTGGAGTAGGTCTCCTGTAGCCGCAGGACCGAATCAACGTCAATGTCTGAGTGGTGCAAAAGCTCGGCATGAGGGTTCTCCAGGCACTGAACCACAGTGGAGCCCCGCAGTAACTGCAAACAGGTTGACCACGAGTACTACCTTCAAAGCAAGTGGACCTTACTACATTTGCTTTCACTTTGACAATCTCAAGGATGATATGAAAATCACTATATTGGTGACCCCCGACCATCGAAAATGAAAAATAAAGCTGTGTGTTCTCACGATTAATCTCATACCATCACAATCGAAATCACGGAAAAAGAGGTTATGTGTTGATGACTTTTTTGTTTTATCCTCTAGAACTTATGAGGCGGTCACCAATATAGCAATTTTTTGCATATTTTCTATAATACGAAATACATTGGACTAGATGAATGAGTTGACTTTAATAAAATGATAACATATTGAAATGAAATATTGATAAACAACTAATTAACAAACCAATACAAGTGTTGCTACTCATATGATTCACATGGGTGCTAATCCATTCGCTACACCTTCCTTTGTTGATCAATCAATTCTGTATTATAGTTTTTTATTTTGTATGTCTAGTTTTTTGTATGCGTAGTTGTATTTTGGATGTCTCCAGGAAGTGAATTGAACGTTTTTAGTATAGGTTCAACAAAACAAATATCTGATTGAATGTCTTCTCAGCAACGTTAGTGATAAATAGGCTTCTGTTTCTGGTAGATTTTGTTGTGATAGATTATAGGAACGTTGAATATTGGGCATATTACTTTCATGGAGTACAGTTGTTTCCGATTCATCATTCGAAACTCGTTGAAAAGATGGTTGAATGGAAAGCGATGGATGTTGGTTCTCAATCAATGAACCCCAAGGCATGAGCTTGTCCCTTCCCGTCCTTTAAACCCATACATCATCAGCGGCTGCCCTAAGTAGTGGATTACCTAATTGTCCTCTAAATTCTGATTTTGTGTCCTCATTTAGTGAGGACACAATTCTCATTTTAGTGTCCTCTAAATTCTGATTTTGTCTTAATGGTTTTTCTCAACCTCTTGCAAAAGTCATTGATATGATAGTTCCAATGCAGTAAAGAATCCATCGTTATTTCGTTATGACCTTCAAGTGACTGTTTTTATGTAGTGTATGATGTTTTATATTACTGGTCTTTAGATGAATAGATGTGGTGTTCCTTCTTGCAGTGTAGCTGAGGATAAGAAATATTCTCTTACGTGTTATGTTTACAACAACGTATAACGTTCTTTTAGGGATGCACCATTATTTATGGATTGATTAACATCTATCGTATTGAACGTTGCCAATCGATTGCATTGCATCAACCTCTCCCCTCCCCTCTCCCCTCCGCTACACCGACAAATGAACAAGTGACTTTGAAGCCTGCATCGAGTTCTTCTTTAGTGAAAATGCATATTTCAGTCTTTTCTTAGAAGCATATTCAAACATCCAACTAATTGGATTAGAATAAACAATGATAGCTTCTCCAGTGTGAGTAGAAACTATTGATTTTCTTGTATTTGGTTCGCAAATCACAACCCCTTAATTCACTTGCTATCAATTCACATACATTTGTTGAGGTTTTCTGTTGATGTTAATCAACTGTGTTGTTTTTGAAAATGTGATCTTATACTGTCTTGAACTAGTTCATCTGAAGTTGCATTTGACCTGAAGTTCTCTCGGTTATCTGGAGTTACATCAATATTAACTGAAGTTACATTGTTGTTAACTAGTTTACCACTATCTGAATCATTGCTGCGTTTTTCAATTGTTTGACATGGTTTCTTGATAGCAGCATAACATCCAAATGTAATGAAGCATGTCGTTGTGTGTTTGAATAACCTCTATTTTGACGTTTCATCTCTTATAATAGATGTACGATAATAATCTTAAACATTTATATAATTATGACATTTATATAGCCTACAAGTTATGATTGAAGATTTCCACGTCGACTTAAAGTCTTCATAGTTTTCATCAGTCATGTTTCCAGCTTCTATTACAAGTGAAGGCTAATTTAAAATCAATTTCGATTTTCGGTAAACTCTCTGCATTTACTTACCATATCTCTAGTATGATGTAATAAATAGAAAATTTTAGAATCTGGTAGACAGATTTAGCTGAGAACAAGAAATATTGTGTTGGGGATTCGCCAAAGAACCAGAGATACGCCCAAAATCTATGTTTTTCTGCGTTCCAACAGCTTTTTGAAAACTAATTGACAGAAAAAGGGTGAACTTGGTACACAGATTCAATTATTATGTTCTATTTGTGTTAAGAAGCCTTCAAAATAATTCTGAAGGCGTGTCTAATCGGCGTTTTTCTGTGAGTTTTCAGGTTGATTAAGACTGGGACCGTTACATATTTGTAAATCTCTTCATTGTTGTCTACTTAATTCCAAATTCAAAAATATAAAGGTGTGTCTTGGTGTGAAACCTACTTTCTTGAATGATCAATGAATGACCAAAGTCTGGTTGTTATTCTGTTTAATTCAACAAGCTGTGGAATGTTAGATTTTCTCATGAAACGTTTGTAAATAGCTTTGGAATCTTGTTGGAGCTGGCAACAATGTTGTTGGTGTGCATGTGATGTTGGCTCCAGCATCAATTGAAACTTTGGAGATACTGTCGATGAATATTTTTAGTTCTGATATTAACTAATGAACAGGACCAAGCCTCCCATTTGGAATTCTCAAATGAAAAAGAATTTTGGGGATAAGCCTGAGCCCTGAAACGAAAATCCTCGTTGAATAGTTAAAAATGTACAAATCCAGCTTCGATCTCGATCAAATATAGATTGAATATTTTGTTAATTATCATAATACTACACTACATTGTTGAAAAACAAAAATCTGGCTACATTTCGGAGCTAGAAAGGATAGACAAGAATTGCTACACTAATTCTGCCATTATAACTTGGACCTCAGTTTAGTGCAGTGATTTCGGGAGAAAAACACAATGATTGCCTTATTATTTTATCCAACAATGTTATTCACATCAGTGTCATTTTTTGAAACGAATAACGAATAGAGGCATCATTCCGTACAGATTTTCCGATAAAATCTGTTATGTCTAGTACTGAAACACTTCTGTTAAACATTTTTGGTTGAAACGTATTATAAAATAGCTTGTTATTATCAATAACAATTATAAGAATTCAAGATTATATGTTTTATAATCATCTGATATGTGGCAAATTCAATCAAAACACTGTTTCGTGTGAACAGCGCTGACAATAACGAAACATTGTGGGAAATATTGTCAATACCATCTTAGTTGACTCGATTTTACGTGTTTAAATTAAGATACCGCCAATCAAATTACAATAAAATGTAAATGAAACAGCCAATAGGAAAAACTCCTGGTTTTAGTACAAGAAACCTTATAAATTAAAATAACCAATTCATAAAAACAAAATTATGTAATATTTCAATCACGACCTTTCTCCGATGTACGATACATCAGATTGATAGAGAATGATCTTCTATGATGTAGTAAGAAACATGTTCAACAATAAATTGTTTAATTAGGAGATAATTTGAATTTGGGTCTTAAGGTGTATTTTCATTTGTGCGTGAAATTCCACAGTCGACGACAAGCATTGTTGACATTCATATTGTCCAAATTTCAAGTGTGCTAAAACAGCTGATCAAATAACTTTTCATTTTTTACTTTCCTTGACCTATTACCATAGGTAAGGAAAGTATTGCTTTCAAAAAAAAATTAAGGTACCCCAGTTTCTAAATTTCTATACGTTTCAAGGTCCCCTGAGTCCGAAAAAGTGGTTTTTGGGTATTGGTCTGTATGTGTGTGTGTGTGTGTGTATGAGTGTATTTGCGTCTGTGTACACGATATCACATCTCCCAGTTAACGGAATGACTTGAAATTTGGAACGTAAGGTCCTTACACTATAAGTATCCGACACGAACAATTTCAATCAAATGCAATTCAAGATGGCGGCTAAAATGACGAAAATGTTGTCAAAAACAGGGTTTTTCGCGATTTTCTCGAAAACGGCTCCAACGATTTTGATTAAATTCATACCTGAAATAGTCATTGATAAGCTCTATCAACTGCAACAAGTCCTATATCTGTAAAAATTTCAGGAGCTCCGCCCCATCTATTCAAAGCTTGATTTTAGATTCTCAATTATCAGCCTTCATATACAATTTAAACAAAAAAATTTAAGTGGAAAAGATTGAGCATGAAAATCTCTGCAATTAATATTTAGTAACATTTTCACCTAAAATTGAAAATAATCTTGAAATTCGAGAAAATGTGATAATTAAATTGCAAACTGTTGGCAACTGTTGATTCTATTAAAATGATTCACTATGAAGAGATAGCAGACCTCGTGTGACTCCAGCGTTATTGCCCTGTCACCAGCTGGCTCAAATCTTTGAATAGTAGACTTGAGATGCGCAGGAACACTAGCTTCAGGTGATCAATTTTCATAACGGCAAGGAAAGTTGTGTGAGTGTGCCACACCAGATTTTTGTGTTTATTATTCAAGAATCAAAACATTTCGAATAATATCAACATATTGCCATTTAAAGGTATAAAAAAGTATATACTCAACCTCCCCCATAGAACATAATTGAAGCTGATCTTCCAGGTTATTTAGACAAATTGAAATCCACCGAATCTGAAATGCTCACCCTGTCGTGGTCGACATCGGCATTTACGCACAAACGAAAACCCAGCTTAACATCATGAGTGATCATCTGAATTTTGCTCTTTGTCCAACTTTAAAAATCAATCACTTTGATTTACTTTGTGAAAAGTCGAAGAGTGAAAAGATCTTTGTGAAAAGACTGGAAAATCTTTCAATCGCCTCAGACTTTATGATCCATCCTAATCCAATAAGATAATACAAATTGAATAAGCTGAAGTTTGTTCTTGGAAAAATATGATCTGAAAGTTTCAACTGCCATTTCCACCTCATTTTCTTCTTGTTTATATATTAAATTATTTGAATTCAAGCTCAATTCAGGTTAAAAAAGAATAAACCACCAATATACGTTCATTTCAAATTCAAAAACAAGAAAAAAATCTCTTGAATACATCGTCCAAGATAATTATTCAACTCTGATTGATATTAATTGAAAACATTTATGTTATAAGTCAAAGTTGACCACATAAATGAGATTTAGTTCCATTTCGTATGAAAACACAAGTTGAATAAATGTATGTATGTACCCGTATATTACGGCTCTATGTATTTAAATAATATGATGTATATTGAAATTGAACATAGTTATCATTATGTAAATATATTATATAATCATTATAAGTCAAATTATGAATTGTGTGTGATTCGTGTATTTAGGATGTAATTAATTAAATAATAATATTGTTGAAATGTCCTGTGCCTTTGACGATACTGGTTCAATTCATCAATCTAAATCAATTCTGCATCTTGCATCTAATCTACCTAGGTTTGATTTATGCTTACATAAGCACGCTGACACTACAGGGAATTAAAATATTGATACTTATAGTCTCAAAAATATTTACATAGAGAAGTCTTTGTTATAACATAACGGAAATATATGTATTTTTCCAATACCAGAATACTCAAATCAAAATAAACTTATCAATTACGTGGTCTGCATCTACTCATAATATTTATTGTTTATATTCAAGACATTTGTTTAGAAATTGAAAATCATGAACATCCTCGAAATCAGAAATAATTATAATCTATTTGATAATCGTCATTAAGTATATAAGTTTATGAAACTGTTGGTGCAATTTGCTTATTGATGTTTTTTAATTGAGAATAGCTGAGCGTTTTTATTTTTTAAATAATCGATAATAAATTGTTTTTAAATATAGTGTGATTAGACTTGTACTAAATAATGGTTTCATACAGATGTATAAATATTAGACTCTACTACTGTATTAGCCAGTACACATTTCAACAATGTTGTTTTTACTCTGAACTTGTGTATAATTTATTAACACTGAACATTTGTGGATAATCGTCTATTGAACAATATTTTCTGTTGTAAATAATTCGTATAAAAGTGAAACTAGAAGTGCTGTCGTCACTCTGGCATGCTGCTGCTGGTCAGTTGCAATGTAAATAGCATGCTTAGTTAATTTTTAATTTGAATTTAGGATGAATAGAATAATTCAATTTTATTTGAATCTTAATTCAAATTATGTAAAAAAACACTGATTGAAGCACAGACTGTTAATTATAAATAAATAATAGTCGATTCAATGTACTGCCTAGTCATGTATGTTAAATTTTATGATTTGTTTAAATGCTGAGTGAATACTCTATTAAAAATAAATATGATTGTACTTTTGTTTTTCAATTATCGACTTTATTATGAAAATAAGTAATTGTTTTTCTATATTAGGATATTGAGATTGTCTAGAATGCTATTTATAAATTATGTATAGACTTGATTAAATACTACTGAATATTAATTTATCGATACTACTAAACCATAGTCTCATATTTAAGAAAAAATATTTGGATGTAAGTATTTGATATTTCTCCCAAAATTATTATTATAATTATAAGAAGATACAATGATTTACATGTTTTTGTGCCATCAATGTTAATTTGTTTATCAAATTGTATGCAATTTATCTGAGAGCTAGAAAAATTATTGATATCTTCAAATTCAATTTATTTATTTGCATTTTCATTCTTTTGTATTTTTTTAAATTAATTAATGTATTTATTCACCTGAGAATTTATTGTCAGCATACACAATTCAATATCAACATATTCAATTATACAAATCTCAAATTCAAAAATACATAGTAAGACACTAAATTTTAGTAAATCTACAAGTTCTTGAATTGAATCAATTTGTATCTTACTTAGTGCCCTGTGTCTAGATAGGTTGGAATTACTGACTGTTGAAAATGTCGACTGTTGAAATAATATGTGAAGAACTCGAATCCAAGCTGAGTCGGTAACAAAATTCAACCAATTACAAAAATATTAATATTGGCAATGTTCTCCATTCTCAGTGGTCGCCACCCGACTAGAACTGTTGCTGGTCTATTCAACTCTTGACATCATTACTGATTTCAAAAAGGTATAACTGAATTTGATTTATTGATTGCTTCAATCCAAAATCTTTACTGATTCATATTTTTGTTACATTCATTTAGAGCGAACAAATAATTACAACTTTAGAAGTTAGTCATTTAAATTACTACATTTCGCATTGCACAAGAATACAAAAATGTCATGTTCCCCTGAACCACTAATTAATTCCCTTAAATATTAATATATCTGCTAATAAATATTCTTTCCGTTATAACAAATAATATTGATGGTCTCAGAAACGTGATTGCGTCTTCCATAAAAATTTAAAAAAATTATCACTACTTATTCGAAAATTTGAATGCTTTCTGTTTCTAGTATCTTGCGGTGTTGTAAAGAGAAGTACTTTTAGAATCTATTCTCGTATATTTGAATTATTGTTCAAATGTTCATTTCCCAACAATTGCAATACTTGCATAATGCTTCTAATGTCTGTTTATCAGATTCTGTATAAAATGAGAGATTATTTTTTCGAATATAGTTTGGTCAAATTTTTGAGAAACTTGTAGCTAATTTCAACAACCTTTGTTCAGCGGTTTTATCCAGCTGTTTATATTATCTTTGTTTCAACCTAGTATACCGTATACTGTCGATTCGTTTTAAATACATAAATGGTATGTATTAGATTACTGAAAGTTTGAACCCTCTAGTATTGTATGAACTTTCCTATTCATATTTTATATGATGTCTAAAGCTTCTCACCATAATTACTGTTGAAGGATGTGCTGATTATTTTGTATTTCTCTCTATTAATTCAACACAAAATACTGTGTACAACACAGTATTATACAACACAAATTACTGTTGAAGGATGAGCTGATTATTTTGTATTTCTCTCTATTAATTCAACACCTTGATTCATATATTCATATGAAATACCATTTCATACCATTTATATTCGAATAAAATGTTACAAGAATGAGATGAAATTTATGAGACTCATAAATTCTGAGAGGTTATATTTAAACTCAAGCTATTATTTAATTGTTTTTGAGGATTGTTATTATTTTCTCAACTTGACACAACTTCTATTAACAACTTGATAAAAAATCTTGTATTGAAAATGTCCATTCGATTCAAAGTGTAGGCCTATTGTTATAAAATATGCACAAGAAAGATGTTCTTGACTTGAAAGATCTTCACTTGTGCCATTTTGAGACTTTTGATCAAAAATAACTTGAATTTTATCAGCCAAGTGTTATGTTATTTGCTCAATAAGTAAGCAGTATGTAAACTGCTCTTCTGGAACCCTGATTAAATAATGACTACGTTTTTTAACAATTCTGCAATCCTATAAATATTTCGCCTTTCTAGTAAATGTTCTAATCAATTATTTACAAAGATTGTCTAATTCATTGAGTAAACTATTAAATCAGATGAAATATTTTATTATTAGAATTCTTCAAAATTTTGCTATGAAAAATATAAGAGAAATGCATTCCCTCTATCTTAAAAGAAGGAATTCGCTTCTGATGTGTATTAATGTCAATGTTTTCTCAAGTTTTAGCAGTCGTAAGAAACGTTCCATTATTTCTTTATAACTTGTCCAAACTATTGCAAAAATGCTTGTGCAATCGTGAACACATAAACATATATTTTCTTTAAGAACCACTTTTATCAATCAACAAAACTAAAAACCTGTTCAAAGTTAAACAGAAATCATTTTTTGCAACGCTCAGATATAGGAGAAATGTTTTTTTTTTCTGAAAATCAATAGATTTTAAATGTTATTTATTATATTACGTAAATTTATTGTCAAGCACTTTCAATTCATTCCTCACTTTCGACCTTTACAAGGTTCCATTATAGAATTAAAAGTGAATATTCTTTTTCACTTAGATTAACAATTTATTCTATACAGTACATTTAGATGTATACAAACTCTTGTTTAATTGAATATGTTTTCTTTCAGAATCTTATCTTGTATCTCTTATTGTGTAAATCTGATGTGCATTGTATCATTATAATGTGAACAATATACTGTCTAGTCCATCCTAAAATAATGTATATTATACTCACACCAATAAATCACTGTCTTCGTACGAAAGTGGTTGAAAGCTATAAGTTCGTGTAGTCATTGTTTTTTGATGATTTAAGTTTGATTACTTTGGAAATAAAAGTACTGCTCACATTTCGATTAATCTAAAAAATGATTTATCTTTAAAACCTCTGTCACTCTCTTTTTCAGATTAGAAAAAAATAAATGATATTATCTCTATTGGCTACCAAGTCTTGGGTAGGGTTCAAGATCCAAAAAAAAAATTTTGCTTTAAAATACCGTTTCAACTCCACATTTTTGTTCATCCTCAGAGATGAAATAAATTCGAAAAATTGCTATTTTTTCTCCATCGATTTTTTTCCAATTCTTATTGGAATTGGAAATTATGATGAATGAGAAGACTGTAATCAATAAATGTGCAATAAAAATAGCTCAAGGAAACAAAATCAAAGAAGAAATGTCTAGAAAATATTATAACTTGATGTTTTGTTACGCTAGTATTAAAAGTTGGCCGAAAGCAGTCAGAGTCAGGGCATCAATTCAATCCCATGAAATCAATTTAAGATCAAACAAATTATGCATTAGGCTAGGCACACACCAGTTATACAATACATGATCAGACACAATACTTTACAGTCATAGTTTCTTATGAAGACATGTCTAATTGCCATGACTAATCAGTGTGTGTTGCGTTATAAGCAACTATATGTAAAGTATTGTGTCTGATCATGTCTTTTCTTGTCTTGACTAACTTGTGTGTGCCTAGCTTTATTTTTTAAAGCACATCATATCTACAGTTTTCAACGGATTTTCTTGAAAAAAAAAAATATTGGATAAAGTACTAATCCAATACTTTGTCGAGAAGTCTATTTCGAGACTTTGAAGTGGCGTAGAGAGAAAGTTATTTTATTTCTCACAAAATGATTATTTATTTGCACAAATGCTAACATGGAAACCTGAAAATTGGTAATTGTGGTGCCCACACGCAATTTGAGGAATTTTCACCAGTTTCATGCCTATACATGGCCACTTCAAAGATGTATTACAATCGGCAACCGATTGGCCTGTGGCCAGTACAAATGATTTCTTTGAAGCTTCCAATTTATTCAGAAAAATAATTAAATCACTGCAGGAAGACAGACTGGCAAACGTTTATTAATTGATACTGATGAAAATTATAAATCCGTAATAATAATTAATTATTACTATTATTGACTGTTGCAATATACAAATGCTTGAGGCTTCCTATTGCACATAAAAATAGCCTAAGCATAGGCTACTCAAGCAGACACTTGGCGCCATGTGGTGGAACGGGTTGGCTGTAAGGGGAGATGTAGAGGCCAACTATCATTATTATTGTTATTCAATGTTGCAGGCAAATGAGCTCTCACATTTAAAATAATACTTCCTAAATATTTTTGAAAATGTGTAAACTTGGTGAAGTTTATCTAATTATTGATTCATTTTTTAAAGTAAAAAGCAATTGTCCTAATTTTTTTAGGATTAGAATTGGATATGAATCTCTGTCCATGAATAAGAACAAGATCAAGCAGACATTAAGGCTTAGTCCAGTCACTATATAAATTATATTGGTGCATGCAATTTATATTGTAGTTCTGATTTTTTAATATATTATTTGGGTTCATAAGAGAAGTCCAGAACCAATTTCTTCATGCAAAATTTCCTTGTGCTAGATACGGAGTGGCCCAAAAACCTCGTATTTTCAGCTCATTTTCCAGTTTTCAGCTATTTCTGCCAAATCTCGTAATCGGACAGAAAACTTTCTCCCGTCTTTTTTTTAGATTACAAAATTATAAATGAAATAAGATCATTCGGAACTCTCTATCTCCAATGTATACTGAGTTATGATTTTTCAAAAATGAGTGAAATTTGAAGAAAAAATCAATTTTGATAAGTTTTAATTTTTGATCAAAAATATCTTCCGATTGTTACCATTTAGATGTATAATTCAAAATCCCTCTGGGCGTATTTTTGTCCTCTACAATGTGAGATCAGGTAGAGCGCTCTATCTCATATAGATTTCCAGGTAAACCTGACAACAATGCTCCTTGTATTGTGAAAAACACCTAATTTTCAGCTTCAACCATCATCACCAACTACATTGTCCTCACATTGATATTTCGCACAATGACATATTAAGTTCATGAGGTAATGTTCTATAAGAATCACCCGTTAGATGCACTTCATTTCAGTATTTCGTAGTGGAGAGGCGCGCTTAAGGACACCTCAAGGATCAATTTTCAAACACTTATAACTTTTGACACAATGCTCAGATTTCATCGTACTACACTTCATTCTTCTCGGCTCGCCAAGGCGGTTCAAAATCATGCATCATAAGTCAAATTCGATCAAAAAATGGCCAGTATTGGAATATGAACTTAAGTACACTTAACAATAAGTTTTTCATTTATCGACCGAATTCGACTTATGATGCATGATTTTGAACCGCCTTGCCAAGCCGAGAAGAAAGAATTGTAGTACGATGAAATCTGAGCATTGTGTCAGAAGTTTGAAATTTTGATCCATGAGGTGTCCTTAAGCGCGCCTCTCCACTAGGAAATACTAAAATGAAGTGCATCTAACGGGTGATTCTTATACGAAAATACGAGGTTTTTGATCCACTCTGTATCCAGCACAAGGAAATTTTGCATGAAGAAATTGGTTCTGGACTTCTCTTATGTACCCAAATAATATATTAAAAAATCAGAACTACAATATAAATTGCAAGCACACCCCCTTTTTTATGTATTTATTCTCTGGACTAGCTGTGCAAAAGCTAGAAATTTAATAAACTTTCTACTGGTGATATTTTTCAAAGTTTTGCGATTTGTATAATAAAGCTATCAAAATGAAAAAGTTTTCTCACGAATACATTATATTTCTTCCGATCATTACTTTTTGAGATATGCGCGTCTAAAGTTTAAATTTCTGGGACAGAACATTTCAAATTCGGTAAGAGATGAATCCATGAGATTTAAAGGATAGATTCTTCATGGTATTGTTGATCTAGTATAACAAAATTTTTCTGAAGATATCAATTTTTGAGAAAGTTATTCAATTTACTAAGAATGATATAAAATAACTTTTTGTGATTTATTTTTGGTAAATTGAATAACTTTCTCAAAAATCTATATTTCTATTTTGTTTTACTATATCAAAAATACCATGAATAATTTATCCTCTAGATCTCATGGATTTATCTCTTACCGAATCAATTTTTGAAATGTTCTGTCCTAAAAATTTTAAACTTTAGGCGCTCATATCTCAAAAAGTTATGATCGGAAAAAAATGTTTTCCTGAGAATTTTTTTCATTTTGATAGCTTTATGTATTATACAAATCAAAAAACTTTGAAAAATATCACCAGTAGAAAGTTTAGCCTTTGCACAGCTTTTAAAGACGTTGAATCTTTGTTGAACACTAGGGCCCGGTTGCACAAAATCCGGTTGAATTTCAATTCCGGTTGATCGTGATTAAGTTAACGAGAACCAATCAGAGAAGGCTTTCTCAAAAAAAGCCGCTCAGATTTTAATCGTAATTAACTTTACGAGAACCAATCAGAAAAGCCTCTCACGGTTCTCGTAAAATTAATCACAATTTAATTTTAACTTGTTCTTGTGCAAACGACACTAGGTGTATTGAATTATTGTAGATTTGGTTTTATTAATCTACATTACTTTTATACTTGTTTGCATCAATCCTTTTTCAAAATTAGTTCAGCTGATTCAAAGTGTGTTTACTCAACTCTTATAACCTTAGTAGTGGTAAAAACAATTCTTGTGTTCTAATGTATTTGTGGGTAATATAAAATGATGCATTTTCCAATATTAGTGTATGTTTCTGTAGGTAGTTGACCTTTAATTGCCAAGGATTTTCTCTCCTAAAAAATATAAGTCCCATATGATTGTAGCGGACAAACTCTACAAAGCACAATCAGTTTGTCACAAGCAATGGCATCAAAGAAAGATCAATCAATACATGATATCAAGGTAACTTAATTAAAGTATTCCTTTCTTGTATCAATAATTGTCTGATATTGTAGTAACATATACTACGGTATATCATTAATAATCATAACGAATTGTTTTTTTTTAATATATCGACATTCTTGATACATATTGCTTTGTTAATACTCTGTCAATGATTAATTTTTTATTCATATTATGGTATTTTAATAGTTAAATTCTAGGGAGATAAGTATTATAATTCTTATATTATAAAACTAACAATTTGACTCATTGTCTAGCTTCATATTCCTCTTCAACTGCCTATCAATTTCATTTTATTACGTTAAAAAATTACCTAAAATTAATAGACAGTCACTAAGTTATAATGCATTGGTACTTGCAATCTATATTGTAGCTCTGATTTTCTAATATATTGTTTGAATACATAAGAGAACTTCAAACCCAATTTTTTTATGAAAAATTTGCTTGTGCTAGATAAAGGGTAGCAATTGGATGATATATTGTTCATCAAAAACTGAAATTCATCAGAATTGATTTTTTCTTTAAATTTTACTCATTTTTGAAAAATTGTAACTTAATACTCATTGAAGATAGAGAGTTCCGAATGATCTTAGTTAATTCATAATTTCATAAACAGTAGAAGAAATTGCAAAAGCAAATTTTTCTGTTCGATTACTGAATTTGGCGGAAATAGCTGGAAAATAAACAAAGAATACGAGGTTTTGTGCTACCCTATACTACATCTAGAACAAGCAAATTTTGCTTGAAAACTTTGGTTCTGGGCGTCTCTTATTGTATCCAAGCAATAGCCTATATTGAGAAATCAAAGGTACAATATAGATTGCAAGCACACCCTCTTTATCATGTTTATATTGACTGGACGATGAACACAAGGTAAGATTGAACAATTGTATTGCAGAGTATGGTTGAATACATAGAGCAGGATGGATGGGAAAAGGTCGAGGAAATTGAGGTGAAGTCACAGGAGGAATTTGAAATAGAAAAAACAAAAATCAGAGATACGGAAATTATCAAACTAGAGCATTTTTATAATCGCCAGGAGGAAAAGTTAACAAGAACTTTAAAAGCGTAAGTTTTACAACGATTGTTGAGATTTTTCATTTTCCATTCAATTGCTGTTCAAGTATTCTAATGCTACTTAATGATAATACTCAAATGAATAAAAATACTTCAAGGACGGTACCAAGTGCTATAAAACATTACCATATTAATAATTAATACCATATTCTACTGAAGTAAAATAACTGTACGGTACCGTATCCAAAATTAATATATCGAATTTATTAAACATGAGGAATCAATACTGTTTAATATTATGCATCATTAGTTGGTGATTTATGTGATGGCAGTTCTCATTTGCAATTATCAGTACAGTCGGTACCGTACTCATGCTTTTGTAAGTCCTCAAAGATTTAAAAATAGTATTATTTTGGTTATTCTCCCTCTTCTAGGGAGAGTTCAAGATCGAAGTTAAGGTCAAAAATTGGATATTTGGAAGCTCAAAAAAATATTATCCTTGAGATTATAAACAAAGCTCGTCACACGATTGAAGATTGTTCCAATAAAGAATCTCAAAGGCATCGGTATAAAAAAATAATGGAAGAATTACTTCTCAGAAGTGCTCTCACGGTAAGACAGTTTTTCATAAACCGGTAGTCATAGCTTATTTTTTGTCAAGGAATAAATAGTCTTCTATTTATTCTTCTAATAGTCTTCACTCTATACACAGAATAATACTCCTATAATAATTATGATGTGCCATAATTTATCCATCCATTTATCAATACAATAATTAATTAGAAATCATATCTACATATGACCGAGGAGAGAGCAATAGGCCTAGCCCAAAACTGCTCTACTCCCAGCTTTTACTACATACTTAATTTATTATAAGTCCAGTCAACGAAAGATTATAGAAGTGAAGTCGTCACTCCTACCCCCCTGTGCTAAGGGGATGATGGTGGTTTTAAATTACTAAATTTCGTTTTTTTTTATATCTCGAACAATATGCGTGTCTCGGGGATTTCTCCAAATACAAAATTAAAGTTAACAAATTAGCCTACAAGTTTTATCTTTAACATTTTTCAATATACACTCAACACCATCACGGCTGAAAAAATTTAGGGAGATGCGTAAAATAATGAAATTATACACGAAATTGAAGAGAATAATATGATACTCTACTAGCTCATGATTGGTACGGATTTTTTCAATCAATATTTAATAAGTTGAAAGGCCGAAAATAAGAAAAAATCTGAGTCAGAATGTTTTTTCTTCAAAATGATAATCCTTTGAGAGCTCATACCTAGAAAACTATGAGAAATATAGAAAAATGTTACAGATGAAACTTATAGGCCAATTTGTAAACATAAATTTCCGATAGACGCATATTGTTCGAGATTTATAAGCAAGAAACTAAAATATTGAACTTTCAAACCCCCCCCCCCAACCCCTTAGCACAGGAGTGAGGACTGTTGATATGTTTACCCCCTTACTATCCTTGAAAGAGCTGCGCGGTCAAAAATTGTGTTCCAACTTCTCCCTCTATACCTTCTCTTGAGCATTCGTTGCCAGGACTGAATGATTATTAGGAAAATTGATGAGAATGATGACTCACCATCAGGCACAAAAACACAAAATTAAATATTTTATGAATCCAAGGCTCAATTCATACATAAGTGACGCGGACGTGGCACAAGCTTTTGTCACTTCCACACCACTCCTAACACAATTATATACGGTCCAATCTAAACAGAAGAGACGTGGTTTGCATTTGACCTTATTTTTATATAGAGAGTGACATAAGTCGGTGCCACCTCCATACCATACACCACTTCTAGACTAGACTATTTAAATCTTATTCTCTGAATTTAATATTGACTTAGCCTACCAACCGCAATTAAATTAATGGAATTTTTATGTTGTAATAGCTGAAGGAGGCGTAGTAATTTGTATATTCTGTTTTTTGTAGAATTGTCGAAACAAAAGTTTCATGCACATCTATCTCACTATCCATGATGAACTGCAAGCTATTAATTCGTTTTCACTTATTTTGATGACACTACAGTCTAATTTTTAAATAATAGTTATTAAAAACAAGTACTCACGTGTGGAGTGCTTTCGGATTTTTAAAATGTGTTCAAAATGATTTTTAGAAATTCCCAAAGCGCTCCACTTTGCACATGAGTACTAGTTTTTTAATAACTATTATTTAAAAATTAGACTGTAGTGTGGTAAAATAGTTCAAAACAAAAGCTGTTTCATCATTCCCAGATTTTTACTCATTGATTATAAATGACACCTCTGATATCAATATTGATGTTTCCAACTCCTGAATGAAATGATATTCTCTTAAATCATTTCTAACATATATGGTAGGCCTACTCATTTATTTCTTCAGACGCATTATTCTCTACTATACACATCATTAGTGTTATGATGTATTGATACTCTCTAAAATAATTTTATAAATTGACTATGTAATGTAGCAGGTTATTTGCCATACATTTTAACAATCTGAGAGACCTTATTGTTTAAAAATAGTTTTGGCGACGGTGGAAATTCGTGACAAATGAAATTGGACTGGAAAAATGTGTGTCTCATGGCAGTTGGTTACGAGGACGGGACCTGCAACTATCTACAACAGATGAACGAGTCCGGTTCTACCCTCTACCGTACCTCCGTAAACAAAGTCATATAGTGCATTCTGGTGACTTCAGCACAGGTAGGACTCCAACACCAATAACAATTTGTTGATTTCAGCTGATCTATATCAGCTAGTGTTTTTATTGGTGTAGGAGCCCTACTTGTGCTGCACTATGGCTTTGTTTACGGAGGTGGTGTTCTACCCAGCTGTATTCGAGACACCATTTTTCAGGACAGTGCATTCGATTAGTATTTTCTTATTTGAATTTAATTCCAATCTCTTCAATTTCTAATTCACTTAATGGATTTATTAGTGCACCAAATCATTTCTGTTTTGTCCATTTCGACCGTCGTCGATACTTCTATTTCTTAAAACAATTTGGTCTCTCGGATTGTGGAAATTTATGGCAAATAATTGGCTACATTACAACTAGGCCTCATTCTAAAAGTATATAATTATTTCAATTTTGATAATGTTATACGTTCTCCATGTCTCAGATGATGGAGTCTGATATAAAAGTGAAAGTTCGCAAGAAGGATCATTCACTGTTGCACAGCATCATCGAGAGTACTTCGAATGAATTCAAGAGAATAACTGGCAACAAAATCTCAATGAAAATCGACGACACGCATTTGCCAGATTCATCTGCTGGTGGTATTATTTTGAGTAACCTCCACGAGCGAGTTTTCATCGATAATACTCTGGCTACGAGGCTGGAAATTGTTATTGGTAATATGAATTCTCCGTTTATGCCAATGTTCAAACACTTGCTGTTTGATGAAGAAGAAGAAAAGAAAAGATAGATTCAATTCTTTAGATTATTACACGTGTTTCTTAAAATTCATTGTTAGATTTTAATTTTATTGAACAAAATTTTCAGAATCTGTCATTTGACTTGATTATTGCTCATAAATGTTTAGAAATGACGATTATGCTTGATGGCATCGCTGATCGGTTCAATTCAGAATAGAGCACAAGCTGGCCACTCACCGCCCGCTTCAAAATATCTCACCGCTGCCAATCAAAGACATGCCTCTTCATCTGGTATTTGACATGAAGACATTCTAGCAATCCATTATGTTTAGAAGAATATTAAACTACCTAGGTACCAATCATTCAAGGACCAAAAAAAAAAAAAAAATGGTATGTGGCTTTAGTGAGGTCCTCGTTATAATGGCACTAATTTATTAACTTTGGTTTTTTGCTATCCTTGTCTATCATTTGACAAAACAGATAAAGCTAGCCTTTTCCAGCTCCGCAACGTTGCCAGATCGTTTCTTAACAATATGGAAATATAAAATTTACACAATACAGGGTGGTTCATAATTATGGTAAAATATTTTAATACGTGATAGTAGAGGTAAAAATAAGAAAAAAAGTTCATATAAAAATATATCCATAAACGCTTCATTAGCGAGCTATACAGGGTGGAAGATTTAGCCCGGAATTCAGTTCCTCTGGTGAAATATACCGATGCTGAATTGTTTGGGGACTAGTTTTTGAAAAACTTATGCTGGATTCATAACCCTTTTTTTGAGAAAAAAGTTGAAATATGCAAAAAATCTAAGTAGAAAAACATAGACTTCTTCGTTTAATGCCCAATAACTTTCTTTAATGACCAGTAAACAAATAATTTTTCGCAATAAAAATTGTAGAGAATTTAATTCTGAAAAGAATTATGTAAGCTGTGTAAACTAAATTCAAATAAAAGTTGAATAAAATGTATTCTTATGTAGTATATTACACCACAAAAATTTGCTGTTTTACGAGGAGAGAACTAATAACTCATAGGTTGTAGCTGATTGCAAATTAAACATGGATTTTAATTACGGCTGTTCCAAGACAGCTGATTTATTATGTTTTAAATAAGAAAATATTTAAAAGAAATTATCAGCTGAATATCAGTGCAGTTTAATGTGAATCAATCCATTATTTGAGGGATACTACAACAGCAACAATTACATCCATACAACATCCAGAAAGTTCATACTCTATTGCCACGAGACTGTTTTCCCTGTGCTGGTATTTGCCGATAGTTTTTAGTAAAACTTGTTTACTCAAACTTTTTAACAACCGTTTTATTTACCGACGAGGCACACTCTACAAGAACATCTATCGTTAACGTCCACAACCAACATATTTGGGCAGCTGAGAATCTTCATGCCATCAATCCTAATCTTCCACAACATCAGTTTTCAGTAAACATTTGGGCAGGAATCATAGGAGATCATCTACTTCTGTTTGAGCTTCCTCCCAGGCTTAATGGCATAATCTACTAGTCTTTTGGTATAAGTTTAACGTCATTTAGATATGCTACTTTCATATAGAAAACTTTTCATAAAAACCCAAATATTTTATTAGCAATCAGCTACAACTTAGGAGTTATTAGTTCTCTCCTCATAAAACAGCAAATTTTTGTGGTGTAATGTACTACATAAGAATACATTTTATTCAACTTTTATTTAAATTTAGTTAACACAGCTTACATAATTCTTTTCAGAATTAAATTCTCTACAATTTTTGCTGCGAAAAATTATTTCTTTACTTGTCATTAAAGGGAGTTATTGGGCATCAAACGTAGAAGTCTGTGTTTTTCCACTTAGATTTTTTGCATATTTCAACTTTTTTCTCAAAAACTACTCACACTACAGCTTCCAGACTAGTTTTATTCAATTTTTCAGATATTTTTCCATATGAATCCAGCATAAGTTTTTCAAAAACTAGTCCCCAAACAATTCAGCATCGGTGTATTTCACCAGAGGAACTGAATTCCGGGTGAAATCCTTTACTCTGTATAGCTCGCTAATGAAGCGTTTATGGATGTATGTTTATATGAACTTTTTTCCTTATTTTTACCCCTACTATCACGTATTAAAATATTTTACCATAATTATGAATCACTCTGTATATTATCTCAATTATGGAAATTTATCACCGTATTTAATCATTGAAAAATATTTTTCCATGACGAATGAAATATAATTGATTATCACAAGAATGATTATTTATAAAATAGAAGTACCATTTAAAATAATGAAACAAGAATACAAATTGTAACTACTAGTTTCAGTGATCACAACATCGTCAGGTTATAACAATAAATTTCCATAATTTAGATAATATATTGTGTTAATTTTAAATTTTTATATTGTGAAAATTTCTATATTTTAAAATAACAAAACTATTAGTAAGCATTTATTGGAAATCTATTTTTATAATCTGAAGATGGTGTGATCACCGAAACTAGTAGTTACAATTTGTATTCTTGTTTTATTAATTTTAAAGGGTACTATAATTTATTCTATTTTATAAATACAAGAAAGTAGCCCTGAATTCAAACATTTTAAAGAATGATTAGTTAATTTTACATAAGATTTTCCGGTCATCAGCCATCCTCCATAGAGGGCAATGGAAAGTCAGATGTTCGGCAACACTGTTCTCCTACCTTCCTCCATACCAAACACTGGTAGAGTAGTAGAGTAGAATAGTAGAGTAGTAGAGTAGAGAAACACTGGTTTCCTTCTTCCGTGCCAATAGTAACATGGACCTAGCTATTCGGAGAAAGGGCAGTATAGGCAACCCGCCCAAAATGTAATTATAGTCCAGTCAACGAAAGATTATTGAGGGAAAAGTTTGGAACACAATTTTCGACCCAGCAGATCTTTCAAGGATAGTTAAGGGGTAAACATATCAAAAGTCCTCACCCCTACCCCCTGTGCTAAGGGAGTGGGGGTGGTTTAAAAGTACTATATTTTGTTTTTTGCATATATTTCGAAAAATATGCGTCTTCCGGAAATATTTGTCGAATAAAAAATTGAAGCTTACATAATAGCGTATAAGTTTCATCTGTAACAATTTGCCTGGACTGGACTATTAGTAGCCTATGTATTATTCTATTCTTGGTATAGGAATAGAATAGAAAAACGTTTATCAATAAGCCATCTTGAACGAACAGCAAACATGTAGATTTCTACATAGTAAAATTTGATTTTCAATTTTAGTTAAAAGAGCAAACTTAATTTCCAGTACTAACTATATTTTCTTTTGTATGCTTGCTCTACGATAACTCGGAATCTTCACACACATTCGGTTACATTCGGTTCGGTTCGTTGCCGAAAACGAATGAGACTTTCATATATATCAGGTTTTAATTCGTACGGTTCTAATTCGGTATTTTCTTCTCAGACACAGCTGTGTTTGAATTTTCTCAATATTCATGCTGGTATTGAAATAAAACAGCTGGTGTTCAAATAGTGAGATGTGATCTCTTTATCTACAAAATTTCCAAGTTAATTCAAAATTGTGAACTCTGAATAGTTTCTTTTGATAGCGTTAATTTTGGACGTCATAGTGATTATTTTTTAAATTGAATTTTTTTTTCTTGTTTTGACATATGTTACATAACCTTCATCTCTTCTCTCCATTAATGGATTGATGTAATTTTCATGGAGAAATAAAATAATAAAAATTTTCCCTGAGTTTTAATTTATCTTCATATTTTTTTAACAAAACTAACTGGAATGAATAATAATTGACAATATGATTTTGACATGAAAGATTTTGAAACAGAAAATCACGATATCAGGTTAGAATAAAAACAAAAACCGAGCATGAGGGAAAGACTTTGTTTTTGTTTCCTGTTTCCTAGCAACGAATTCGAATATGATAGAACCTATTCGTATCGAGGGGGCGTTCGGTGCTATGCGGTTGCTATTTGGAACCGAATTCAAACCGAATCACCGTTTCACACTTATAGGAATTGGCCGAAAACGAACAGAAAGCAAACCGAACCGAACCGAATGTGTGTGAAAGTAGATTCTCGCTAGTAACGAATTTAACCTGATGCAATTTATTAGTGTCAAGTGGGCGTTCGGTTCTATGCGGTTTCTATACGGTACTGAATTACCGTTTCACACTTATCGGAATCTGTCGAAAACAAACCAAAAACTGAACGAATAGAACTAAACCGAATGTGTGTGAAACTATCCCAACGATCGATTTGAGTAATTAATTGACTTGGAAAGAGTTCAGTAATAATATAATTACAAATAACTTTTTTTAACAGACTTCAGTCTAAAATTGCGTAGGTTATCATGAATATGAAAAATATTACAATCCTTATCCATATTGAAATTGATTGAGTATAATTTAGAATGGATAAAATTGGAATTGTATTCAATTGAATTGTGAAAAGTCTAGAAAAATTAGTTTTGTCAGCTTCTATTCTTTTCCACGTTGGCAATAATAACATAGCTCAGTTTTTTAATGAATGTATCAAATTTCAAATATGAATTAATAGGTAACCTGTTTAGGTAATCATTTTAAAGGTAGGTAGCCTGTGAAAACCAACTGGAATGTGCTAAGTGATGGTGTTTAGGATGAATATTCACAGATTTAAAAGCTTCAGAAGCTATTCAAGTATCAATTTTTACTTTCCTTGCCCTATTACCATAGGTAAGGAAAGTATTGCTTTCCAAAGAAAATAAGGTACCCCAATTACTAAATTTCTATACGTTTCAAGGTCCCCTGAGTCCAAAAAAGTGGTTTTTGGGTATTGGTCTGTAGGTGTGTGTGTGTATGAGTGTATGTGCGTCTGTGTACACGATATCTTATCTCCCAATTGATGGAATGACTTGAAATTTGGAACTTAAGGTCCTTACAATATAAGGATCCGACAAGAACAATTTCGATCAAATGCAATTCAAGATGGCGGCGAAAATGGAGAAAATGTTGTCAAAAACAGGGTTTTTCACGATTTTCTCGAAAACGGCTTCAACGATTTTGACTAAATTTATACCTAAAATAGTCATTGATAAGCTCTATCAACTGCCACAAGTGCCATATCTGTGAAAATTTCAGGAGCTCCGCCCCATCTATGCAAAGTTGATTTTAGATCCCCGATTATCAGGCTTCAGATACAATTTAAACAGAAAAAATCGAGTCGGAAAGTGTTCTGAACAAAGCTCAGGCTAGAGGTACCAGAGGACTGTAATTTACTATTTAAATAATCAAATACAAACAAGGGGCAAAATTTAATCTTCAATTTGAGCCAGGTTATTTGTACAGTTAAACTCTGCATTAATGAACAATAAAAAAGAGCAAAAAACTCACCAAATTTATTCCAATCTTGACTACTTGCCCTTCGAAGCCTTTATTAGGTGTTTTGGTCAGGTTCAGGGTGGGATGAAATCTGGGAAGATAGGTTCTTGCTTCCGGGCTGCCTTTTCACGTTCAACTTGCAGGCTATGCACTGTGTTTTGAACAAAGCTCAAACTGGATTCTTTATAAATTCAAATCCGATTCAAATTAATTCAATTCAATACTATCTATGCTGTTATATTCATAATTCACACACACTACACTCAAACAATTTACAAGAAATTTCGGATTGAAATTACATGACAAACACAAATTTGTTCTTGCAACAGAACGGGCTGACGAGACAAGACAGACTAGACAAGGACATCGTCAAGGCCAAAGCAGCAGGACGGTCTGCGCTGGCACAAACACAAGCCTGCTATTGGCAGAACTGCAGTCTGGCATTCTGGCGCTACAATTCGAATTCTCTGGCCAGACCAGAAAGATTGAGCATGAAAATCTCTACAATTAATGTTTAGTAACATTTTCACCTAAAATTGAAAATAAGCTCGAAATTCGAGAAAATGTGATTATCCAATTGCAAACTGTTGGCAACTGTTGATTATATTGAATTTAATGATTCACTATGAAGAGATAGCAGACCTTGTATGTCTCCAGCGTTATTGTCCTGTCACCAGCTGGCTCAAGTCTTTGAATAGTAGACTTGTAATGCGCGCGAACACTAGTGTCAGGTGGTCAATTCTCATAACGGCAAGGAAAGTTGTGTGAGTTCGCCACTCCAGATTTTTGTTTTAGTTGTGAGTGATGTGGTTTTTCCGCCTTGACAAATTAACGCATAGTAAATGCCCACCACGTTTTAAAAGTTCTTCAAAACCAGAAGTGAATGACAACATTTACTTCTTGTCTATTCATTAAAAATTCTCGTTCACAATTTCTATTTATTACTCATTTCCATCCAATATAGACTTCTGAAACACGATTGATTATTGCAATTTTAAGGTTTCTAGCCTTTTTAACCTCTAACATCATTGGAAACACATTGAAAGGAAGAATGCAAATGATCAACAATTGATATAATCTTTTATTGTCTAGAGTGAACAAAATAATGACTATTTACATCATTGTACAATTTAATAATTAGCATAATCTAGGAAACGGTTTGATTTTCTGCTTAATGTTTTTTTTAAGATTGTATTGCATCGTATTTAAGGCCCATCATAGATGAAAGTTGGAACTCTGGTCTGAGTCTGCCTAGCGCTGACTTAAAAAACCTAGAAAAAAGTAAAAAATGAGAACAATTATTCATCAAAACGTAAGAATGTGATGAAACTTATAGTTTCATATTAAAATAACAACAGAACTAGGGTACCTAATGAAACTAATAAAAATGCTTAAAATTCCCGTTTGATAAATGAGATTACCTACAACAGAAGTGAGTGGCTGTGAATAACTCTAAGAACTAAGAACTGAATTTTATGTTTCTTCTACTACAATTCATGAGAAGATAATATTGTTGAAAGTAGCCTATTCCTAGTTGAAATGAATTTGGTAAACGCTTCTCTCACGTGCATAGCCCTTCCACTCTTATTAAATAATTATGCTACCTTCAAATTCTTGAATACAACTAACATTTCTTTATCACTCCATGCAAATCAAAAAGGTACCTATGTAATGAGTTTCTTTGATTCATGAGAGTATTCTTTCATATTGTGTCTGAGAATATGAGTATTTGAAACAGTATGGAACGAATCGCACAAATAACAATAAATTTATGATTTTGCATTCACTGAGGTAACAGAAAAAATATGCTGAATATGAATATCATTGGTGGTAAATGATATTAATGAAGTGTTGATCATTGAGGACATCGAGTTATCCAATACCAAATTTATTTAAACAATGAATGGTATTATCAATATCAGATCTTCTGAACTGTTCATGAATCTCTTCAAAATGTACTGAACTCCACAGAGGTGTTTAGGACGTCCAAAAATCGATGAGTGTATACACTTTAGTCTTGGCTTTAGTCTTTAAACATGTATACATTTTGTAGTATTTTTAAATGAGTGGTCATGCATTTTGGAATAACAATGAATCTGAAAGTTGAGTGACTAACAATGTAACCACTTGATCAGCCACTAAATTTTCCAACTAGAAATCTTAAAAGTTTTTCTAGATTTTACGTTATAATAAACACACTTTGGAGCTAGAGGTTTGCTATGTGAGTGATTTTCAATTCCTGTACTCAATACAAGTTCTTGAATTCTATACTAGTCAGAAAATTCAAACTCAAATAATCCATCTATTGCCTCAAAATAATACACAAAAACAATACATTATATATTAAAATTCACTTGAAAGTACAAACAAAATAATGTTGGATACTTGAATCTCTTAAAATTAATCGGCGGGCGTTACCAGCCACACCTTATTGATTTGTGTGCTCGCAACGACTTACAAAACAGTTCGAAAATTAGAATCCTGTATCGTACGGTACTTACTATCTAGATTTATCGATTCAGTTTGTTATTAAATAAATTATTAACAGTTTGGTATATCGCTTGTAGTTTTACATATTTTCATGATGGTAAGTTGAATGGTAAGCTGCTTTATGTATGACAAAACTAAGATTGTCCTAGGACTTCTGTTTTAAAGGTAATGATTATGAATGAATAAATTGATTAGAATTATAGTAGTAAATTATAATTTTACTGTGGATTGACCTGTTCAAATGTAGAGCGCATGATCGGCACTGACACTTATGCACTGGTTGGTGTAGAGCTGGCCGTTGTTAGTGTCAGTGTAACGTGGCCTTGGTCCGATGTCGGAGCACTGGAACACAGTGTGGCGCCGGCGAGCACCCTTCCAAGGCTCGTCACCTCGCCACCCGTGGATTGCCGGGTTGTACGGCTCCAGAGTGCGGATATACTCTTCCAGTGTGAGCGGACCCATCGGCACTGATTCGCCCTCCTCTGCAACATCATCCATTCCATAAATCAACTCAATAACCACTTGTTCCAATCGAAAACATTTGAAAATGAAAAAGAATAAAAACCATCGAAACTTTGAATCTTCAACAACGTGATCAATTCCACAAGTGAATAAAGTATTCCACAATTATTTGCAAATTTAATTGATAATAATATCGAGTGACCTGGCTGGCTCAGGTCTGGTGTCAGAGTTCTCAGGTCGCACCTGATCAATTTCATGGCCTCTGACATGAACTAGCGACTGTTATTAGGCAGCCGGCACCGTCCATTTAGCGTGTTAATTCGAAAAGTTCATAGAATATGTACTTATTCGTTTTTCAGTTCATTAGTTTTGTAGTGATCAAAGTTATTCTACAAGCGAATAAAATATTCACAAATCTCCGATGAGTTCATTAGACTCAAGTCATTGGCGAGTGGAGATGGAAAGAGTGTGAGTCATGGGATATTATAATTTGCCAAAATCAAATTCATTTTCCCTCAAAATAATAAATTTTCTGTTGTCAATAATAATTATTATTTTGCAGATACTGGTTGGCACTATCAGTTTGAACTTCCAGAAGGTGTCCGGCTCTCATACGAACCAGAGCTGTAGTTTTTATAGTTCTGGATTGTTAATGTTGATATAAATGGCTCCTCTGAATTCGAGTTACAGATTTCAATCTAGTGGAGAAGGAATTATTTATGTGTATATCCACCCAGAATGAGTATGACTTAATGATTAGAATGTTAGAATGTCATTGAATTTCCAGTTATTTCAAGTAGAGCTAAATGAAATATTTGTTTTGCGAGTAGACTACTCAATCTTCTTCAATTCGTGATTTACAATTAGTAAATCACGTCTTCTGAGTAGAATTAGTAAGAAATGAAGATCAAACAGCAAAAACCCAAAAGTCCAACATTGACCTAGACACAGTTTTCATGTCCTGCTATACATGATGGCATCAACCCAAATTGCGTACTGAATAATGAAATAGGTAGTGTGCTTCTGTCAGGGTATCAGACCACAAAAGCTATCATTAGACTTGAAATTAGATTATCCAAGTCACGAAAAACAACAAGGCTCCATAAGTGAAATGACGAACATCATAACCTTTATCTGATTGTCTCGGCACTACCTCAAACCTCCTACTGAGAGTCTAGCATGCTTGCTTCAACATAGGTAGCGATGACTATGCTTATTCAATAAATGGCCGGAACACAAATAGACAGTGACCGACATAGACATAGAGATAGACATATTTACATGGACATGGACAGATAAGCAGAGACCTGCCCGACTGTCAACGGGATTAGTTTTGACACTGGGAAACGCAAAAGCTCTTCGTGATAAGATCTGAGAACACAGACTATGCTTTTAGCTCATGTTACAAAGGGTTGCTAGGTACTCTTATAAATTGCAATAATGATATGTGGGTAGGACACACGCAATTTACACGAGGCCTACGTCATACAAGAGCAAGATTCAATATGATAAGCATTTTTTCGGGACATACTAATAAGAAGTTAGTCGAAAACATGCAATCTCTTTATAATCTATTATTGATTTTGTTGAATTATTTCCTCTTTTTCCATGTATGAGAATCATACAACATACAATAGGCACGTTCAATATTTTGTTATGATAATTTCCAATTTCGTTAATTCTATCATTTGCTACCATGGAATTCTCTGATATTCAAGATACAGTTTTTAGATGGATACAGGAAACTTGGATTTTGTGTAATACAGAAGAGGGAAGCTCCTCTAACACTAGGTGCTGAATTTATCTACAATTTCAAGAGAGATCCTTCCTACAGCAATTTCCGGTCAACTAATCAGAATGATTCTAGTATAGTTTGGTCAAAAATTCTCATTGGTCCCTATTATTGGTTGGTAAGTATTCAAACTGTACCTGACTAAATTAGTTCTCAAGAGTCGTTATGAATATCACACGCATGGTTTACAAATTCATTAGCCTACTCCTAAAATAATAGTTCGCAGTATGAGGCTCATCATTATTCTAGTGTATTGAGAATGAGAGTGTTCAATCTCATGGAAGCACTTCATTTTTTTAAACTGTTTCCTTGTTGTAGGGTAGCAGCTATCACTTGTCATGGGTTATACATAATTATAGGAACTCATGATTTTTCACAGCAGTTTGTTACATCATCTTCATCTTATAAAATTATCCTTACTCTTTAGATGATGATTTTATTGATTAAAATTATCACACAGGCCTATCGAATTATATAACTAATTTAACATTATTATTAGTGTACATGTTGATTCGAGTTTTCACATTGTCTTCATTCAAATAATTGAAATACCAAACCAATTGAAATAACATTCGATGGAACTGAAATAATATAATTTTTATAATTCTTCGTGCACTTACATTTGTCTGGACTCAATCTCGCAGATATGATAAAATTAGTGGCGATTAAAATTCAAGCCATTCAACTATTATAGTTATCTACCATGTGAATGCGTTAGAATTGTATAGGATGGTCAAGTGGAAGAGAGGGCCGGCTGCGCCCTTACTTTGCCAAAATAACAGCAGCAAAAATAATGACAGCCTATCCATCTATCTACCTATTTCAGAAAGGGTCAATTAAAAATAATCAAAGAAGCTTTGCGAATTGGAAATCGTTCTGACAAAATTTCTTATAACGCATTGGTATGCATTTGGAAGAAGGTCGTTCAAGGCTGTTCTCAAGCAGAGGGTTCTCCGAAAACAAAATCACTCGTAGATAACATAAACATGGAATAAATTGAATAACAATAAATAGCTTCCAGTTTGGATCAGTAATGAACCTATATAACCAGTGAACCCATTTCTTGCTGAAAGTAATAGTTTATTGAGTCACCATAACAGTATTTTCGTTGCCAATTGTGATCGATATTCTATTTCAGACGACAATTTCTTGTTTTCATTCCAAGATGGATGTAACCCTTACAAGAATAGCTGACTTATTCCAGGACAAAAAAAAACTCCCAATAATTATTTAGCTCTACTATTCAGCTCATCAATTATCAACAATTGATCGAGTCGCGTGGGCCCTACATTCTACAATATTGCCTCGTTTCTTATTTTTAGGTAGCACACAATGGAAGCTGAGTGGTTCGTTATTATGGATGAGATATTCAGGACAAATTTGAAAAGAAGTTTCATTTCCAATAATTGGGAACAACAGGGAAGTAGGTCTTCCAATTAATTCACTTAACGTGATCAATTTCACTATTATAGAATGTTTTTAAATTTAAACTTATGTAGCCGGGTATTATTTTCTATTCAGAAGTTCATTCACTGAATATGATCAGTTTAACTCCTATAGAATGTTTTAAATTTCTACTCATGTAATAATATTTTCTTAGACAATAATATTGTACCTAAAAGTCTACTTTTGCTTTAATAGTCAATAAATTTATATTTTCATTCTATTTCTGCACTTTATACCGATTGCCAATTTCTTTGTTTTATGGAAAAATGCATCATCGATGCACTCAACTTTTTTTGGCCTCCCGAGAGAAATTTCTCAGTCATTACTTTCCTATTCTCAGAGGAATAATTTGAACAAAATAATGTCATAGGAGGATTTACACTTGTGAACTGATTTCTCTCTATTTCATCTGATACTCTCCTCCACATACTGTATTATAGTATCACCTACCATATCGAATCACCTACCAGAATCATATTATAATCTGCATAAATAGAATACTCAATCAATCAATCAATATTGAACTTCTGGTTGAGTAAATACCACTCCAAAAAAAGCATTCAACTGAATGTGGAGAACGGAGGCCCAGGTAAGATCCAAAATGTTATCTGCTTATTCTTTTCGAATAAATTCTATGATAGAAAAATGATAGGTCTTCTGGCTTCTTCTATAAGACTTAACTATTGCTTGTCACTTTATCGTTACTCTCCATTGCGTTTATTGTTGGAGACGAGTGAATTAAATGGGCTTCCTCAACAATCCATACGGATCTTCTTCAATTCATGATTACAATCAACATTATTTCCTCCTTATTAGAACAGGATCAGTAGTTCGTGTTGTATGCTTCAAGATCTTATGTGATAATGTATTATTCATTTAATTATTATGATATCTAATATAGTATTCCATTTTCTGGAGAAGAAGACCTACTTTCCACGATACGATGTAAATTATTAGTGATTGCTACTCAGTCAGAACAAGTTGAGTTAGGGTGATGGGTAGAAAGGTCTCATCGATTCGACCAATGCATAGTTCGAAGTTCAATAACACTGTGGCTTATCAAAGAAGCCTTAAATTCACTTCCACTCCATTATCGATGCTTACACGCTAATCAAAACGTTATCGATCCCTTTTCCTTTATCAAACGTCATTCAATATTAATTTTCCAATTTGACAGTTTGATCATTATGTTTTGAAACAAGTAGCTTGATATGAGTGGGAATCATGTTACGAAATTATGTATTGAAGCAGATACTGATATGTTTTGACTTCTTTTAGAGTAGTTGAATCAGGGGTGCCTACCCCTAAGCACACTGACGCACCCCCTCTCAAATATCCCCAATTCAAATTTTAGTACCGCGCCCCTCAAAATAGGAAAATTTTTTGATCCCTCCCCCGAAGAATTTAAATATCAGTGACGTGAATTGCGTCTGCTCCCCCCTCCCCTTGGGCACCCCTTGGTTGAATTTAACTGTCCTGCAATTATTTGAATGAACTATTGTACTGTATTTTTCCAATTGAGCTCTACTGTATTCATTGAATAGAATGCTTCAATTCAAATAACATGTGAAAGTTGTTTTAATGACAAAGTACAATATAGACTAATACAAATATCTATTAACATCAAGCTGTATATCACAAAAATGGAGGCTGCAGACTATAATATAATAATTATTGTGAAAAATATTAAATATTCAATTTCAGTTTTAATTTATTGGAAAAAAGATACATTGTAGTGAATATAGTTAATCAGTGTGGATGCGACAGGCACACTGCCCAAAACCACACTCACAAAACTGTATCACAAAATGATACAGAAGAAGAAAAAAAACCAACTTATACAGAAATTAAACAAACTTCAGAATTACATGCTAAATCTTAAAATAGGATACTGATTATTTATATCATTATATTCGTACAATATAAATAAATTTAATTAAAAAAAGAAAAATAATAAGTTCAATATAAATAAAAAAAAGGGTTGACTAATTAAACTGAACAAAATTAGAATTTAAACTGAATAAAATAGAGAAGAAGTAAAGTAAAGATATATATTTAGAGATAGATAGCAGAAGAACAGAGGAGAGAGAGAGAGAGAGAGAGAGAGAGAGAGAGGAGAGAGAGAGAGAGAGAGAGAGAGAGCAGAGAGCGTGCTTAAAGTTAAAAATTGACAAAAGAACTAATATTCAAGTAATATAGAGCATGATTCAATAAAGGCATTCAAAGACGGATTGAAGAGATCGATATCACGAGATACTGTGTTGGAAAGTCTCATGGATCGATTGATGGGTGAGTTATAATCCTGCAACGTTTGAGATCTTAGTATAAAAAACGAAAAATACCTCCCACGAGAAACGGTCGGCACATAGAAGCCCAATCTTTCCAGGTGAAAAGGATGCTGTGTAAGACCATTAACTACTTTATATAAATGTGAGATGGCTTGGAGATTACGTCTGGACTTTAATGTTGGAATTTTGAACATGATTCTGAGTTGTGAAGTGGGATATGCAAAATAGGGATAGTGGCCAAACTTTTTAAAATACAGGTAGCGAAGGACTCACTCAATGACTGGAGCATGCTTTCGAAACATAATGATACATTGTATTTTAATTTATTGGGATTCACTGTTACAGTCTTAATTTAAATGATAAAACTTGATGTATCGTTGCAGAATTGTAATGTATTGATGATATATATCGTAGATGTAGAATAGAATAGAATAGGATCTAAAAGAATAAAGTTTATTCCTTTAAGTATACACAATATCGATTGGAAACGTCAACCATAAATTAAATTGAGATTTAAGCAAATAATCATATTTCTCAAATTCTATGCACTATAAATAATACAAATATTGCTTTCATGTCTAATGTTAATAGCAAATAATATAAATACGGTATATATTTATAAATAATTGTTAAATATTCCCTCATCCCTATAAAAATACTCAGCTAGTGAATAAAGAGGATTTTCCTTTAAAAGCTTTTCCAATCTATTCTTGTAAGCATTTAATGTCATTGCTCTCACATTGAAGGGTAGCTTATTGTATATTTTCAAAGGAATTAATTTACAACTCTGAACTCTCCTAAGCCTGTTATAGGGTACATCAATATGTTGCCTATTTCTTGTATTATAATTGTTAATATTTTCCCTACATATGAACAAATTTATATTTATCTTTACATTTACAGCTAACATGGAAACAAAAAAGCTGTGAACAGTCATTATTTTTCGATTGATGAGCAATGACTTGCAGTGCTCCAAGTAGTCAGCATCGGAAAAAGTTCTTAGTACCTTCTTTTAGGCAGCATAATTTTATGAGTATCAAGAGCACTGCCTCATAGAGAGAGACCATACGAATAAGTACTTTGAAAGAAAGCAAAGCATCTCATCCTAAGGTAATCTTTCGGAACATATCTCTTCAAACTATGTAGGAAATAATATCTTCGACAATTGAGCTAACCGCGTCAATAGTTACCTGCCCGCCCTATAACCAAACTGGGTATCTGAGAGTAGGTCTTTGCTCTCCAAATAATATTCATAAAGTTGAGTTTCAATTATATATTCTAAAATTTTGCTAAAAATTGGTGGGATAGGTAGATATTGGTCTGAAGTTCTCAGGTTAATCCTTGCAACCTGTTTTATAGATGGGCACAGTTCTAGAATGCTTGAGAACTGCAGGAAAGACTAAATCATTTATACAAGCATTAAAACATGATGTTGCGAGGGTTTGCAATTGAATGGATAACTTCATTGATCAATGAGCTGAATATGTTACAGATATCATTTCTAGTTGTGGATTTTATTTTCGAGACAATGGCAAGAACCTGCTCAACTGATACCTCTCTCAACTCAAATCTTGAATCAGATCCAGGGGGAAACTTCAACAAGTCGACTGCTGAGATGTATGATGCAGTAATACTAGTTAATCTGTTCTATTGCTTCTGAAAAATATTTTTAAACACATGCTTTCCTCTGCTGAGATGGATTGAAGCAGCTATCAGAGCTGCCAACCTGAAGTTTCGTTCCGTATTGTAATGCATTATTGAGAAATTCGAGATAATGAGTCCTACTATTTATTTGTAAGAGATAAGAGTAAGAGATAAGATATGACTGGCTAGACGTCAAGTGTTTCGGCTCCGTCTTCCTGTTGCTTATTTGGTGGGTTCTACTGTGTTTTTTGAGGCGTATTTTGGCAAGGTGGTTGTCTAATGTGCTACGAATGTCTGTGTGAAGTTATTTGAAATTTTATTCAGTGGTTCTCTACCAAATTGAAATTGAAGTGAAAATTTATTCGTATCATTGGAAGAACGGTGCCGGGCTGTGTTGTTTTTGCCTGTCTTTTCGCTTTCGCTACAATCAATTCCTTATCTACTATGGCTTCAAAGAATAAACCTAATACTCGCTCAACTAAGGACGATGATGATAACTCCGGTTCTAAGTTAGAGGAAAAATTAGACATTTTGATTCAAGAAATGGCTGAATTTCGCTCAGAATCTAGGGAAATGACCAAATCTATAGATTCTACTCATGAAAAAATAGATGAATTGAAGCAAATCGTACAATCTCAAAATGTAGAAATTAAAAAGTGTAGGGATGAAGTGGACTCACTAAAATCTGAGAACAAAGAACTAAAACAGCTAGTTGTGAATTTGAAATCGGAAGTTAATGGATTACAACAATATTCTAGAATTAACTGTGTTGATATACAGGGTGTACCCTTCTCTAAAGACGAAAATATTTTCAATGTTGTGTTAGCAGTCGCCAAAACTATCCGATTTGATTTAAAACCCAGTATGGTGGATGCTGTTCACAGGCTTAGAACTAAATTTGGTAAGTCAGGACTCAATCCACCTGGAATTGTTATAAAATTTATACGACGATGGGACAAAGATGAGTTCATTCGCCTGGCCAAAGTCAAGCCTGGTTTTCCCGCATCGGACGCTGGTTTTGTTTCCGAGAATAAAATATTCATTCATCCATCTATGAGTTCCGAAAACAGGCAACTGTTCTTCTTAGCTAAAAACTTTGCTCGAGCATCAAACTACAAGTACGTTTGGTTCAAAGATGGAAAAATTTTTATTCGAAAAGCTCAAAACTCTCCGGCGATACTTGTTTCTTCGAAGGAACAAATTCAGGACATGAGTAAAGGATCTACTGCGGGACAGAATCAGGTGACAGCTGATCCAGCAGCTGCTGCTGAGTCTGGAGGTGCGAATTCGGGGTCGAAAGAGTGATCTTAGGAGACGTTCGGATTCTCATGAGATTAGAAATTGTTGTTTTCAATTGTTTATATTTTTTTTCAAAAAGTGTGGATCAAATGGAACTTAGCATTTTACTTCTATATTGATCCACATAGATAAATCAGATGATAGACTTGTTCTTTGATTTTTTATCGACATCAATGAGTATGAATGATAATTTTCTTGTTTTTTTTTTAGTTTTACAAAATGCGAATCCAAGATTATTACTAATTTCTCTTTTTTTTGCCTGTCTTTCAATGAGTATGAATGATAATTCTCGTTTTTTTTGTTAGTTTTACAGGGTGCGAATCTAAGATTATCATTATTTTTTCTCTATTTTTTGCCTGTCTTTCAATGATGATTTTCTTGTTTTTTTTTGTTAGTTTTACAAAATGTGAATCTAAGATTATTATTACTTTCTCTATTTTTTGTCTGTCTTTGGAATGGACTGTTTTTTTTCTTTCATCATATATCTCTATTTCAAAGTAACTATGTACTCATTATTTTAATATTAATTAACTTATGAATTATGAAAGATTATTTTTCATTTTTGCCTTTCTTCAAAATGGACTGTTTTTTTTTCTCCATCATATATTTCTATTTAAAAGTAACTATGTACTCATTATTTTAATATTACTTCACTACTGAATTATGGAAGTAGAGGATCTCTTTGAATTGTATGATAATGATAATCTTTCAACTAATGAGATAGATGACTATCTGAATTATATTCCCTCTTGCTATTCCAAAGATGCAAAGTTTTATAATATCCTTACAATGAACATACGTAGTATAAATAAAAATTTTAATGAATTTCTGTGCTGCCTTGAGAACAGTAAAACCAAGTATGATATTATTGTGCTCACAGAAACATGGATCGCTGATGGTGTTCCATTTCTCTTCAACATACCTGGTTATAAAATTATAAACAAAAGTTCAAAGCTGAATAAATGTGATAGTCTTTGTATATATATATATAAGGGAAAGCTACAAATTAAAACTACTGAGCTGTGATATTGATGAATGTAATGCTATTTGTCTCGATGTCGAAACATTAAGTGGGAAGTTTCTGAGATTGATAGGAATCTATCGTTCACCGAATAGTAAAATTGATGAATTTTTGACGAGTTTAGACAAATACTTGAGTGGCATTCCTGACAATGTTGATATTTGTCTAACAGGTGATTTGAATTTAAACTTGAATCACTTTGATAAATTTGTTGCTGAATACATTTATATTTTGAGTAAAAATGGTTTAAGATCTCTTATGAAAGGTAATACCAGAGTCACAGAATTATCAACGTCTTGTATAGATCATATATTTTTAAGATCTAAGGATAGATTTGTCATACATATAAATAGCAATATCTTGAAGACAAATATAACTGACCATTATTCAATTACGCTTCATATAGGCTATAAATGCAATGTTGTTAGGAGTGTCTTATTGCCTAAGAAAATTAAAAAGATAGATTACGCTAAATTGAAAGAAAGTTTGAGCACTGAAACCTGGTCCCAAATTGTTCACAATAGTTTAGACAGTACAGATGTTTTGGTAGAACATTTCCTAAATATTATTTCCAACCATATCCAACTGGCTACTTATGAAGTATCTATATCCCATAGGAGCAGACCATTGAATCCATGGATTGTTCTTGGACTCATAAAATCGATAAATAATAAAGATAAAATGTATAAACGGCTGAAAAAAGAACCACTCAATTTAAAACTAAAGCATGACTTGAAGAATTATAAGAAAATACTAGATGAATCAATAAAAATGGCTAAGGAAATATATTACAGTCAAGAATCAAATAAACAATTGCAAAGGTAATCCTAAAAAGCTTTGGAAAAAAGTAAATGAAATCATAAACGAAAAGTCTGTAGAGAATGAAGAAATTAATATTGATCCAGAGACTTTAAACAACTTTTTTGCTCATGTCGGGGAGATGCATGCTCGGTCAATTTCAAAGACAAATAGTCATTCTGAACTAAAATATTCTAAACCCAGACATAACTTTGCTAATTCGTTGTTTTTAATTCCAGTTTCTCCTCTTGAAGTGGAGGATACAATAAAAACTTTAAAGAATAATGCTAGTCCTGGAATTGATGAAATTAGCAGTGTTACTTTAAAACAGATAGCTGAGTTTATATCCTTACCAATTGCTCATATTGTAAACACTATTTTCACTAGAGCTTCTTTCCCAAGCCATTTCAAAATTGCCAGAATTAAGCCAATTTTTAAAAAAGGTGATAGGAATGATCCCTCCAATTATAGGCCTATAAGCCTACTTAGTAATTTAGCTAAAATAACTGAAAAATTATTTAAAAAACGTCTATTTGATTATATAATTAAATATGATATTCTTGAAACAAATCAATTCGGTTTTCAGACAAACAAAGGTACAGAAGATGCACTAAGTCATTTTTTGAGGATAGTAATTGACAGTATGAACAGAAATAAAAAGACAATAGCTGTTTTTCTTGATCTCTCGAAGGCTTTCGATACGGTTCCCCATGATAATTTATTTAAAAAACTAGAAAATCTAGGAATAAGAGGCATTGCTCTTGATTTGTTAAAAAGCTATTTGTGTGATAGGTCGCAAACTCTTTCATTAAACAATTTTAATTCATGTGAGAGTGCTGTGCGGTTACCCCCTTTTGGATTGCCTCAAGGAACAGTTTTATCCCCTCTTCTTTTTCTCTTATATGTAAATGATCTCCTTAAACTCAGTCTTGATAATGGTAAAATAGTTTCTTTTGCCGATGATACAGCCATAATTTTTTCGCATGAGAGTTGGACCAATGTTTTTAAAGTTGCTGAGGATGACATGAATATAGTCAAAAAATGGTTGGACTCAAATACTCTTAGTCTTAATATTTCAAAAACCAAATTCATAAATTTTGCTGCAAATGCAGGTGGTCAACCAAATGCAGAATTTAGAATGAAGCTGCATTTGAACTGCACAGACACTCTCACCTGTGACTGCCCATCTATTGAAAAAGTTAATGAAATTAAATATCTGGGTGTAATAATAGACGAATATTTGAGGTGGAGTTCACACATAACTTTCCTTTGCAATAAACTAAAATATGCAAACTATAAATTTTACAAAATTAACAACATTTTCAACTTGGAAAGTCTTAGGATGATATACTATGCTTTTGTACAGTCTTTAATTCAATATGGTTTAGTTGTATGGGGTGGAGCCTATGACACTCACCTTCTTAATTTATTTTTGATTCAAAAGTACATAATTAAGACAATTTTAAAAAAACCTAGGTTATATTCAAGTGAATCCCTCTTTGTTGAATTTAATGTAATGACAATAAGGCAACTATATTTCAAAAGACTTCTTAAACATATTGTGAAAAACAAAGATACATTTATCAGAACTGATAAACTGTTTTATAACTTAAGACCTGACACATCTTTGAAATATATTATCCACGATTCAAAGTTGAGCTTTCTAAGAAGACAGATCATGTATATGAGCACTAGATTTATAAATATTTTACCTTTTGATTTTGAATTAAAAGTCCAAGATAGAATGATTGATACTTGGATGAAGGAGAGGTTCTTTTTTTCACTGGGAGCGGAATGGTGGTTGTGCCAATTTGATTTGTCTTTTTTTCTCATTTAAAATTTTTTTCTCATTTAATTTTGTTTCTCATTTAATTTTGTTTTTCATTAGTTTTTAAGATATCTATGTATTTACTCGTTTATTCTTTTTAGTTGATCTACTTTTACAAGTTTTTGATTTTCTTTTTATTTATATATTTATTCAATACTCCCACCAGCGGGCAAGATGTTTTTTCTTTTGCTGGTGGCGCCTAAAAAATTCTACTTTTATCTTAGGTTTTCATGATTAATCAAGTTCTATTCTATGTTATTTCTTAGTTTAAGATATTATGTTTTTGTTAGACTTGTCTATTTCAATTTTTGTAATGTATGAATTTTTTGGCAAATAAATTTCAAATTTCAAATTTCAAATTTATGATTTTCGGCACAATAGATTCATGATTATTATGTGTGTTAAAGATCATCATAGAATAGTTATCAATAATGAAATTATTCGACTTTACAATAACCAACAGAATGACAAAATTACATTTGAATTGATTTTTTTCTGACTTGAAACGCCTTCTATAACTGTTTCATTACAAGATTACAATTAGGCCTACTATTGTGTTGATTATATTATGCATGATAGCTGTGGTGGAAATGTCGGTGGATGGTGGATGGTGTCTACTATTAGTAAATCAGCAGCAATAATTCATTCATTAATTTATCACGTTGAGAGGCTTTCAAGGCTTTAACAGGAACCTTTGGTGAGAAAAGTTTCATTTATTTTCATAAGCTGTTTATAATAGTTGGCGTAGGCTCTAGGTGGTTGTCAACGCTAGGTGGTTGTCAACGTTAGTAGACAGTCTAATAACTTTGGGTGGTTGGCACTCCATGTCAGTAGGCTAGGCATAAAAGAGCTTGAAGCCAGCTGCACTGACTGATATTCATAATTAAGAAATCTATATTATAAAAGCGATGTATATCATTATCTATATCATATATCTTTTAGCATGTATATTCTTCTTATTCCAATATTTTAAAATTATAATTGAAATGTCCATACCATATGTTAATATAGAACTTTAATCTAGAGAGTGTACCTCTTCGAAACAGTTGTTCTGGTAACTAAATTAGAAATTTTGTCAGGTTGGCATTAAGTTGAGTTGACTTTGTTAGGTTGGCACCAAGTTGAAGATTGAAATGCATTTATCCAGGACCTCCTAAATACCAATTTATCCAATTAGCCAAAATTAGCGTTTTCTCAGCTTTTCTGCGTTTCCTCACATTTTTCAATAATTGATGGAAATATATTTAAAAAAATTCAGTACACAGGTTTAGCTGAGGTGGAAGAACTTTGTTCGCCAAAGATACGCCGATATAGTAACAGGTGTTTTTCGAGATCAAATTGACATGATACGTTTAAATTCGGTACAGAGGTTCCGTTGAGGTCTACATGCAGGCGAGCGAAGCGAGCCCGCTGATCTCATTTTTGGACAATCCAGTCGGGGGTCCAGAATTCAGTACAGAGGTTCAGCTGAGGTCTACATGCAGGCGAGCGAAGCAAGCCCGCTGATCTCATTTTTGGACGATCCAGTCGGGGGTCCAGGGGGCGGAGCCCCCTGGCTAGACGGATATGGCGAGCGAAGCGAGCCTGACGGCTAGTCATTGATAATTGTTTCCGAACCCACCTGAATAATATGTGACTCCACTCATCTCATATCTCTCACTACTTTGGAATCTAATCCAATACTTATCCCTGTAGCTCCACTCATCACTTATCATAAGTAAGGAATCTAATCTAATTATTATTCCTTTCTCCTCATTTATGAGGTAGCTTTATTACAGAAGTAGGCTACTACACATTATCCTTACAAAACCCTGATTTACATGAACTTTGAGTATGAGATACTTTTCTGAGAGCTTTGTAGTCTAATATTGTGAATGAATAATTAACCCACCTGACACATCAGCTTCCTCCTCCTCAGCCGCATTGCGAATGGCCTTGACATCCCTGCTGCAGCAGAACAAGTTGGAGAGCAGATGCTTGACAGGGCGTGCATGTGCGTGTGAGGGTGGTTCCCGGTGATGTGAGCCAATGCCTCTGAAGCAGAGTGGCCTCCTGGCCCAAGGCATCTCATAGCTCTTCCTGGCGGGCACTCCCTAAACTCCCTGAACACCCTACCTCAGTCCGAGTCTTCCTCAGAGTCAGCGGCCATTTTGTAGCAAAACTTGTAGCTAATCACAACTCACAACAGCTTGTTTTCATCTGAAACCAGGTTCATGTCCACATTCGGCCAGAACACTCCCACTCTCACAATTGTTAAGAAAACTATTTCTAATTATCAGTGATTCATTATTCTCAGCTTCCAAACTGATTCTGCATTGATTTGCACCAACTTTGCATTAATCTTCGACCAATTACACAGATTCACACCAAATATCCTATTTGTGATTTATTTATTGCAGATTCCAAATCCCATCACAATCAAACGAGCACAATAAAAACTGGGCATCCAATATCAGTTCCAATCAATGATCAGATATCACTCTAACTATATCAATTACATTAATATGTATACAACGAGCTCATTGTAGACTTTCTCCCATCACATGGATAAGGCACTTTTTTGCGGTCAATTCAGTAAGTTGTATTGTTTTTATGAAAATACTTTGGTTCCAAGTAATCAAATTCTAGTAGCTGCTCGTTGTTTCTCCAGGTTTTTTATAGCTTGTATATGACGTTAATCTGTGCTTTAAGTGTTCGATTGTCGAAAGAGATTGTCACTTGCATTCCTGAAAAAAGAAAATGAATAGTTAGTTACACTTGTGATCTCTAATTGACTAGAAGTATATTGTTGACAATAATATAGAAATAGGGATTTATTAGTGGAATATACAAGTTTTCATATCATATATATTCCAGTTGATTATTTTCTTGAACGGACATCATGACATAACCCTCTGCATAACATATATTGATTGCTTTCTGTTCATTCTCTGCTTCATCAGATTGAACGGATAATATTTCTCACTTATAGAAATTCAGTGCTTCAGATTTTTCAAAATTAAACTTTTAGATTAATGGATTTATTATTATGGATGATAATGCAATCAATGTATTATTGTTGAGCAATACTTTTTTTGATAGTTTTATTCAAATAGCTATAGAAATTGAAGAATTGAGGACACGTTTTATGTAGAGTTTCACATCATTCATTGACACTTTTTATCTGTATTCATTTCCACCAGATAAGTGGAAATGAATCGTAATTATCGATCAATAAACTAGATTTTCTTTCCGTCCAGAATGTTACGTCCTGCCTCGAGCAGTCAAGGCTACTTCAAGTTCCTCTTATCTCTTGATATAATTATTGATTATAGTATATAGGCCTAGTATTATTTAAATTTTGATTATATCATATCATTTAACTGAATAAACTAATTTGGAGAACACCTAGAAAGGAAATGGAATTGATTTATTTTCTATCTGAAACACCCACCATGAATTTCAATCAGAAGAAACAAACTCTAACATTGAATTTCAAGTTTTGGTTTATATACAAATTTATGAGAATGAAACTTCGCGGCACTATAATAGCAAATTGTACTCTGTCAACTGATATATCGCATACTGTGACGTTGATACCCATCAGGTCTTGAAAACAATGGTACAAAGATACATAATAGCAAACTACAAACATATAATTCATAACTTGGTTGCCTTGCATGTGTGTGTATGACACTATTGATCACAGACAGAATGGCACAAATGAACAGTAGGCCTACTAATTATAATTTCTGCTCCGTATTTGCAATGCACAGGTCACAATTATTCAAGATGATTCTCTGCACATTTAGAAGTTGTGCGGTAGGATATACCGTAAATAGAAGTGGAATATGGGGCGAAAGAGACTAAAACAGAAGTCACAACTGTCTCACTGTCACAACCATCCGAGAACACACTGGAATCGTAGATTTCATTTTGATTCTACATGTTTTGTTGTTTTCTAACTTTTGTAGGACATGTAATAAATATTGAATGAATGATCAGGGGTATCGCCTTTTGCGGAACTTTGAATGTCATTCAAGAGAACAAACGCTTTTATCAATTCTATTTTGAGGAATTCTCAAGAGTATCCTTGGAGTCTATCAAAATCATACTCTCTACTCTGAAATTATTGTTTGACAACGTATTCCAAGGAAGACTTTGACAGTTTTGTATATATTTTTTTTATTCGATAGGACCACAAAAAGGATTACAACAATGATAATTTTAGAGTGGAGTTAATCGGTGACACGAACATGCATGCGAAAATGCCACTTCACAATTTGCTGGCGATCGATTTGTCAATCTATTGATTGATATTGAATCGGCCAATTCAGTTCAATAGACAACACTGATAGGGCCATCAGTGAATTTTGCGTGAAGTAGCCTACGGTAGTCTGCACATTATTCTAGATTGTAGTCACGCATGCTTCAAAACCAAGCAGTCTTATCAATATTCAATTTAATTTTACGTTGGAATCTTTTGGATGATACGTAGACTTTATTAGCATTTTAGACTCTAGAAGACTATGATTGAATAATTATGTGCTGAGGTAATTCCGGTATTCTTCTCAATTTATCGGTAGGTATTAATCTATAAAAATGTCTACTATATGATGATCTTCGATATTCCTTAATAATTATTCCTCTGTTTTCATTCTATTCAAATTACATTTTTTCCATGCAGAAGTACAGTATGCATTGCAGGTATTTTCCATGAATTCTATCTACAAATACAAGAGATTTTTATTGAAATTTGATATCAGGAATGTTTCAATTTTCAATTAATTCGACTTCCAACAAAATAATGTAGTTGCTTTAATACTGTAGAATATTATATAATGAATTTGCCATTGGTATCTCAAACTTATTATTGTGATAATTGCTACGTGGTCTGCACTCATGATTGCACAATATGTCTCAGTAGACCCTATTAAATTTATTCCATGACAGAAGATTAAAATTGAGTTCAACAGCTGAGACACTCAAAAATCAACTGATGATTATTGTGATATTATTTTAAGGATATAAAAAGCAAAGAATCGTTAAAATATTTTAGTGAATAGTTGAGGTAATTACAGTAGTCATTTACATGTTTCAGAATTCATCTCTCAGCAATAGATCAAATTTGATATGGGATGGAGAACTTGCATTTTCCGTCATTAATCTGATACCATGAATAATTAAAAAATATTATTCATAGAAAAATGGAATTGTGTTTCCCAATATTAGTAGGTTATCAGGTGAAGGTGAGCATTTTTAAAATTCAGGGCAATCTCTACTCTCAAGCCGTAAATTAATATTATGTAAGTTTGTTGAAGAAATTTAGCCCTCCGAATTTAGACAGCTGAATTCTAGTCGTATGGCTTCTCTTTGAAAGTGTGAGTGAGTCTTATACTTCTTGTATGACAAGAGCTTATAAGAGATTTGCCAAATATTGTGGCAGTTTTCACAGTTGTCAAAACTCAACAATATCTCCGGCATTCAATTTTCCGTTTACTATATTGAAATCGGAGACTGCAAATGGAATTGGTGACTAACTCTCGTAATCAAATGCGTACTTTCTTTTATAATACAGTAAGTAATGAATGTCTTATCGTCTTATGATATCAGTTCATCTGATAGATGAAAATTAATGTAAAACTACATGGATTCTTGGGATAATTGAAATGTACAAAAAATGCCATCCCTGTAAACTAAGTGAACGGCTGGCATATAATACAAGTAAGTATTCTGCCGATTGGAACAAACACAATATTAACATTAACATGTCATTACAACTTGGAAAATATTAAACGAAAGCCAGTGCGTTACTTGTGAATCGGTGAAGTTAGTAGGCCTACGATACCTACAAGGTGAAATTAGTCAAAAAAGCTGATTCAATCCAATTATGTACCTACAAAACTCAACGTAAATGGTGAGAAAATTTCATTTGCTTCTGAAAAAAGTCTTAAAACACCAAATGGTTGGTTAAAATAGAATCACTTGAAAAACAGTGAGAAGCTGATTATCATTCAAGAAGCGGGAATGAGTAGCTAGGATCGATTAGAATGGAATTCGAGTGAGCCTAGGTCCGAGGACACACCCTTCCGTGATTGGAGGACGCGACCTTCACCTCCTCCTCTCCCATTGGCCAATGCAGCACGCGTTCCCGCCCTCCATAAAAGTGCCAAGTCCGGCTTAAGTGATGCGCAAAGTTTGGCCTACTGGTGCTATTGCTGACCATTCATTCAAGTAGACGGCCAAGGGAAAGAGTGAATGAGTGAGTGAGGGAGAAATCCAGAGCAATAGATTGAGAGAGGTAGGGCGATTAAGAAAGAGTAGTATCACTCTATCAATGTGATAATTTTCAATGTATATTACATGAATGAAAAGATTAGAATTATTGAATTTATAGAAATAGAGGGAGATAAGATTTGTTTTTGAAGAGTGTGAGAGAGGGACAGTGAGTGAGAACGTTACATGGATAAATGATTTAAAATTTCAAAGGGAGATATAGATCCCAACAAAAATTAAACAGATAAAAATTAACCAATGAAAACTGAATATAGATAATATTATATTGGATATAATAGATACAATATCTTTATCTTTGCACTTTGGATGAAATTATAAGATTAATGATAATGAGGCATGAGGCAATAGTGGAAGAGAGAGATGGAAAGCAGGCTACATTCGATTTATTCATCCATATGAATCACAATATATGCTGGCTTACGCAATAATCTATATGCTATAGGGTAGAATTGGCTTATTAAACATGTATACGGGATACACATTTGACCCATCATCACGTCTGAATTACTGAACTTATCAACTGAACATTTTGATAAATTTTGTGAACCCACCAAGGATGGTTATAGACCTATTTTGATTTTTATTTATCAATTAATTGTCATTTCAAAAATTGAAATGAATTTATTCAATTTGTGATACAAAGTATACGTGAGATAAAAGCCCAATTCATTGAATACTGTCTTTTCTGCCTGGTCTCGTGGTCTAGAGGCAACGCTCGGGACTTGTGAGTGAAAGATTGTCGGTTCGGATCCAGCCACAATCATCTTTTGCCAAGAATGCTCAACTTCAATGTAATTCAGGTGATTTTTTTAAATAATAAATTATTATACAAATTCTCCAATTAATTTTTCTATTGTTGATATTGAAATTTGTCAAGTAAATTTGATAGGAGATACTTTGAATTTTCAGCATGGAAACTATAATCAGTCAACTATCCAATCTACGGTATTTGTGTTTTCACAGCCCCTTGCGGAGCGCGGGTTAAACTTGCTCGTTCACCATGCATACACTATAAATGATTATTACCCAACGAATTTCACAACGTATAAAGATGAGGGATTTAATGATGAAATATTGATCTGGATGAAGTGGGAATGCAATTTGAATTTTGATGATACTGACGAAGAAAGAGGAAGAGTGAAAAAGAACAGAGGAAGAGGGTGCATGGAAAGAGAGGAAGAAAGTAATAGGGAAGAGAGTGAGAGAGAGAAAGAAAACGTGCTGGAGTTCAAGGGGGAAAAAGAAAGCATATGTTCTTTGAGAGAGAAAGAATGAAATTGATTGAGAGGAAGATTTCAGTAATTGAGGGAAATCACTTTGTTTCACTTTATTTCGTTTTCCTAGCACTAGAAGTAGAATATACTACCAAATATTTATTCTAACACCAAGAATGTCAAGGTGCTTTGTATGTTCCATGTTGGTATTTCTATTCCCATTTCAATTATTGTAATTTTCTTGCAGGCTATCAAGAAATAGCCCACAGACCCAGCGATTGACATTGAATTACTGTTTGTTTTGGTGTGACATTGGGAATATGTTAGGATTTGATAGTTTGGCCTTAGAAGCGATTCTCCAGCAGGAATATAACAGGAAACTTCCAAGTTGTGAAAATTTCAATTTAGAATTCTTCAGAGGTAAAACTAAAACTATTTGAAATGAGGTGTTTTTATTCTCATCCAATACTCATATTATTCCAGTATGTTATCAACATTCATAAATGGGATCAGTAACCTTTATAATATTTAAGAAAAATACCAATTATTGATGGTTTTTTCTTGTGAATTTATTTCAATGAGTTATAATCTCACATGTCACTACTGAATCAAAGAGTATACGGTATGCTTAAATTGAGAAAGGTCAAGAACTCTTTTCATTCTAAAAGTAAATTGAATTTTCTGGTGTTTGATCATTTTTGCTGATTTATGATAATTATAATTTCCAGTTCTCAGTACTCCACGATAATAGTCTCTAGTGTTTTAGAAGAGTTGCTTACTCAACTTTGAAAGGGTCCTCTTAGAAATATTATGAATAGGAAAATATTACAGAATAATTATATCAGAATATTTCACATGTCTGTAGTTTTGCCAGTTTGATAAGAATCGAAACAATTATTTGAAAAACCACTTGTGTTGAATTAACAGGAAAGAGCTCTCTTCAAATTAAATCTTATATTGTTCTACAAATCAAAGCAATACGGTGCTGCTATAATTAGCTATAACTCGATTATTATTGAAGAGTCTGTTGGATTCATGTTTGTTCGATTATGAAACAGTTTACTATGATATTTTTGCTGATTTTTCCAATCCCTAGATTTAATTCCTTTCTTTTTAAGCGTCCTGATTGATCAGAGTTCTCCATTTTCTTCAGAGCACAACCACTTCTACAGATTCGAAAAATTGTGTGTGAAAATTATATGGTTAACAATTGAATTCAAAGTCAGGGTATTACACTCGCTTGAACCGTACTTAAGTGATGGAATCGAATGATGAATCACATCTATAAGGGAAGATTAACCGCTGATTGATGTAAAAATGATTTATGAACCTTTCGTGGAATAGTCTCATCACGAAAGATCAAGGCCGTTCAGAATTCATCAAGGTCATGGCTCTTGAATAAGTCATGAATTTGTTAATTATTGAACATGGCGATGAAACGTGACTCAAAATTAGATCCAATGTCCTAAATAGTCCCAGTATGGATCAGACACCAAAAATTATCGGTCAATTCAATTTTGTCACCCAGTGGTAGGCTATGCTAAATTGCATTTATAAAGTTCTCTTATCTGTCAAGCAAGAGATTCAAAAATAGATAGATCATTAATAAATCATAGTGCGAGTGTCACTATCTTTGTTCCAGTTCTATTGACACTGAATTGATGGTAATATTTCATGTCTCATGCTGCAGATATAAATCATAGAGCACTCTGATTGGCAATTTCAGTATTCACCTGGAAATAGTCAAGTTGATAATAAACTGATAAGCTTATTAACTCATAGATTTGCGTGTTATCAACATCATTCATAAATCATTAGCTTTTGCTTATAATAGCAATTAGTGGTTCGTGATATATTTGAATCAAAATGTAATAATTCGAGTTGATATTGATAGGAACGTTTCCACTATCATTCATTCCCTCATTATAACCTAGGCTTTGTAGAAAGTGCCTTTGTGAATAAATAAAAAGGTATCAAGGATTGAGGTATATAAAGCATAAACAGAGCTTCAAGTAATATACTCAATTGATTTTGTTTGTAGTAATTGTACATAGTTTAAATATTAAAGCTATCGTCTGAGCATTTGGTTATTTAGTTGATAGATTGTAGCCTTTATCAGTACAATGGGTGTTATCAAGTACTAGCCTACATATCTAGCAGAGCAGCTAGGAAAACAAACAAGCACCTAGTTGATAAGCAGTGGTGGCCTCCCCGTGGTGGCTTGCTTGCCAACACACTTAGATGATGCTGCCAATCGCAATAAATCAATTTTCTCCAGTTTGGTCGCCTACTCACTCAATTGAACTTTTCTGGTCAAGTCGCCAATAGGAAGGAGGTTGGCGGTTGACAACAATGATGATGAAAAAGGCCCCAATTCAATGCAAACTCAACATGGGGCCCGAGTCTATTTTCGGCTTGTTATCCATTAGGCTTTATTGATCTTGAATAACAGGAGAAGAATATATTTTGAAAATTCATAGCCGGGAAATGTGAGAAGTGGATTCCTACTGATTCGTTAGAGAATGATTCATCCTGAACAGATAATGCAGTACTAAGTTGACGTGTAGTAACATTTATGTGATCAAAAACGACGGGAAAAAATTCAAAAATCGATAGCCGAGAAATGTGGGGATTGGATTCATCTTATTCGCAGGAGAAATGATTCATCTTTAACATATTTAAGCTCCTGGCCTGTGATAAGAGATGTGAACCTCCAGCTTTATAATATGAGCTCCAAACCATTAGGAAGCTATCTTTAAACTCATAGGTAAAAGTGATATTTTTAAGAGTTTGTTTGACGATCCTTCAGATTGAGGTTCAATGCTAAACTCCTTTAGGTTTTCATACACGTTTTTCGAACATTGATATACATTGTATATTTAGCATGACGAACCCAATACATACTAATCAATTTTGTAATAACACATTTAATTAGTGTTTGCTTTAGAAAAACTTGTGAACTGAGTTAAATTGATGTTTCATACCCAAACAATGACAGCTCTTTCCATATTCCCAATTGTCGAGTGAATCAACAAAAATACCTTACAAGAAACTAAGTAAGATAATTCTCTATTTAAAATGTTGATAACCATCAAGGAGAGCTATAGTCTGCCATTGACGTCATAAATAATCATACTTGATTATTATATTCCTCAAGAGAATATAAGGTTGAAAATAGCGTTTTCATCCATTTAATAAATTATTTTTCTCCTCCGTGTAGAAATTAGATGCAATATCACTGAGCAATGAACACGCAACATAGCTCTTTTTGTCTTCTTGAAATATTGCACTTTGAACAAATTATCCCACAATGGTCTTATCATTTAAAAGCGTTTTTATCAAATTATTATGTATTTACTAAATACAGTATTTGGATTTGCAATATGATGTATGCGGGGACCTAATCAATCTTTTATTGAAAGAGACATCAAAGATTACAGATCAACGCATGTTGATAGATAAAAAAAACACTGTTTAGCAAGCATTATCTGAATACAATAGTTGTACAGATAATCTACAATATTCTAATACTTTCAAATGTATACTATTTGTAATGTTTCATTAAGTTTTATCCCTCTTCATGAGTGTTATTATTTCATATTATTTAAAATCTGTTTTTTTCTTGGGCCACGTCTATTTGAAAATTTCTATCGTATAGAAATAAAATTCTATTTTATGTACATTCTATTTGTCACAGTCCATGTTCAACAAATCATGTCACTTGAAATGTTGACAGAGAATCTCAAAAATAAAGTAATTTCCAAGTATTCAGTTCTTTTTTTTACATTTTGGTGAATTGGTTTTTCATTTGAAATCGAAAGGCATCATAATGCAAAAGTTGCCATCTAAATTAAAGGCGATCGCCTGTTGACTGCCTGGTGACATTTAAGACCATGATATCTGCGAAACTCCTCTTGTCAATCGAATCAATTTCATTGTTGCTACCTACCTTAATTTCCGCTCCTCCAAACAGTTTCTACAGACTTGTCTGCAACCCTCTATTTTCATCATAATAATATAGGTAGCTTTGTTCCCAACATCTTCCCTATTACTGCAAAGCTATTAAAGTAGGTACTAGTTCCTTTCTTGTAGTTTTAACTGCATGATATTTGTCTTCGATGTGGAAAAAATATTGATAGATTGTGTTAATTAAATACGCTAATAGAATTTATTGAATTTGGCTGAATTGAGATCATATTGGAAATTAAAAAAAATATTATGAAGTGAGTAGTTGCACATTTTGAAAACTGAAGTATAATTCCGAAGTATGGTTCTGTACATTAAAAAAAAGATAACAATTATTATTATTATTATTACTGGTCATGATAAAGGAATATACTTATTATCAACGGAAAATATTCAAATTAAAACGTTTGAGTCATGGATAGATCAAATTCAATATCATTATTATTCTATTATTCCAAGTTATAATAATTCCAAGAGAAGGAAACTCTCTTTAAACGAGGACTTGCACAATGCAAACAATAATATGTACCGTATATGAACAAGTATTCCAAGTATCAATAGGGTGTATTATCGTAAATATAAATGGATAAGAGTTAAATTACTTGTAGATTACCGTAAATGATCACTTCAATCATATACATTAGGCGGGACTATACTTATCACTTATGAGAGAAATGTGTTCCAGCCAATTCTCTTGAAATCCATATAACTGATTATGATTGGTGCGACATCAAACATATTAATTTAAGCTTTTCATTTGAGATGTTAAAAAGCATTTCAATCCGAATTTGCCGGAGTAAGTCAGATTCACATTGTTTCGATTTGTGTCCGCAAACTCAATCGATGTATGTTGAGTGTTTGAGGCCGCAACTCAATAAAGATTGATCTCCCAAATGTAGATTTTCCTATCTGCTGATCTTCTGAAATCATTATCTATGAATTGAATGTTTTGAAAGGAAAAATGAGAAAAGAGCAAAAGTTAACAGTTTACAAAGACAAAAATTAGAACAAAAGTTTTCTCTAATTTTGTTAAGTCTCTAAGAATGTTTGAGACGAAGTGTTTGATGTTAGAATGAGCATTCCCAAAGTAATTTTAATTCTCAATGTCAATCAATATCAAGCATTTATGGAGAATGTACGGTAATATTATATCAGAAGATATTGGATGTAGGGCTCTGGAAATCTGAAAACTTGACTAAGATTTTGTGAAACTTTTTCTTTGAATTGTATATTTCTTCTTACCTTTATCAACTTCTTGAAATATTTTATACACAGTAAAATAATGTATATACACTATACATTCATGTATGTGATTCCAGGTTTGAAATAAACGATTTCTAACCAACACCATGATATGCACCACATGCCTGTATGCACCATCTCCATTCATACTTACTTTGAATAAATCCACAAATACATTAAGCTATGGTTGGATTTATTATAGAAGAATATACTTTGAATTGGACTAATAATATTGAGTCTGTATGATTATTTTAGATGGTGATAGTGCATTCAGAACTAAACACTTGTTCAAGTGTTTTCAAAAACATTGAAATTTGATTTATTAAAATGAAAACTATTGATGGTCAACAAGGCATATTGATAAGAAAATTCCAAATATGAATAACATTTTTTATTCAGTTCTCTTCAAAATAAATTATAACAGATTAATCTCCACCTTCTTCATTTTCTGAATCAATAAATATGGAGTTTCTAGCAGAATTGTTTGTTGGAATGTTTTTATAAAATTCTCTAAACGTTTCCGAGATGAAAGGCAACAGATCTAGTAGGTCTTTCTTCTTCTCAGCTGTTATAGCTAGTTGAGAGCTGTACTTTTCCCTTAGAGGAAGTTGATTATGTTGAGTTTTCCCTCTTCTTCTCAAATCAACTTTCTTGAATAGTTCTTCATGTTCAAGAGAATTCTTGAACTGGAATGATCCGATTTCATTACTGCTGAATCTCAACCATTTCATTTGCCGCCAGTTCACTTTATTCTTATTTGTGTCTATTTTTCTATTTTGCAGTTGATTTTTCAGAATATCTGCAAAAGAATAAAAATCTTTTTGTTCCATTTCATTCACAATGAATGGTTTCTTCTTGCCAGCCAAACGTACAAGTTGTATCCAGTCATGAGGATGTTCTATAGGAAGTTTAGATTTCCTCTTCATCTTTTCAATAAGACTGTGATCACTATCACTCTCCATTCTTGTATGACCAGGTATGAGAAATTTATGGTCAATAGTTTCCAGTGATTTGGAGTTCTGGAGTGCAACCATGCACATGATTGCAAAATAAATATTTTTATTTTGCCCACCACAAGTATCACTATACATAGTAACATGTGTCACTGTTGGTGGAAGCTCAATCAAATACTTATAAATGCATGAAGCAATATCATTTCCACCCCGAGCTGCTCTTGTTTCATCCCACATGTAGCAATAGGCCTGGCCATTATCACAATCATGGACTGATAGATTGAAGACCCACAGTTGTCGCTTATAAAAACATAGTGAGCTTTGCAATAATGGTGTGGGTAGGCACTGTTGGAGGTCAAATGTGATAGTTTTTTTGCTTGGATCTTCTTTGGACTGACTTCGATCAAGAGCTTTTGATGCATAGGCATTTTCTGCCAACTCATGATGAGCATCCAACTGCTTTTGAATCATTTCTCTGTCCTGTAAGTTCTTACATAGCTTTATGTCCATGTGAAGCTTGTCACAAGTCTGACAAGTATCCTTGTTTGGGATTTTTATAGACAGTTTCAATTCATGAAATAGCTGTCTATAAATTTTCTCACTCACTAAATTTTCTTTGTATTTATTTTTGTATTCTTCATAGCATTGAGAAATTGTGTAGTATGGTGGTAGATATCTCTTGGAAGAGTCCTTTCGAGTATAATGACTCTCATAAGAGGGAAGAGAAAGCAAATGATCTCTTGCTTCTTTCAACTGTTTCTCTGAAGTTTTATTCCTTGGTATGTTTCTACCTCGCATATCTTCTTGTATAATTCCTGATTCAGTGGCCTTTTTCTTTGCAATAACAGTTTCTAAGAACTTATTGCCTTCTCCAAAACATTGACAAAAACATTTTTTACAAACTCTTACATTTCTACCATCTATGATTAAGTGATAATGTACAGTTATCTGTCGAAAATGTTGTGGGTTGTCTGATCTTGGACGACTTTTCACTGGTTCACTGATTTCAATTAAACTTGCAATAAATCCAGCTCGCTTACTTGATGTTCCAAGGCTCCAATAGTCATCAAATAAACTTTTCTGCAATTTTTGACTCACTTTTTCTTTACATTTCAAACGACACATTCTCAAAGGTACTGAATTTCTTGCCTTTATATTTTTACCACTCTTTGTTGTATATGATTGTCCCTTATTCCTGAGTTCTGTCCTTTTTAACCTTGAAATGCGTGTGTCACCCACAACAACCCTTTTATGTCCTCGCAGATTCCTCTCCCTCCCAGTTCCACTTTCATTGCCTTCAATGCTACTCGAATCATTAGCACGTTTTCTTTTTCTTGGAACTTCAAATGGATAATTTTCTGCATTATTACATTCTTGATGATGTATCAAGTCTTCATTGGGATAAGGAGATTCTTCTCCAAAGCTCTCCTCAATATTAGTATCTTCTGTTGATGGAGCAGTTCCTACCTCAGTCACTTCTACAATTCCATTCACGCAGTTTTTAGGGTCAAATGAAAAATCACCAATAATCATGGTCTCATTAGTAGAGTTGTCCAGGTTTGATTCCCCAAAGCTCTCCTCAATATTAGTATCTTCTGTTGATGAAGCAGTTCCTACCTCAGTCACTTCTACAATTCCATTCACGCAGTTTTTAGGGTCAAATGAAAAATCATCAATAATCATGGTCTCATTAGTAGAGTTGTCCAGGTTTGATTCCCCAAAGCTCTCCTCAATATTAGTATCTTCTGTTGATGGAGCAGTTCCTACCTCAATCACTTCTTCAATTCCATTCACGCAGTTTTCAGGGTCAAATGAAAGATCACCAATAATAATATTCTCATTAGTAGAGTTGTGCAGGTTTGATTGTATTTCAATCACCACTAGTTCATTATTAGTAATGGGTATAGTTGATGTGTTCTCACCTACTGCATCAACTAATTCAATTGTATTGTTGGATAAAACAAAATCACTCCCACCTCCATAGCCAGTCCCAACTGCATCATCAAATGTTTCTAAATCTTCTTGGATAACAATGGTACTAGGTTCCAAATTGATAAGTTCTTGAAAGTTGTCATCAGAGGTCTGCAATTCCTGTGAAATTGGCTCCAAATTGATGTTTTCTGGTGTCTTGTTTCCAGCAGCATCATCTTCATTTCCTGAACAGAAAAACAAACAAATATTAATTCATTGTTCATACTAGGTAGAGAATTTTCTAGTACTTGGATATTCATTCATGAGAGGACATTGATAACTGAAATAATCATTCAATTGCTTTGCCCCAGTGCTCCTTATTTCTAGTACACAAATTTTACTGGTTGAATATGAGCAAATTTTGTTGCTGAGTAGATAAAACAGCTAATTATGTTGCAGTACACTAATCAGAATATAACATGGATTTTTTAGAAATAGATATCACCACAGGTTGATCGAGATTTCATCCAGAAAGCTTCAAGATTTTGACTTGATGAGAATGATTCACAGATTAACATAGCATTTAATTTACTTATTTTCGTTTATATCACACATATAGTATATACGTATGATAGATTATTGGCAAATCCACTAGATATTTCTTTCTGTATGGACTACATGTGATTGATATTATTGAGTCACAGAATAATAATAGATTTTATTCAATTTCAACTCGCACAATCAATATTGCCTTGGAACATTGGTGATGATTGTTTCAGGCATTAAGCTTGTTGTCTTCTATTCCTTCTTAAATATATATATAAAAAAATTGTGTATTGATCATTATAAATGTGTCAGTAGTGAAAATTCTATTCATACCTGCAGTTTTTTCATTTTCCATAATGACATTCCTTGAATGACCAGTGGATGCATTATTGTGGTATAAGGATTTCAAATATTGATTCAATTTTTCTGGAGATGTGGAAGCTCTTTGATGCCTTGCATCTTTTTCCAAATCATCATCATCTGAACCTGAAAAAAGTATATAACCATGATACTCTGCTTTTTCAAACGAAAAGGGAGTTTCTCTTGGATTATCTTGGATAACTTTCCTTAATTCCAGGTAGATTTTTTATTTTTGAACCGCAATATTGATTTCAGTTCAAAAAGCACCTACTTATACTCCTCTCACATTGCCCAAGTGGTGTATAATGTAAAAAAATAGCCTAGCTTATTACTCATGAAAGTATGAATGAAGTGTAGAATGGAAAGCAAGTCAAAGGCATAGGCTACTGCTGGTAATTAGGTAATATGGGACTTGACTCAGTGAGCTAGCAATAAAGAAACGTTTTATAAGATATAGGCCTACGTTCATTAAACTATAAAATATTTGAAAGCTTTAATGACAATAAAATGTTATTATGATAGATAGCAACCTTCAAATCAAAGACTTGCAAAGAAATCACTGTCGAAAAACAACATTAGTATGTAGCCTAGCCTACCCCATACTAGAGGTAAACCTTGAATAATAGTTTCCAAGAAATCAAATTCGAATAAAGCTGAGCAATTATTTGAGCTTGACAATTATTTGGATTTGGAGCCCAATTATTGATAAATTAGAATTATTTTGAGACATTATAATAATATTATGCTTTAAGTAGTATGAAAAAGTGATGATGCTTCAAACAGTAAAACCTAACCTTGAACTAGAAATAAGCATACAATATTTTCATAAATAAAAATGTTTTACTTACTGTTTTTATTGTTGAAGCACAATCCAAACAACTTAGCAGCACGACTCATATTTCAAATGATATTGCTTGAAGAACAATATTAGAAAAATATAGATTTTTTTCTCAAAACATTCCACTTTTGTAGCTGAAGATATCACAGATACTGATACAATGAGTTGTGAGTTGTGAATAAGGGGATAAGTGTTGTAGTAACGGCTGTTAGCTCCTTTTTCACCAGCTGTTGGAATCAATCTGCTGGCGTGTAAAAGGGGTTAAATTCGTTCTAAGTGACTTGACTCCTTTTACACATCAGTATTTTTTCTTCTCGAGATAACTCAAAATACACAAATTCAGTTATTGATGAATATAGAGAGAAAATGTGACTTATCTCCTTTTCCACAGCTGTAGAATAGCTTATTTTATAGTATGCAACCTATAACAGAAATTCGGAAAAAAGTGACTTATCCCTTTTTACACGCCGACCCGTGAATTAATATGCTTACTCTAATGAAGCCCCGAGATGAGAAATTATAAAAAATGAATCCAGAATATTATGACGTCTGATATTATCTATGATAAGGAGATTCAAGTTTCAATAAACGGATTATTATTACCAAGATAGTCGAGAGTCTGGAATATCTACTTACTTTACTTTATCCGGCTCCACAGTTCTGAGTGGACTTTGGCCTCCTCAACATAGTGCCTCCATTCGTCTTTATCCTGTGCACTCCGTCGCCAGTTTGCCACGCCCAGCACATGGAGGTTTCCAATCGCGTCGTTCAGCCATCTTGTCCGTGGTCGACATCTCTTTCTCGTCCCAAGCATTCTTTCTTCCAGGAGTCTTGATGACTCCCGTCACTCATTCTGGCTGAGTGTCCAAGCCATTCAATCCTTTTGGCTTTAATGAAACGCACCATATTTCCTGCTCCAATGGCCTAGCTGGTCTATCTAAACATTAAATCTGGGTCTCCACACTCCTCCGTCACATGTTGGTACCCAGATTCTTCTGTACATTTTTCTTCCAAATGACCTTAATGCTTTTTCATCTTTGTTCAAGATAGTCCATGTTTCGGCCCCAATGGTTACAAGTGGTCTCACTAGCGTCATGAACATTTTCACCTTTGTTTTTTCTGGATATTAGCATAGAGAAACAATAGCGTAAGTAGATCGATATCCCATGGTATAGGGAATTTATGTCGCAACTTTTTCTGTTATCTCAAGCCGATTACTGTCGTTTATTGTCAATTTTTACTGTTTTGTTGAGGTGAGAGTGTATGAACGGCACAATTTGAGAGACTGCCAGCGTCACACAGCTGCATGGGAAAGAACTACGTGAACTATCGGCTTGGGATAACAGTAAAAGTTGCGACATAAATTCCCTATACCTTGGGATATCTAATGACGCTATTGTTTCTCTATGATATTAGCCTGCTTTTAAATATTTTTCGATTAGCAAAGTATGCTCTGTTGCCCATCATTATCCAATTGTGTATTTCTTGACTGGTCTTATTGTCTGCTGTCAGGGTTACTCCAAGGTATTTGAACTCTCTGACGCCTTCTATAACACAGTCATCAGCTATTTGCAGATTACATACTTGCCTTCTTGCTTGATTTGCAGACATTCTCATATATTTAGTTTTATTGATGTTAACTTCAAGACCCACCTCTCTTGCCTCTTCCCTCATTTTGCTGAAAATTTCTTTGTGGCTATCTTGATTTCTTGAGACTAGGACAACATCATCTGCATAAGCTAATACTTGGTTTGCTCTGTTGATTATAGTTCCGCTTGTGCCCAGTTTCTGGAGCACCATCTCTAGAACCAAATTAAATAGTGTTGCAGAGAGAGCATCGCCTTGTCTAACACCAGCAGTAGTCACACTGAACATTCGGCTAGTTCTGTTACCTATCTTAACTTGAGCGGTTGTGCTGGACATTGTTAGCTTTATGATACCAATCAATTTTCTCGGTATTCCATTTACCGGAATATCGGAAGATATGGAATATCTATCCATTCAAAACAATAACAGACTACTTGTTAGTGAACAAGTAGGTTTACCTATAGTTAAATATATAGATTATATATAATCAAGGTGTTTGTGAAATATATATGGGATAAAATAAAATATATATGGGATAAAATAAGAAGAGTTTCAGCGTGGGTGCCCGCAAGGGGGGGCTCTGAACTTTAGGGTGGGGAGGGGCTCAAAATCACCAAAACAGGCCCAAAATCAAATCTTGGTGGGGTTTCCAAAAAAGGTCTGTCAGCAGAGTTTAAAATGGCTACTGACAAAATTTTCCTCTATATGGCTGGGTGGGGGGGGTTGTTGTACAGACTGTGCATTTTTCCTAAATTCAGGGAAGGGGTGCGTCCATGGTCTTAGGGGGTTGGGCACCCCTGGTTTTACCGTAATAAATATAGTTGATAATGCTAGTCTTATCTATTTTTCATAGGCCTATTGATTTCTGTTTGTGTGATCATGATATAATACGGTATCAGATACCGGTATTTGACATTGATAGAAGTAATGTGAGAGTTGTATGAATTATTTAATAAACAATAATAAACAAATCATCCATAAGATTCATCTAAATAATGGACCTGATATTGCTAATATATTAAATTGGAACACGAGAGGACCAACATAACCAACTGCTATGCATTTATAACAAGTTTTTCATCAGAATACTCTATAATTCCAAAAACGACAGCACAAAAGCTTTAGAGGAAATTGACCGAAGGAACTTCTTTGATTCAATTTGAGGACAAAATAAATTTGCTACAAAATCAAAAAGCGCATTGGTTTGCGAATTCAATTATTATCAGCAGATCCTGTTTGCTAGTTTGTGGTTTGTTTGACAGTAAAAGAACGACGTTAATGAAAAAGGGACGACCACTCAAGGTTAGCTGCGACAATGAATAAACGGATCAGATAACTGGATTTGAGAATCGATACTCTCACTATCTTTGTCTGGTCGTATATCCAAGAGTGTTGTTATCGTTTGTAAACACATTGTTGTTTCAAATCTGGCAACGTTCATTCACAAAAAATTGAGGTGCCATCGTAACAAGCTGATAATATTAACCTACCGTATCAAAGGTTTAAATTTCCTCTATATATCCAAAGAACCAATCATGAAACTATTTCACATTCTAGAAATAACTTAATGATGGTTGTAAAACTATCAACCTTTTAGAAGCCAATGAATTTTACAAAATAGAATAAAAAATTTAAGGATTCATTTGAACGTGTAAGAGTTTTTTTCTTCAATTCCTATTAGGTTGGATGGAATCAGATGTGAGTCACAAATTGTAGATATAAATTAATATAGAATTTGAAACTTACGGGTTTCTAATTTTTTCATATTAAACATATTCGAGATGATAAATGTAGCTACACAAAAATGAACTGGTTATCTTCTAACAATTAACGAATAATTATGTGAAGCAGGAATTGAAGGTGGAATATATATATAGCTCAAGTATCTTAATGTCATTAGAATTTCTGTCAAAAAGCAAAAATTCTCTGCTACCTCTCACTCAGTAATGCTCAATTCATATAGTTACAGCAACTGGTGTGATTCTGATTTAAATCTTACAAACAATAATTTCTCTTCCAAAAAGAATGAGTCAGTCGTCTCGATAAGGAAATGATTTTGGTGAGTAATGAAATTGTTACATAATATGAAATAGAATTATAGTACCCTTCGAAACAAATAAAATAATGGAATAAAAATACAAATTATAACTACTATTTTAAAATTATAGTACCCTTTGAAATTAAAATACAAATTTGTTTTTGTTTCTATTATTTTAATTATTTCGAAGGACTATAATTTCATTATAGTAGCTAGTTAAAATTTGTATTTATATTCTATTATTTAATTAATTTCAATGGGTATTGAAATTCTATTTTATATAAAAGAAAGTAGCCCTGAATTCATAAATTTTAAATTGTTACATAATATATTATATCAAAACTGGACTATAAGATTGATGAAATTGATATAGCCTAGACCCAACAGCTCAAGCAGTGAAAGTGCTCTTGACGAACCAACGTTATCGTTAGCTTCAGTCTTATATTAATTAATAGGATATGATTTGTGTACTTGTTGAGTTTGAGTGGAAACATGGGTTGAATGAAGAATGGAACAGGCGTGAGCATCATAATTGAGAGGGTGTGGTATGGCTATATTCTACAGTAGTACCTCATTGGTGAATTTGTACATCAGCCTCATACAATATTCAGATAATAATAACTAGCAGATTGTGAAAATTGTAAAATCATAAAATAATTATTCATGGGAATGATGTACCTATTGAGTTCTAATTGAACCATCATCATTGAATTGGTAGAAAGATTGATGATATTTCATATTTTATATGCAGCTATTTGGTATTGCAAAAATATAGAAATTAATAAATATTTGTCAACTTGCTGGGCTCAACCTGGAAGAAAAAAATCTGCGTGATTTTTGAAAAAAGAGGTCACCTTGAAACACTTTATAGTCTACAAAATGCTTACTCTGATATTTTAGGGGAATGAGTCCTCCTCTAAAGATTATATAATTATTCTCTGCAGACTAGCTCATGATTCTTTAGAGTTTTGAGAAGATGAAACCGATTTTTACAATAAGTGAAGCAAGCTACCGGTATTTGAGTATCCTGCACTGTTAAGATAAAAATATTAATGTTTTTCAGAATATAAGCTGTCGAAGGTGATTTATTGTTCATATAAAGTACTCACATTAAATGTGAATACAGTACAAATTTTATACTTTGAGAAGAAATATGAAAGTAAGAATTTATGTAGGCTGTAAAGTGATTATAAGGTGATCTATTTTTTTAAAGTTGAATACAAATTTTGTATTCCATCTTGTGCATGTTCTTCGGTGCACTCTATCCAAAAGACTATTCATTTGAGAGACGTAGAAATATATGAATAGAATCAAACTATATTTTGCAGTGGATGGATAGCAAAGAAGTTGAGAGACTATATTTATAATGAAAACCTACCTTTCTATTTAGCGTGTTGTTGCCTACTTGTTGAGCGATGGTAATGTTCTGTCAATCGATGTGAGTGGAGAGGTCGTTCGGTGCGTTGGCGAGGCGACGTCCAGCTGGGGATGGCGTCGCGGTGCTGGTCTATGGCAGACTGAAGCGGTTTTCCCGACGCGGCCTTCGATCGCTGCAGTGGCGTGCGCAATATACAACACGTAAAGCGACGCCAATCAATTCTCGAATCCATTGTTCTCATCAGTCGAGTCGAGTCTTCCATCTAAATAACACTCTTTTACAGTGATCTGTCAAGTCAGAATGGACTCTACTGGACTCTACTCTAATGGTCTTTAATGAACAGTCTACTGCTTTTCTGCCACTCGAGTCCAGTATTCATTTTAAGTAGTTCCACAAAACTTGGAATAAGGTGACACAAGTGTAGGAGGGGAATTCGTCTGTCAATTCTTCTTCTCGATTCAAATCACTCAAATAATGTCACACGAAACATGACTCAAAACAATTTATGAGATTAGCAGTGCTTCAACACTCGATAGGAAATAGGTAGCCTAGCCACTGCGTATGGTGTGTACAGAGGAGGATATTCAACTTGCTTCATGATCAACTAGTGTTGATCATGGCTCTGTTTCACATCCCTGGAAAGTGTTCATATGCTTCTAAGTGTATCTAGGCTTTGTTTCATATCCATGGAGAGTTCACATTTATGGGTATTTTAAAAAATATCAGCATAATAATAATAATATAATAATAATAATATAATAATAATAATAATATAATAATAATAATAAATTCTATTAGGCTATAATAAAATTATATTTGAATTTATAATTTATAAATTATAATATTTATAATTTTAATTTTATTATATTTATTGCAGTTGCAATCATGGTTGCCAGAGGAATTTACCAGGGAGAGAGTCTGAACCCTCTCTGGTTCTGCCTGGTCTTGAATCCTCTTAGTTTGTTGCTAAGAAATTCCCCATAATTATGGATTTATAAGTTTGATGTTTCAAGAGCTTACAGTATCACATAGTTCCTATATGGATGACCTGAAACTGCTATATGCCAAGTCACCAGAGCAGCTTAAGAATTTGCTTCAGGTAGTCATTCAGCCACAGTATCAAAATGAAATTAGGATTGGAGAAGTGTGAAGTACTGCATGTGAAGAAAGGGAAAGTAGTTATGACAAGAGAAGGACAAGATGTTGACACTAGAAAATGGAATAGGGTAGTTGCAAATAGGACAGACTCCACCAGCTTTTGAAAATCTCCCGTGTTGAAGTGTTCAGACGCTTGGAAACTGAATTTGCACTTGAAACAGCAGTTTCAACTGCTTTGAAACTGAACTTGGAAACTGAGAAGACTAATAGTCCAGTTAAATGGTCGTTTTTCAGGAAACAGCCCCGAAAGAATTTTTCTCGACGGTTCTCTAATGTATTTTGGGGCGCTAAACTCAAATCTGAAATTTCCTGACACGCCAGAGGGTGGCTTAACCCAAAAACCCCCAAAATTTCAGACTTTTTTTTTAAATTCCTTCATCCAATCTCGAAAAATTCAAGTTTTTGGAAAAAATAGTTTCCTACAAAACGGAAGATGATAAATTCTCCAATAAAACGAATGGTCACGCAGAACTCTACCATTTTTGGTTCCGGTGCTACGAATTTGGTTGGGGGGAGGGGGATTAAACATAAGGATACATCAAGGATGATAACTTTAAACACTTATAACTTTTGACAGAATGATCAGATCAGAAAGTGACCCAATTTTGAGATTGTGACTGTCCGATGGCTAATTTGGGCGGAAATCACTAAAATGGTTTTCAGGAACTCCTGCATTAAATTTTAGCACAAAGAATTTTTGTATGAAAAATTAGTTCTGCACTTCCTTCATGTATCCACTATTCAATCAACATATTGAAAAAACAGAGTTACAATAATATTATAGTTTATTATATTATTTTTGCAAGCAGGAGTGCTTGGTTAAATTTTGAATTTACCGCCATTTTTCTTTGGCTGGCAAGATGCTTTTCAATAGTATTGTAGCGTTGGCATTCCTGACATACTATACAGCTCGTCAGCTGATTGAAAAATATAATAACTGTGAGGTGTGGGTGATTGCCAATCACACTAACCTAAAACCTGTTATTATTAACCTATTTAGTTATTATTAAAAAAATAATTATGAATGTTTTCAAGCTTTGGATACATTGGATGAATTGAAGTTTACTCCTACTCTAAATGTAATTCTCAAGAAATTATTCGATTGTCAAGCTGAAGTTATTTGATTGTCAAACTGAATTCATCAACTATCTTGACTGAGGTAGGTAAACCTAAATCATCATTAAATTAATTTTGCTAACGTTTTTTTAATAATAAATCTAAATCTTCAATAAAACAAATATCTGATGATCCTTAATAATATCCCTCTGACAAACTTCAACAAAAACGTTTTAGCTTAAAGGCCTACCTAATACAAGCTTTAGATTTAGCCTTGATTTATAATTATTCTTCATTTTGCAATTATTTCAAGTATAAACTGACTTTAAAATTTCAATTCCATCCCTAAACTCTTAAATAATGAACTTTTTATTTACAACCTTTTCATACAACCTTGAATAAGTTTGTGAAGGCTACCCTAACCTGTCTTGACTACGGTAATTGATTTATTTGTTTTGAATGTACTGAACTATGTTTATCAATGTTTGATTAGTGTTATCTTACCCTTTTATTACATAGACCTCCTGCTTGTTTGAAAACTGATATCGATTTGTAATATATTGCATGTTTTTTAGCTGTAACAACACCACACAATTTTATTCTGCTGTAGTTATAGGTTCTAAACTGGACAAGGAAGTCAATATTTTACGATGGCTTTTATGGATGGTCATCATAACAAACTAGGTTTTGTTCCACACACGGTTTTGGAGGTAGCGTAAATTTTAGTTTTCTTTTTTAATTTACTACTTATTATTACAACTCAAGTTTTCAAACTGTATAGTGGCTCAATTCTTCCTTTTAATTCAAATTAATATTTACTATTAAAAATGTTGTTTTCTTTCAATTAATGTATCATACCTACTGTAGAATGTAAAATTTAATTTTTAACCTTGAATAAGTTTGTAAAGGCTACCCCACAACTAACTTAACCTAATCTATACTTCACTTTTCTCGACTATTTCAATATTATTTTTTTGCCACAATCCAATGTACTATGTTTATCAATGTTTGATTAGCGTTATCTTTTAATTTTCTTACATGGGCTATTGCTTGTTTGAAAACTGATATCATTTCGTAATAGGCCTATCTTGCATGAATTAGGCTACTTAAAGGCTGAAATATTGGTAAAATTGGCTGAAATTGATAAATCATCGATAATGTTATGTAATATGTGTCACTTCATAAGCGACTGTCAGTCTCAGTAACTACTTTTTAGCGCTAGTTTTGTAATCAATTTTTATATCACGATCTCAAATAGGTCTAGTACCTTGAGATGCAAATATTCAACTGGCATTTCATTTTATTTTGTTATAGTATTTACCCATGTTGTAAAATTTGTATTGCTTTTATTATGTATTTCTAAGATGTTGTAATTTTTTTCTGCCAATAAAACATTTTAATTTTCATTTAAGCTGTACAACACCACAGATTTCAAATGTTCTAAACTGGACAAATGTAATTTATTAATACAACATTTCAGCCTTTGATCTAGGCCTGGTGTATAAAAATTAGGCATATATACAAATATATGATTTTAATATTTTATAATGTATGAGTTTTGAGTGCTAGGCCTATTAGATTTTCCAAAATGAAATTGATCCAAAAAGGTGACGTAGACTCAATGCAGTATAATAACTTACAATCAATTCTGTTCACAAGATCTTATAGAAGATGTATAATGAATGTACCGGGAGGTTCAAAAATGACTTTACAACTGTGAAAATTTATATAAGTTGAATCTTATTAAACAAGGTACAGAGCTGGTTTTGGTGTTGTTTTAAAGGAAAACATTTCAAGTTTTGACTCACATAGTCCGCTAGTGCCTGGTCGCGCCGCACAAGCGCTAGCGGCAGTTACGTCAAAGATGGCTGCCTTCACTGGACCTGAGCGAGCTGTGTATTTTGGTTTGAAAAACGGCATAGTGTACCTTGGATATGTTGCAAAAATTGTTGATACGACAGATCGATCAGATGGCGCACCACCACATTATCTGACTGACTTCCGGGATTTTCTTAATGACCGCTTTCCAAATCAGTGGATTGGCCGTAATGCGCCAATTGCATGGCCCCCTCGGTCGCCAGACTAACACCGCTGGATTTTTTCTTGTGGGGTTTCATAAAAGATATGGTGTATGTAGCTCCTTTGCCAGCCACTCTACCTGAACTTAGAGCAAGGATTTGCGCTGCTGTTGAGCAAGTTACACCTGAAATGCTAGTGCGAGTCTGGGAAGAAATCGACTATCGATGGGATGTCTGCAGGATAACCAACGGAAGTCAAATAGAACATCTTTAGTTTAAGGTAAAAAAACTTGAAGTGTTTTTCTTTAAAACAACACCAAAACCAGCTCTGTACCTTGCTCAATAAGATTAATTATATGAATTTTCAAAGTTGTAAAGTCCTTTTTGAATCAGCCGGTATTTTGATTTTATAAACTATTTTTATTGTAACTTGAATACTTTTCATCTACATTAGATGAATGTTAATGTTTCATTTCGAATTCATTCAATTAAATAAATATTGTTTAGATGGCTGAGCCAGAAGAGGAGTGTGAATTGCAACAGCTGGTGCCCTGTGAGGAGGACCGCCGCTCAGGAGACAGGTATGGGGAGGGGGAGGTGACTCCTCCCGTCAGTCCAGCAGTCAGCAAACTGTCGCAGACGTCCGTAACCAATGTCAACGTCAGCTCTACTGGCAGTCACAAGGACAGGGTAAATTCTATATACAGTATTACATCATATAGCTTACCTGATGAAAAATGTCCTATTTCGAATTGTTAGTGTTCGTAATTTGAGGGGGGTTTGGCTGTTCTTCCTCTACTGGTTTTTGCTTTTCTTTATTTACTGATCGCCATAGGTCTTATCAGACCTGGCAATGTAGAATGTATCAAATAATATACCTTTATTGTCATCCAAAAATCTCGCTTTAGGCTGGCCACTAACGGTAGAACATGCATGATACACATGAAGCTGCTCTATTTGAGTTTTAATTATTTTTCTATCATTATAATATGTAATTTTCCAGTGGTTTAGTTACTGTTATTGGTTGATTTTTCATGTTAGAAGCCTCTCGCTGATAACAAACATGTATGTGAATGCATTTTTCACCGTTAGTACAAATGAATACATAAATTGGTTTATATTTGGTTTTCTATTGGTTTCGTTCGTGATTTTGTAGAAAAGAAGGCAATGCAACATTTAAGATGAATAAAATTATGTATTTAATGGATATGCTTGAAAGAGTGCTGTTATGCAATACAATTTTTCAATAAAATGAACAAGTAGTTAATATACCGGGTGATTACAAATGAAATAGACAACTTCAATAGCCTGTACAAAATTAAACTGGTGTATTTCAACATAGTAAGTGATATAGGTTTGTGGGGAATTTCTTAAAGTTTATGTTGGTAGAACTGTTGCTGGCTATTGTTGGCTGCTCCGTGTTACAACAGCCAGTTTAGTTTAGCAATATGGCCGCTACTCAAGTGGAGAAAGCTTATTGTGTTCTTGAATTAGCCAAAACAAACTCTGTTACTGTTGTGCAGCGTCATTTCAGAACAAAATACGGTAAACCACCACCAACAAGGCAATCAATTTATGACTGGTATGAACGTTTTGAAAGCAGTGGATGTGTGTGTGTAAGAAGAAGAGTACTGGAAGACCTTCTGTTACAGAAGAAAAAAATGATAGTGTTCGTGATGTTTTTGTACGAAGTCCAGGAAAATCGACTGAATCAGCAAGTTTAGAATTGCAAATTCCTCAACCTACTGTGTGGAAAATTCTGCGGAAACGTTTGAAAATGACACCTTATAAATTGCAGTTAGTACAAAGTTTAAATGACAATGATAAAGTTGTAAGTAAAAATTTTTGTCAAGAGATGCAACATTGTCTTGAAAATGACGACACATTGTTTAATCGCCTAATTTTCAGTGATGAATGCACTTTTCACATTAGTGGAAAAGTTAACAGACATAATGTACGAGTATGGGGAACAGAAAACCCAAGAGAGACTGTACAGCATATACGCGATTCTCCTAAAGTGAACGTGTTTTGCGCGCTTTATCTTGTGAAAAGGTTTACGGGCCTTTCTTCTTCCAAGAACCATCAGTAACCGGAAGAATTTATCTGGACATGTTAACCGAATAGTTAATGCCTCAACTCCATGAAGATAGTTGTAACTTCATTTTTGTACAAAATGGAGTTCCGCCTCACTGGTACTCAGACGTCAGAGGGTTTCTGGATGAACATCTTCCTAGACGATGGATCGGCCGTGCAAGTGAGGAAAACGTTGTGTTTCAGCCGTGGCCACCTCGTAGTCCGGACCTAACGCCCTGCGACTTTTTCTTGTGGGGCTATGTAAAAGACAGAGTTTTCGTACCACCGCTTCCTGTTGATATCGATGATCTTAAACAACGAATCACAAATGCTCTTGCTACAGTTAACCGTGAGATGTTTAGTCGTGTGTGGTCAGAATTCGACTAACGTGTTGATATCTGTCGTGTTGCAAATGGTGCACACATTGAACATCTGTAAATTTTCAATAAAAACTTCAAGAATTCTTCTAAGTAATCATGTAAGTAATCATCTAAACTTTCAAATAATAAATTCTCTACAAGCTATTCAAACTGTCTATTTCATTTGTAATCACCCTGTATATATATATATATATATATATATATATATTATATATATATATATATATTATATATATATATATGAGATATCAGGAATCGCAAAAAGTCTCTGGGATTTTGTAGATAAGAAGGCCATGCAACAGGCTTCAACACTTGAAATGATTCTAGATACTGTGAAACTTTATAGTTGGAATGTGTATTTTTTTTATGATAGCTCTTGAATTATTAATGTTTCATTTCTGAAATGAATGATTTCATAAAAATTAATGTTCTCTCTTATGATAATCCTTTCATTTTTAAAACTAATTTTTGTAAATCGAATCTTCATCGCTTCATTTGTGACAATTTTTATAAGATAATGTTAACTCCAGTCTCGATTACAACAATTGGGCAGTATCATAGCCACCTCTAAAACAAGGCCCCGGCCTACGATATTGCAACGTCGCAGTTTAGGCCTAGTATCTAATATATGATTGGTGAAAAAGATTAAAAAAAATACCAGCTGATCTTTTTCACCAATCATGTATTAGATTCAAGGCCTACACTACGACGTTGCAATATCGTAGGCCTTGTATTAGAGGTGGCTATGGCAGTATTCATGTCAGAACAGAAATGATATAATTTATTATTCATTTATCAAATATGTTTTAGAAATATTACTTTTTCAATTAATTGCCTGCTTGCATTTTTTCATGCATCAACCTTATTCCTAATTTAAACCAATTCCTGAAATAAAATTTTGTAAGACAACAATCTCATTTAAAAATAAGTTTACATGAAAAGTAGCTCTTTCTTCAAAAGTAAGAGTAAGGCTAGTCGCATATTGAGACGCAACGTGACCCGAGTCTGCTACATGAGTTATCAATATCATATTATAATGTTCATATTTAGACGAAGCTAGCACGTGTACTTCATACTTCTCTCCTTAGTCATGACCAGAGATCTGGATTGACTGTGTCTGGAAGTGGACCTGACTTGGTCCTTGTCATAGGATTGACTTATAAGCTGTGTCAGAAATAACACTTATTCACGTTTCTTGAGTTAGTCAAACAATTAAAAATAGATCGTTTTCAACTTTTTCCAAGATGGCATGCCAGTTAAAGCATCGCACTTGTCAAAGCATCTCAAGCTCAGATATTGTTTTTGTTGGCCTCAAAATAAACTAGCACAATGTAGAATTCTGACTCCACTAAGTACTTCTTAATTCGTCTCCTGAAGCACCTGATAACCAGGAACCTCAGGTAGAGCGTTGTACATTCCCAGGGCTAGCACCGGTAAACAATCCTTCTTGCTCAGCCTACAGAATAAAATGTCTGATTTCACTGTTCTTCTTGTCTTAGAGGAGTTTTTATCTGCTCTTCTTGTTAGCAAGTGATGGTTATCTCTTGCATTCAACAAAAGGAGACCAAGATGTATTGATTAAACACAGTGAATATTTCTAGCCTGACGAAGATGGGTCGACAGTGGTCGAGGTAACCTGTTGAGTCCAATATCCTGAGTGCTTTTTCCTGAAGGAGTAACACCTCTTTACATCCAGGAGCATGTGCCTACTATTGAAGACCATAATCGGCATTGCTATGGAACATGGCAAAGTATACGTCCATCCGATGCTTCCGGGTATCAAAGGCCTCAGAGTTCTGAGAAGAAATATCACCCTGTAGAGTTTTAAGCAAACAAGGTTCTGGCCGTGACGCCACAGGTTAACGTCACACCTCCAAGTGGGCACCTGATGTTTGCATATCCCGTTAGGTATAACACGCGAGCCACTATCCATTGGTACTGTCAAGTGTAGCCTGCATTACAGTGGAACCACCCAAATTGACCATGCACCTCGGTCGGGGGCACTGTGCAGTTCCGGCGGTATGTGGGCCTGGTCGGGGCCAGGACGAATCCTCTAACTCGTCTACAGGCCAGGAAAACTACAGGTAGCTCCCAATTGCTTACGTCTCCAAGGCTGGCACTTGCACGTCCACCCCACATGCACCCAAAACGGGACGCGAGCGTTTCAGAAAGAAGCACCAGTGAGAGGGGTTTTTCGACATGCTATGATGCTACTTCCAGAGACAAAGGCGCTATTCAAGTCCCACAGTCTGGCGCTTGAGAATTTCTCATCAAGCAGACAGTGTTGATTTGACTACTCCAGGGTCTAGAGTGGAAACCAAAAGCTTCACTTCTGTAAGGCCGCTGAGCTGACCCGCCCAAGACTGCATATGATTTCCTGCGTTTTATTCTCATTCAGAATCAGTTCGTTGTTGGTGAACCACTTCTGGAGAAGTTGGATTGTTTTCTGGAGATCCTAGATTGTTAATCATCACCAGGACCAGAAGGGGGCCTATCACTGAACCCTCCTATCACAGGCACTCAATGGTAAACTTGCAGCGAATGTGTGAACATTATACATATTATATTAACTCATCTAGCAGACTCGGGTCACGTTGCGTCGCGTCTCAATATGCGACTAGCCTAAAAGTGAATTCGTATGGTTTTTGTTGGTGGGGAGTCCCACTTCCCCTGAATTACCTGAATATATAGTTTAATAGTATTTGCAGTTTTTCACGTTGAATTACTTTCGATACAAATTATTCTACTTGTCTCTATTTAAATGAATCTTGTTGAATATTGCAACAGTCGTCTCCTGGTGGGGCGCATGGAAATTCACCAGCAGCTGGCATGACAAGCCTGAGGGCTCCGGCCAGCCACGCCTCTTCCAGCTCAAGGTCATTGAGCAGAATTGCAACTGTTCCTAGCATTAATAGCAATACCGGAGGATCAGGTAATTGCTTTCAAAACTTCCATCAATCCACTTTAATCCAATTCAGCTCATTATTATTATTATTATTATTATTATTATATTATTATTATTATTATTATTATTATTATTATTATATTATTATTATTATTATTATTAAAACAACACCCCAATATAAGCTAAAATTAGCTTCATGGGGTAGCCACACAATCTTAATAATAATAGGAGATCTAGATTAAATCTTTCAGTTCGTACAGTTATCATTATTATTGTTATTATATTATGGAGATCTAAATAGATTCTCACGACGTATGTGATAAAATATAAGATGTTATTATTTTATGATCACTCTAATATGTAAACTATCATATTTTGTAATGTGAGAAAAATTTGAATAAAAAAAAAATATTATTATTATACTACTCAATTCATTATTGACCGAGCGAAGTGAGGTCTAAGATTCAAGTCGACAGTTTGGCATTTCTCTTAATGTTTAAATGTTTATATGTAGCGCATTTACGGCGAAACGCGATAATAGATTTCATGAAATTTGTCAGGTATGTTCCTTTTTTAATTGCGCGTCGACGTATATACAAGGTTTTTGGAAATTTTGCATTTCAAGGATAATATAGAAGGAAAAAAGAGCTTCCTTCATACGCCAATATTAGAGTAAAAATCAGACTATAGAATTATTCATCATAAATCAGCTGACAAGTGATTACACAGATGTGTGGAGAAGCCAGTCTATTGCTGTATTTCCATAAGGTCTATAGTTTCAGTCAGGTACTAACTTGTGGATGAGAATACTGCGTGAGGTCTACTGTTCACAGAACTACTAGTACACTCCTCAGAACATTTCTATCAATCAGATGTGGCCTATCAGGTTGAGGTAGATGAACTTAATCAGTCTTAAGTAAAATCTTTGCAGTTGAAAATGTAGCTTCAATGTAAAGTGACCTATTATCAAACAGCGATGGCTTTTCACATACAACTATTGATTCAGATGATTATAACAATAAATCTACTCATCTATGGAACGAACAATGCGATATGAATGGAAAAACAAAATAGCATTCGTTTACAAAAGAAGCTATGTGATTCAACTTCAAGTCTTTTCAGCTGATAATTCTACCAATCAAGAAACATCACTCCGTTGTTTTGCTGAGCAGTCTGATACTCATCCAGATTTACAAGAAGATTTTGTTTAATTTGTTACATTTAGAGCTGAAACCTAAATAGCTGATCAATCTCCTTTTTAACTGAGACTGAGGCACTCTCCTTTGAATATTTCCTTTTCCAATATGTTTCAAAATTATTATTGAAAATATCTACATAATTATTAATATTTACATTTTTCAGGTACCCGCTTATCTTACGTTAATGAAAAAATGAACACCAGACCACAAAAGTCTTCACAAGGATCACTGTCACGTCCCCATATGAAACGAGGTTGGTTCTACAGTATTCATTCAGTCAACGTTAATAAGAAAATTCGTTTCTATATAGGTACCTTGTTTTTCCTAATATTTCAGAAGAAATTAATCTCAATTCCAGTGAAAAACAATTCCTGTATAGTTTGTTATATTGATGATAGATCATGCGATCGGATGATACTACATACTACTATGTACTGTAAAATGAAAGTAGCTCCTCATTATTTGTTTACATAAATTCATTATTATTATTATTATTGATTCAATGATTCACAATTATTTATCAAAATGTCCAACAGACATAGCCTAAAACTGTTCCACCTCCAAATTTTGATTGAACCAATGACTGTATCATTTGAAAATAATAATCGATTATGAGCTTGTTGCTTTGTGGTCGATAGATCTTTTCTCTCAAAATCCAACTTCAATTTTACAGCGGAGAAGAATACCTGTAATCGTGATAATGTGATTTCTTTATTAATGTCTCATTTAAAAATTCTTATATTCTGACTGTACAGAATGTTCTTTGTTGCATGTGTGAAATCTGGTTGTCTGGCAAGTGTGCATCTGTGATTAGATTTGATACTCCAAGCATGCTGTAAAGACGATTAGACTAATCATTAAGACATTCAGCCCATTCTTAATGGAGCTTTTATGCAAAGATCTTTCATTTTTTATGATTGTCTTATCATTGGTCAATTCTTGTTTACAACATGCTTGGTGTATCTATATAATAGGCTATATATAAAAGCGAAATGGCACTCACTCACTGATTGACTCACTGACTCACTCACTCGCATAACTAAAAATCTACCGGACCAAAAACGTTCAAATTTGGTAGGTATGTTCAGTTGGCCCTTTAGAGGCGCACTAAGAACTGATTTAAAAAAAATTCCAAAGATACGCCCAAAATTTGCGTTTTTTGGCGTTTTTTTCAGCTTTATCGAGAACAAATGAACAGAAAATGTTCAAATTTAGTACAGAAGATCAGCTAGGGTGTAATAATGTTGTATTAGAAGGAATTTGCAATAACGTCAAAGATACGCCCATGATTAGCATTTTTCCAGCGTTTTTTTGCCTTTTCTCAGCTTTATCGAGAACAAATGAACAGAAAATGTTCAAATTTACTACAGAATCTCAGCTTGGGTGTAATAATGTTGTGTTAGAAGGAATTTGAATTAACGCCAAAAATACACTCAAAATTAGCGTTTTTTGCGTTTTCTCAGTTATTTCATCAAGAAAGTAATAGACAGAAAAATTTTCAAATTTGGTACAGAGGTTTAGCTAGGGTCTAAAAATGTTGTGATGAGGTGACTTTAATATTTCATTAAAGATACGCCCAAAATCAGCGTTTTTCCAACGTTTTTCTCAGTTTTTCTGCTTTTTCTCAATACTTTGACTTTCTGATGGAATGAAGCATTCTCAAATGAAATTACAACAAATAGATTCTTAAGATCATAAGTGATTATCTAGTCTAGAAATAGCTTCACAACATTCGTCTTCATTGGAATAAACGGTTCGTTGTGATTTTTTTCAAAATTCATTATCAACATTTTAATCATCACTTTTCAATTTTGTTGTTTCTGCTCAATATCCAAATATTCTATCTGATCACCCCATTTCACTTTTTTATTACACTGCAGTCATTCGAACACTGCTTTTAACTTTCCAATTACTGCCAACTTTTTTATAAATATTTACGGTGACTTCATTTGTCTTTCCCATGTTTGTATGATTTCATTATTCTATTGCAATTATGTTAATTCTTGAATTCATTTCTCAAATACAGTTCCTAGTTTTGTAAATAGTTTTATTGGTTCTTTTTGTTATGCCTGTTTTTGTTCTCATAATTTTATATGTTTGTGTATTCATTTTTTTTCTTGTTTTCTGTTCTTTTCACCGGTTGTTTCTGTCTGCACTTGTGTCGATACTGTATGCTATGCCTGTGCCTGTGCGTATGTGTGATTGGTGATTATCGCACACTAGTGAATACGGCTCCGTTAGATAGGTCCATTCACCATCACTGTTTTCTGTCAGATGTCACCGATGTGCGGCGCATGGAGACAGCTCTACTGCATCTGCTAGAAGATTTCCACTCCGGCAAGCTCCGAGCTTTTGGTGAGTTCTATTTCCTCGTATTTAAATAAAACTCATCTATAAAACTTCCTTTTTAAAAAAAATCAGGGTGTGAGGCTCTAGGGCAAGATAATTGCTTCTTTCTAACTACAGAAATATATTTCGTTTTGTTTAGGCAATGTTTTGTTTCATAATATAATGTTTATGTAATAATCAGTGTCATTAGCCAAGTAATCCTTGTTTACTAGTGATAGGATAGAAAATGAAGATTTAAAAAATAAAATAAGGTTAAATTAATGTAAGGGAGATTCAATTTATCCTATGCATAATAGTTATTTTCCTACAGTTACCTTGAAAAGTGGCCATCCCTGCACTGATTACAGAACGCAAAGAATCACTTTTCCGCTCTAGTGTGCAAAGTATTACTTTGCGTACTCCAGATTTGCAACATGGCAACACAAAATAGTTGGGTTATATGGAGGATTAGTGCACGAAAACAAAAATTAAGTTGGTAACAATGACTGTGGTTAGATTTAGATGAAAATCATTTCAATGGCTACCCTACATTTATGATAAAATCCCAATCTAGAAATCCAAAACAAGAATAATGTTTATCTAAATCACAATTAAATAATCATCATTTACGAATTATTATCATTTAATAATAAATAATAGTTCTTTTCTATTGATAATTATTATTTCAACTGCAAACAATGAGAAAAGTAGCAAATATACATGATAAAATTCGAATTTTGAGGTTAAATGATTACTGTTCGATATCCATATAAATAAAAATAATGAAAAACATAAGAATACTACAATAAATATTCTCTGTTGTCTATATGTTATTTTTATAAATACTTTTCAGTTTACTTTGAGCATGTTTCTCGGTAGTTTGAGCAAAAGTCTAAATTTCTGAATCCTGTTTCAGTACTTTTTTTTTAGCTGGATGAAACAAACTTAGGTACGATTCTTCCCGCTAGGTCGCGCGCTTGTCGGTTTAGCCATCTTGCAGCCATCCCAATCAGCTGTTGGCGTGTATTTTAAATGCGAATTTTTTGTTCTATTTGTATTTTTTCTGATTCTTGAATGAATAAAAATGAGGACTTTGGCTGACAATTTTCAACATCAATTGAATTATTAATTTTTAAATGAATTAAGTTTGTTATTAATAACAGCATCAGACACACAAACATTTGATGGATTTCAGCCAGCATTCTACCCCATAATCAACCACTTATCATATTCAATAGTAACTGTAGGAAAAGTTTAATGTGAAATACGTGAGCAAAGTTCCTCTGCTGCTCTCAAGAAGCCATTCCGCCCTCGCCTACGGCTCGGGCGTAAACGTTTCTTTCGGTGCAGCAAACTTTGCGCACTAGTTGCACAAATAATATTTATACATTATCCTTTATAATATAATTGTATCCTTATTATCCATATCTGTAGCTTCACTGTAGTTTGAAATAAATTATGTGTGACGGTTAAGAAGTTACGTTCAATCAATTGAAGGTTTGTACGGCCTTATAGTGAGATGCTGTCACTATGTTATAGTGACTGTTAAAACTGTCAGCCGTCCTCATGAATAGCATCAATGTTCCACATTCAACCAATGCTGAAATTTTGGAATGCATCACAGTGTGGTCGCATGCAAATTGATGTGAATTTGTTGTTGTTTTGAAGGCAAAGACTGCAGCATGGAGCAGATGACCGGCATCCGGGAGCAGCAGGAGAGTCTGGCCAAGTTGCATTTCGAGCTGGGCGCTCAGCAGGAGTTGTTCGCGCCGCTCAGTGCCGAGGGCCTCAGCCAGGGAGCCGACAACATGACTCGTCTCATGGCCAGCCTGGAGCGGCTCAGTGAGAGCATTGAGAAGCTGCACTCCTTCAACAGCTAGTCCAACATGACCACATTTGCTCGTTATCGTTTGCTGCATTTTGAATACTCCTGCATGGAATTTTTATTGTGGCAATGTAAAGTTTATACATTCAATTGAGTCTCATAGTGTAATACATGAATCATTCGACTGAGTCACTGTTAATGTTGTAGAACCGTTCCATAATGAAATAAAAACACTCATATATTGTCAAATTCTACACAGTTTGATTTGTTACAGGACCATGGTTTCCTGACCACACAGGTCACATTTTCAAGCTGTACCAAATAAAACTGTGTAGAATTTGACAATATATGTGTGTTTTTATTTCAACATGAATCATTGTTCTCTAAGCTCGTTTCTGCCAAGAAGTGTGGAATATTGACAGAATGATGTTGATGGATTAAAGTGAGATAACAGTGCTATAATATTTTAACTAGAATTACAAGTGCCGGTTGCACAAAAGAATTAATCTCACGAGAACCAATCAGAGAAGCCTTTTTTCGAAAAAGCCTTCTCTGATTGGTTTTTGTGAAATTGATCAAGATTAAAATGTTATCGGCTTTTGTAAAACCAGGCCCTAGTGTAATATTTGAACCATTGTCCTGAAAGCTCTTACTGTCGATGGTAAGAAGCATAGTTGGAAATTGTATTAATAATTTGAGTACCCTCACATTTTTATACATGTTCTGAATATTACTGATTTTAAGTAACGTAGATTATTTTGACAATTTGTTCATAAATATTTGTATAGAGGAGAGCATTGATGAGAAGTCCTCTTGGTGAACAGCTAGTCCAACATCACATTGTGAACCATTGTTCTGAAAATTCCTACTGTTATTGCTAATTATATGTTGTTACACTAAAACGATTCAAGTGAGTCTACAGTGAAATGCATGAACAAGTGCTCTGTAAGGTTTTACTGTTTCAGCTAAGAAAAATAGAACATTTTCACATAATGTTTATCCATAAATAATCAATCTAGAAGACAAAATTGAAAATTCTCACTTCTTTTAGCTAGTCTACATGATTTAGTGAAAAATTATTTTCAAAGTTCCTTTTTCTACGGCTGAGAATTTTACGAATGGCAAGTTATTAATGATGGTGAGTCTCACTGGGCAAAATTTATAAACGGTTCTTATTATAATTTATTTATACTGCAACAATAAAGATGTATTCTAATTGTAGGAAAGTACTTGAATATGATAGACTAGACTGTCTATAATACCTTTGTTATAGTAGCTTCAATGAAAAATTTATTCAATATTGTTTATTGATTTAATCTTTATGAGTCTATCCACTTTTGTTGATTCTGTTTAGTACCTATAATATTTCGAGTGACTAAAAATCTTGCCAATTATTATACAATTTCATTTCAATTTTTAGAGAATAATTATTCATTTCAGAGAAAATGTTTCAATAATATTATAGAGATTGCAAGTGATAACTTAGAATATTGAATCGATACATTTTTTTATGATAATGTTGGTTGACCCACCCAACAAGAATATTATTCATAGGTGCATTGTGAATATCAGATATATATCTGTAAATATGAATAAATTGAATAGCTATTATAATTAGGATTTTTATATTGATTAATGTGATATTCTGTGAAGCTTCTTATGCCATCTAAGCTGATCTTGCATGCTTCAAGATTTTTTTAAAGTTTGTTGTTAATCCAATGAACTACTGTCAAAAAGTTGAATGCAATCAACATAAATGAGAGAATAAAATTTATTATAAAGTTGAACTAGTTTATTTCTAAAAAGATGTAATCCTAGTTTTGCTATTAATAGTATACAAAAGAGGATGAATTGTACAGGTAGGCCTATCCTATTCAGTATTCCTCCAGTGACAACGCCAAAAGACTCGATTCATGTGATCTGTGAGTGTTCAAAGAATATTTTTGTTGAAAATTCAAAACTGATTGATGAAACCTATATTGCTTGTGTGATGAAAGAACGTCATATGTACTACACACTCTTCAAAACTGAGAAAACGTCCATGAAAGCCAACAGCTATAAGTACCTAGTTTGATTAACTTTTTGAATCTTCTCAATGTTTTTTATAATCATATAAGCTCACGAGGGTCATTTTTTTACAACCTCCGGTCACATATCATAAGACATAGACAATCCGTAGGGGGGGACTTTCACAGAGAAGAATAGATTTTCAAGCTCACCGCACGCCCTCTGATCAGTGCGGCCAGATCGTCAATTGTTTACTAGTTATGGACCCAGAGACATGGCCGCGTCTCTTGTGTCTCCCGCCAAGTACTAGTCTCGTAGCTTTTTTCGTTTTTGCAAGCAAATGGAAATAGTTTAGCACAAATTTAATGATTCAAGTAAATCAGGAAACGTTATGAGCGATGGGGCTTTGTCTAAATGGTCTCAGAAAATTAAAGACGTCAGTTGAAATTAGTTCCGGAATCTTTGTTGTGCATGACAAACATAGTGCTGGTGCAACCAAATGACTTCTCAAACAATACTTTCTTTTTCGCTGAGATTGATGCCCACATGAGCTCTAGGACTTGTGCATTGGTAATGAGACGGATGACGATGAGATATGAATGTACCTGCAGTTTAAGGTGGGTTCCGAACCTTCGGGAAGCGATTTTACAACTCATGAATCATATTCAGATGAGTTGGCTCACCCTTCCAAAGGGAGTACCAGGCGCATGATTCTTAAATTATCTAATCGATAGCTTATTAGCGCGACCACTGAGTAAAACCTTTTATAATTATACATTCGTCTTTTATTTATGGCCAATCGGAGGTTGAAAAAATGACCCTCGAAAATAAAATAATAATAGCATACAAGTTAAGTAGATAGGAATAAAACGTCTTATTCAAACTCAGACAAAGAATGATTGTTTATTTAATCAACATCATAATCTTAGCTGTCTCCATAGAGATAGTGAAAGACGTCAGCTGAGGCTTCCGTAACTACACCCCTCCAGTCTTTACTATCTCTATTATAGAGATGTAAATAGAACTCATAAAAACAAAACATGGAAAACAACATAATAAAAACATTTTGGAAATCTTTCCTTACTCATCTTCATTATAGTTCCTTTTCGATCTTCTAATCTCACTCAAATGCACAATTTCATGTCTACCTCGTCCATTGTTGTGTTGCTTTTTTACCTCCACTAGGTTCCTATGTAGTAGATCAATCACTTCATATGGTCCAACAAATCTATGATCCGATTTCGTTCTCTTGTGATGATTTTTCTTGAAGATTATGTCACCACTTTTATTTTATTCATGTCTTCAGCCACCTCCAAATTATACTTTTTTGTCCTCCGAACTTTCTCGTTCATGATTTTTCTCTCCACTTCTCTATGCTCCTCTGGATGCTCAACTAACTCAAATGGTGAAAAATTTGTTGAAGAATGTATGCTACTATTATATGCCAGAATAGCTCTTGCCATTGCTTCTTCCCCACAGATGTTTCTATCAACTTCTAATAAGTGCAAATGTTCAGTTAGCGTGCTATGTAAACGTTCCATCATTCCATGAGATTGCGGATGTCCTACTGTAGTGAAGTGGCTGTCGATACCAAGTTCCTCTAAAAGTTTTTTGATCCGATTGTTGTCGAATTCTTTTCCTTTATCCATTAACAACATGTTGGGGGCATTGAAGAGCCCAAAAAATGCTAGTAAATTTTGTTCCATGCACTTGGCTGTTTTATTCTTTAAAATCCATGCAGAAGCAAGCCTTGTAAAACAATCGATTGTAGTAAGATACTTCAGTTTATTGTAACAGAAAATGTCAACTTGAATTATTTCTGCTGGTCTTGCGGGAGTAGGTGTGACCATCTGAGGCGTCTTGTAAGGCTTTCTGTCATATTTTACTATATTGCATGCTGCACACTTTCCCAGCACATTTCTTATTGTTTTGGCCATATTCAGCCAATAATACTGCCGTTTCAGGTGTTGCAACGTTTCCTTTTCCCCTCTATGGTTGGTCCTTCCAATGTGATATTGTTCTACAACTTCTTGTTGTTCTCTTCTATCTTCAACTGTTTTAACTTGTCTATCACAAATTATCAAGTGTATTTTTGAGTCCCAGCATTCATCTTTATGAAAGCTCTTAATTTTATCAATAAAATCTTTTTCCTTGGAAAATATAAAATAAACTTTCCCCCTCACCATCAACTGCTTTATTGTATGTTTCAGTTCATCATCTGTCGCCTGAGGGCCAATTGTAATTGTATAAGTATGAATTGGGCCATAACGATGGGTAGTTTTTGTTATACCTCCAAAGTTTTGTCTTTCAAGAATTATTTGATTACGTTTATCATTTATAATGCAATTTTCCATCACTTCCAAATTAATTTGCTTCACTTGTAGAGGATTTATATTCCGAGATAAACAATCAGCAACTACATTATCTACTCCTTTAATGTGTTGAATTTTGAATGAGTTAACAGCCAATTTTTCTTTCCACTTGGTTATCCTGGCGGATGTTTCTTTCAGCTTATTCATCCATAAAAGTGGCATGTGATCTGTTCTTAGCACAAATTCATTTCCGTAAAGGTATGGTCTAAAATTCTCAACACACCATACAATAGCAAGAAATTCCTTTCAATTGTACTATAACGCCTCTCGGCCGGAGTAAGTTTCCTGCTTGCAAAAGCAACCGGTTTCTCATTTTGGGATAGTACACCTCCTATTGCTTCCCCACTAGCATCTGTTGTTAATGTAAAGGGTTGTTGAAGATCTGGAAACTGAAGTATAGGCGTTGAACAAATTGCTTCTTTACACTTTCAACTGCTTGGATAACATCTGATGATATGTGGAACTTCACACCTCTTTTTATTAAGTTTGTTAATGGTTCAGTCATCTGTGCAAATTTGTGAATGAATTTTCTATAATAGCCGACCATGCCTAAAAATGTTTTTATCTCTTTCAAATTATTTGGAATTGGAATGTCTTTTATTGCACTAATTTTCTGGCTGTCAGGACGAACTCCACTTTCCGAAATCACATGACCCATGAATTTCACTTCAGATTGACACAAGTTAGTTTTTTCCTTTGACAGCTTAGGCCAAACTTCCTTATTCTTTCAAATAACTGTGTGAGATGTGCTTTATGATCTTCGAGATTCTTGCTGAACACAATGATATCATCCATGTAGATTTGTATTGCTTCTTCATTTATGTCTTCTAAAAACTCATCCATCAGCCTTTGAAACGTTGGTACTGCGTTTTTCAACCCAAAAGGCATCCTTGTAAATTCATAATGTCCTCTCTCAAAGCTAAATGCTGTCTTATCCATGTCCCTTGGATTCATTCTTATTTGATGGTATCCCGACTTTAGATCCAGAGTGCTGAAAACTTTAGCTCCGTGCATTCTGTCAATCATATCCTCTAGCCTTGGAAGGGGATATCTCTCCAACTCTGTTTGATCATTTAAAACTCTGAAATCTACAACCACCCTATGTTTTGGCGGTTCTCCAGGGGAAGACTTTTTTGGTACAACCATAATGGATTACAAAATGGAGAGATAGACTTTTTTATAATGCCCTGTTCTAGCATATCCTTAATGTGTTCTCTAATGATTTTTTTCATTGCATGTGGATACCTTCTGGCTTTTATAAATATTGGTTTTGATGACTTTAATTGAATTGAGTGCTGAACTCTCCCTGTTGTTGTCAGACTCTCTCCTTCATTATATAAAGTGTCCTTATACTTTTCCAGCATATAGAATGCTAATTTTTCTTGTTCCTTGTCTATAAATTGTTCATTACAATTTCCTCTCACAATGGAACCCATTGTAAATGTTTTTCTTTAGCAATTGAATTTTTCGATTTATAATTTCTATCCCCCAACTTGATTATCCATTGACCATTTATATTGATAGGAGCAGCTCCAAGATCTCTCATCATATCACAACCAATTATCACATCATACTTGTTGTTCATTATTTCTGTTGATACATGAACTCTCATAATTTTTTTAAAACCAATCAATCCAAACAGATTTAAATCTACTTCCCCTTTTAAAGCTTTTCTTCCTGTCAAAGTTAACATTTCACAAGAACACCCTTCTATTTTCAAACTATGATCAATTTTTATTAATGCTTCTTCCGAAATTATTGTACTGTCCGATCCTGTATCATACAAGCAAAAACATCCCAACTCTTCACATAAAATATAGGTAGCTCTCCTTTTTTGCAATCCACTTTTTGTTCCTTGCTACCTGTATTCCTCATCCGAAATCCTCAATCTTCATTCCTACCTTTCTTTGTCGATAATTTGGTTGATTTATTTTCCTTCAATTCAGGCCAGTCTTTTTCATTTTTCTCTCGATATTGACTTTCATAACGGTAACAGCTATTTTCACTATCTGAGGAGTGAGTTAAACTCTCTCCATCAGAACTACCTTCCAAATTTTTTTTTGCGATTTTCCTTCCTCCTCAAAGCATTGACTTCTCTTCTTCCAAAATTCTTTTTTGGGGTAACTTCTTTTCTATAAATGTAAGGACATTCTCTGGCAAAATGCCCTTCTTCCCTACACTCCCAACACTCGTTTCGTGCTAATTTCCCTTCTCTTTCCTTTCTATTTCCTTTCCCATTAGTAACCAATCCCTTTACATCAGTTCTCCATTTCTGGTTTGATCTGTTACCATAAACAGGAGAGGTTCTACTATTAAGTGAATATCTTCTCTTATTCTCAACCACTCTCCAATTTGTGTGTCTATGACTAGCTTCTTTCCAATAAGACTCCTCATCTTTGACAATTTGAATAGTCTCTTCTAAAGACTGAGGTTTTGCAATTTTCACACTCGTACATACTCGCTCCGAAGCTGCTCTTAAAAAAAACTTCCATTGATAACTCTTCATAGATTTTATTTCTCCATACCCCTTCCTCTTTAGTATTACACGAATCTAAAACTTTCGATTTCAATTCTTTAACCAATTGCGATAACCGATTGGCAAAACTACCAATTGACTCTCCCAAACCACGATTCAATTCCAACACTCTCATTGCCATTGCAGAGACTAATTTCCTTGCACCTGCATAACGTTCTTTAAGGGCTTTTTTAACATCCTCCCAAGATGAACTGAACGATACTCACAAATCAACCATAATTGATGTACTTATTCTAGACAAGAAGAACGAATGCAGGTTTGTAGTTGTTAATTCATCAAAATTGCTGTCAATAATTTGAGAATGGATGGCATCCATTCTCTCCAAGAATAGACTAAGTTCTTTTACCTCTCCTTGGAACTCCTGAATTGATCCGATCAAATTCATGAGACATTTCACGTCCATAAGTGGTGGTTCTTTCCCGGTAATTTCAACATTTGATGCAATTTCCTTTTTCCTCCTTGGCATTTTCAAAATCTATCCAAAAATTCCGGTGTGTACAGCTGCTGCAACAGTTGTAGGGAAATGCGTAAAAGTGTGATTAATTAACTTCAACTAAAAATACTAGATAATATTTTGGTTTCGGCACCAGTTAAGTAGATAGGAATAAAACGTCTTATTCAAACTCAGACAAAGAATGATTGTTTATTTAATCAACATCATAATCTTAGCTGTCTCCATAGAGATAGTGAAAGACGTCAGCTGAGGCTTCCGTAACTTACATACCAGTATGGCATTTTTAAGTTGTAAAAGATGCTTGTTTCTGAGAACATACGGCATTATTTTCCATATTCCAATAACGTCGAATTCAAGCGTACAACGATTTAAGGCTCTAGTATAGCCTACTATAGATAGAGTAAGGCTTCTATTATTTAAATTAAGCCATGGCTCTAGTCATTAGAAAGCACTCACTTCGATCAATCAATGGATAATTGTATTAATGTTTTCCTATACAGTAGTTGGAAACTATTACAAAATAAATTATATTACGCTGTAACAAATTAAAGTACTTTTTAACTATTACTCACGGTAACAATTTTTTTTTTATAATTAAGAATACTGTCATGCAACCTGTTATAGCAACTTTAATGTAGGGGGTGAAATTTTCAATGCTGCAACAATTTATTGATCATTCGTCAATGACATTTGAAGCGGGTGTCCGTGACACAATTTTCGACTTTGCAGCTTAATTTGGACTAGTTAGTAGGTAAACATGGCGAAAGTGCGCATCTTTATCCCCTCTGTTAAAGGTGTGTAACCGCTTCATTTTTGAATAGTTAGTTAAATTGGTTGAACGCATTGTTCTCATGATATGAGCGCGAAAGCAAAAAGCTGAAAAATGCAACTTGTAAACAAATCTCATCCCCTTATAGCACATGAGTTGGGAATAGGGACTCTTGATATGTTTTCCTCCTAACTAGTCTCAACAAAGCTGCAAAGTCAAAAATTGTGTTCAAAACATTCCCTCCAAATTCCTTTGTCAATTGGTCCATTGTTGCAAAAATGGAGATTTCACACTCAACACTAAAGCTGCTGCAACAGTTGTAGGGAAATGCGTAAAAGTGTGAAATTATACATTAAATTGAAGAGAATTTAATGCTCTTTAAGCTCATAATCAGCATGATTTTTTCCATCCATTTTGAAAAAGTTATAAGAGCAAAAAAATAAAACAAATGGAGGCAAACGTGCTTTTTTCAAAAATGTCACACCTTAAAGTGCGGATACCTCAAAAACTAGAAAATATATAGAAAAATTTGTGAGATGAATATCGTAGGAAATTAAGTAAGCTTTCATTTTTTATATAACAGTTATGTCCGTAAGAAACATAGTTTACAAGTTATATGCGAGAAACCAAAAAATGATACCTTTGAACCACCCCCACCCCCTTAGAAAAAGGTGTAGAGGTGGGGACTTCTAATATGTTTACCTTCTTACTACCCTAAACAGAACTGCGGGGTCAAAAATTGTCTTCCGAACTTTTCCCTCCATAACCTTTCCTTGACTGGACTATACCTGCGATCCAAAAATTAGGAAATGGTAATCATCAAGTCACAACTTTTCTAAAACTAAATGTAGAAGCATCCTGACAATGATAATTTCAAATACTTCTCGAAGTAGCTCATCAGTTCATGTCTATTCCGATCAACAAATACTTTTCTTGTCCAATCTTGATTCTTCCCGCGGTTTTTAGGAGGAAAACTACCCTCGGGAAATCATCTGTTGCTGCTTCGCTCAACATCTCAAGTGAGCGAAGAAGATCGCGTTTTTCCTCTTATAATATTTTTAGAATATATGGTATGGTTTCCGTGTTCAAACTATAAATCACCCAAAACGTATCTTGTCAGCACAGTCGTCGTTGGGAATAATCATATATTTATAACCTAAACTATGAAATTCATTCTCAATTTCGTATTTTAATCATATCATTCTAACATATTATAGTAAATGCCAAGGCAGATAGCATTAATATGTAGATGTATAGATAAATAAACAAGGTAGATAGATAAACTGTAAGTGCAATTCGGTCTAGCCTATTTGACTAGTCCTGATGATCTATTCAAGTCTCTTCCACTCTGAGATAATAAATGTTTGATTAGCGTTTCGGAACACACCGTACATTTTCAAAAGTTTCAACAAGCAACATTTTTGAATAAACTTAGATAAGTTAGAGTAAATTTGAGAAAGAGGGATAAGATAGGAATACAAGTCAATTTACAGTATTTCCCTTGAAAATTATTTTACAAAAAGCATCATTGGATAATAATATCATGTAATATTATGTTACCACGTTACTAGAGAAGAAAGTATTCACACATAGGTACCTAAACAATAGTATTCTACAACCAGAACATAAATTGTATATTGTAATAAAGGAGTGAAATTATAATATTATTTATCAAGGTTTTTATTCTTTCTTATACTTTTGTGCTTCTAGAATATTAATCATGGTGATCACTAGGATTTTTCTATTGAAAGACTATAGGAAGTACCGGTAGTTATTCATCTGTTCATAAATGAAAAATTCAAGGATTGTGATGATAAGAAAAAAATCAATACGGTAGTCCAAAAATGCTTTTATCAAGAGTGATACATAGCTTACCAGACTACTTTCGGTAATGATCACAAAAAAACTGAGGTACAATATTATAGAGTAATAAAATCTCACTCTTTCATCATTTAGAAAATGTGTGAATAATCATTCAGTTAGAATGGAAAAAGGAGAAGGAGGAGAATAGAACAAATTACTAAGGAAAAAAACATTAGTGAGGTAATGCTGGAAGAAATTAAACAATTCAATAAAGATGTGAACACTATTGAATTAAAAAAAAAAATACATACAGGCTGTCCCACCAAGGTTGTAACAGCCGTTGACCATAGATTATAGTCGACATTTCTGACAAAATATGTGCATAATGAGGGAGGCAGCCATCCAACAGGAGCCACATATTCTGCCTCAAATTGAGAGGCACGTCTTCCATCAATTCGTGAAGCTCATTGACCAGAAAGTCCATAAAAACTTCATCATTTATTCTTGCAGGGAAAATGAAAGGTGAAAGTTCCAACAATATGTTTATCAATCATGCCAGCCCAAACATCAAATGAAAACTGATGCTGATATCGATATGGTTTATTATTATTTGGTTTTTCCAAGGACCATGTATTTGAAAAATACAGTGAAATTTTGTGAAAATTTACAGCACCAGCTCTTGTGAACGTACTTTTATCTGTGATCTGTCAATAAAATGTTTGAAACACAATCTTGTGCTAAGATCCAACGGCAAAACTGCATCCTTGAAACAGTATCAGGTTCATTTAACTCTTGAACTGGGGTATCATGAAATGGTCGAAAGTTATTCTTCTTCAATATTCTTTGAACTATCATTCTTGAAACATCCAACATCCCAGCTGCCCGCCGGATACTGGATCGAGGATTCTGCTCGAAATACTCTAGAATAAGATTCTTAAAAGCTTCAGAAATTAAGACGGGCCTCTCGTACCTTGAAACTGATCCTAGACCCTTAAAACTTTGACATCTGTCAATCTTAAAAACGTGTTATGAAATGGGTGTTTTTGGTCAGCAAAACGTCTCCTGTATACTCTCTATCTCTGTCTCTCTGGAATTGCATCCACATTCTCCATACACCAATACTCAATCTAGGTAAATTTCATGATAATGAACGCGAACACTACTATACTAGCCAAAGTTGATACATATCATGCCAATTAACTGGAAAGCATACTGAAAACTATACTGAAAATAGGCTGAAACATACACTTCTTGTTATTTTATTCAGGAAGTTATTGAAAAAGACATATCATTGTAGAATGTTAAAATGTTGATAAAAACTTGTGAATATTGTCAGAGAGAAATGAGGTGATTTCACCCTTAGGATCACCACTTGATGCATGCTGTTTGTGAATTTCCTCATTTTGAAGGTGTTCATTCCAGATATTAGCAGTTTTGAACACTCTATCATGAAACTTTCCTTTTCGAATTTATACTCATTCGAAAGCGTATGAAATGGAGAAGTTTTTGAAATATTGAAACCACTATAATTACCCGGAGAAATATCGAGAAAAAACGGTTTGAAATTTGACTTTGAATTTGAAGAATAGCATTTTCTCAAGTTTAAGCCCTAATGAAAAACTACAAATAAAATTTTGTTCTAACATCAATCTTGTTTGAAATGTTTTTCTCTTTCCAACAATACTTTTGAAATCGAAATTCGATCAGTAGTTTTCGAGTTATTGAGTATATTATGACCGGAAGTGGGCATATTCTGAAAATATCGAAAAATCGATATATCTCGAAAACTAAGGTCGATAGGGAAGAAGATTACTAAACATATTTTGTCAGAAATGCCGAGAAGAAACTATGGTCAACGGCTGTTACAACCTTGGTGGGACACTCTATATAGCTTATTTGAAAATTCATAAGTTCGAACACACATTGCTCAAACATAATTTGAAACATCCTCTCTGGATGGATTACAGTAAGAACCTGATTAGAACTAATTCACAAACTTATTTTGCGGGTTTCTGAACAAAAATATTGTTTGCAATTTTCATTAGCCATCTAATACAAATCATTAAGATCTCTATAAGTTACACCATAAATATTTAATGATTTTCAACTACTTGCAGACATTATGAAGAAATCCAAGAGTTCATTTACTGTTTGAACTACACCAGACACTCAAACTGGCCTACTTTACTCTACATGGAAAGCGAAATTCCCGTTTTCACCTCACAGAATACAATCATGAAATAGAGTAACAGTGGGTCGCTCTTTGTTCAGAAGCAACGGAGGAACGCCGCAGCTATCAATGACGGAAATGCACAGTCGCTTCCATCTCTGTCTGAAATTTCCTCAGCTGTGTCATGATGAGGGATGGGAGTTACAGGTGAAAGAGTGAGGGATGCAGAAGAGCGATGAGAGAAGTGCAGATGGGGATGATGTGGGTCTGTGCTGTGGATGGGAAATTGCAGAAAGGGTTGATGGTGAGGGGTCAGTAGCGGTAGTAACTGCAGCTACCTGTAGATCTACTCAGCAGCGTGGTCCTCTTCTGCGCATGCTCAGAATCAATTCGCTCAGACTTCAGTCGCTCCGTCGGTCTCAACCAAGACGTGTCGTTGGCACACTTCAAAACTAGAACTGGTTTTTCGTGAAAAGTCGTCGGGAAATTTCCATTTTGAGCAACTTGTAGCCAACAACTGATAATTACCTATGTGTATTCGGTTCTATTGAATAAGTGGAATTTGTTTCGCCGTGTGTCCAGTTTAGCAGAACGTAGTGAATTGTTCTGAAACAAATAATATTATATTTTTGGGAATAGTGTGGAATTTTCGGAAAACTGAATGTTTTGTGACAATGTGAATATTGTTGAGTGTTAATCTCTGCTGCAAATTATCGAGCTCTCCAAGGTAAGCTATCAGGCAATCACAAAATTATTCATTTCTACTCTGTTCTACTTTTGTTACGTGTTTTTTTTCTATTTCAAGATGATTCTGTTAGGATCCCGTTATTTGACACGAAAAAAAATGATCAAGGAAAAAAATAATTTTGGTGACGATGGGAGTAAGTTATTTTTGAGTTTTCATTTTTGTTACTCAATAGTAATATTATGTATCGTTCTCAGCTCTCATGGGAAGTAAAAATAACTTCTTGATAGCTATACAAATCGGAAATTCATTAAAAGATGCTGGGAAATCCCCTATCAATCAACAAGAAATTGATAGACGAAAAAAGATTCTGATGACAATGAGAGTATCTTTTAGTTTTCATTATTGTTGTATGAAATCTCTGAAGTGATTATGTATCGCTCTCAGCTTTCATGAGAACTGAAAACATTTTTTTTTAGCTCTGAGAATTTGAAATTGATTCAGGATTCGTAACTAACTGCAGAACAACATGATAATCATGTGTGTTCTCAGTTAACAAGTGTAGCCTACAGGAGTGTTCAATATATGTGATTGGAAGGTAAAATATTTCACTCCATTATTGATAATTTTAAACTGTAGGGAAATGTGAGAGATTGAAATCCAAGTGAAATATCACCAGTTCGTTCAAGAATGGTAATTTTCCAAGTGGAATAATTTTCACATAAATATAACTCAGTACGATAACCAGAAATTGTCAAAAAAACTAGATACAACATACGATTTCACCTTGAGATGCCAGCATGAGATGATAATTCATATTATTTATGAATTTAGAAGAATGTGAGACATCAAATTTGCTCATAGCTTTTAAAAAATTCTGTTGAAAATATTTCATTTTTACAAGTGGTATAATTTTTACATCAATAACTCTATTGTAGGTATGAGCAAATGAAACAGAGAGCTTGAATTAGAGAATAGCCTATTGCAACTCCAGCTGACAATAATAAATGTTAAATTTGACAATTGACAATGTTGTTCAAGCTTCGACGATAGAAAAATTACCTGAAAATTGAACGTTTGGTAATGCTTTGAATACGTTAAACTCTATAGGATTAGAATAGAATGCAACTCCATCCACTGTTTGTGAATATAATTTCCAAAGTAGTAACCATTTTAGAATTGCTTTTCTCACATCTCTTCATGTTCTTCACTATGAAATATCATTACATATCTAAAACGGTCAATATATCCTTGCTTTTTCCACAATAAAATGGATCTATTTGATTTAACACTTATGGCCGTAAAAGTGTATGTTAGGAAACACATGAAAGGAGCAGGAACTATTGTACAGCGTGACAATCCATTAAGAAGAAATGAATTGGGATACTTAATTTTCTTCCGAGTGAAACTAGATTTGACCCAGTGAGTGGAGATTTTGATAGAGGGAAGAAAAAGGAACGAAGGGATAAGGAGGAGTAGGAGTAGGCGAAGAAAGAGAAGTATTGAGCGGAGGAGTAGGTGGAAGAGAAGAAGTAGAGGGGTGAAGGAGATGAAAGGTTCGGATTGAGTTCTCGTGCAGTGATCCATTCTGCTTTGTGTTTCCTGTTCATCGGATTGCAACCAATTCGACTTTTTTCCTTTTTTATCAACTTTTTCATCGACTAACTGGGTGCTGAGTTTATCCACTGTGAGCAGCTTTTGCTAGCAAATCGATATATACTGGGGCTTTTTCGATGATCATCACTCTTGAATAAGTAACAATCGCAGGGCTGAAATTGAAGGTGTATATTTGACAGATGCCGGTATTCATTACTGTAGTGGCAATCATGCTCCAACATTCGGGGCTCTATCGATTTCCACTTTATGATTGAGCAGTCACCAATTCATGATTATGATTATCGGTGATATTACCTCAATTTGAATCAGGGTGCCTTGGCCAAATATAACTAGAGACCCCCTGGGTTGAATAGCTCGCTCATGAACTGTTGTATTGATCTCTAGATCCGTATTTTGTATTTTTATACAGAGTTGATTGATTGATTGAGTTCTTTATTTATGTAGATTACAATATATACTGCCTTATTCACTTATATACAATAGCTTACAATACAGCAAAATAATTATAGATGAATTACATAATATAGACCAAGAAAATGATTATTGAACTGTATATGATATGAAAAAAGCAATTTGGATAACTATAGATAATATTGTTATGCATCTACATAAATTGGCGGAGCTTTGGACATAACAATGTTCATTCTTCGGAAAGAATATGTATTCAAAATATCCTTCCCACTAACTCTCTACCAAAGAACTCAGAGTTGGTGAGAATTATTATGGATTCAGCTAAATATAATATATTTTACAAGTATGATATTACAGTAGGATATTACAATGGGAATACTATTCCAATTGAAAAAAAAACTTTCTGTCGCTTCAAAACTTTTGTCCGCCATATTGGATCCGTCATATGGATCCAACTCCATTTCGAATCTAGCTTCATTTTTTTCAAATGGGAAGGTGGTCATGTGATACATGATTTCGATACAGAATTTCAAAGGAAAAGTAATAGCGGAACCCGCACATCGATAACTCAAACCGTTTTAATGATCTCAGCATCAATTGAAGGTAGTCTACTAATAAATTATACAAAAATGAAATGAATGAGTACGGTACCTATTCATTGAATAATCAAGTGTTAGTGAACATCAATAGTAACTCTTACTCACATTCTAACACTAAAAAAAAATGTCTGCTATCACAAGTAGTATTCATTACGTGTATGTTACAGACAGGCAGACGGACGCTAGTTAATATAGAACTCATACTAGTAGTTCTGTGAACAGTAGACCTCGCGTAGTTATAAACCGCAGCCTCCTCTTATACTGTCCATCAGAGTAAATCCTGTCTGTATGTCGTGTCGGCGAAATATCGGTGTGGAAACGGCTAATGGCTGTTGGGGTTGGTGTATCAAAAGCTAATCTCCTTCAAGACATACTGGCAACAGAACAGCCCGAGTTCAAAGCAGAGAAAGTTCGAGAGACAATACTATGTTATTTTAGTTACTAATTGCATGCGTTATTGCACGGAATCAATAGTTCATTTAATAGTGCATAAAAATTGCATCCAATGAGGCATGCAATTAATAGTTTACACAGCAGCTGATTATTTTTACCAAGTTACATTGAGATATTGAGTTGCATGCGTCATGGCATGCAATTTATAATCCACTCGACAGCTGATTTATGATGAATAATTCTATAGTCTGATTTTTACTCTAATATTGGCGTATGAAGGAGGCTCCTTTTTCCTTTTATATTATCCCTTAAATGCAAAATTTCCAAAAACCTTGTATATAGGTCGACGCGCAATTCAAAAAGGAACATACCTGTCAAATTTCATGAAAATCTATTACCGCGTTTCGCCGTAAATGCGCAACATATAAACATATAAACATTTGAAAATTTGAACATATAAACATTTAAACATAAAGAGAAATGCCAAACCGTCGACTTGAATCTTAGACCTCACTTCGCTCGGTCAGAAATTAATGTTGTATACTATTCAGCTGATATCATGTGTCGGCGCATAAAGACTGTTTGACAGTCTGTGAGACAACTTCCAAATAATAACATCAGCTACTCTAAATGAATGGAAACATTACAGAAATAGCATGGAAATAATTCCAGCTCACTGATAAATGTGAATCAAAACAAATTTTTCTTTTGCACTTTCAATGTTATTTTCATATCCTGAAAAAGGACGAAGGAGTGAGTCAATTTTGTTGTCCAACGAACTTGACCTGTAAAAAGCTTCGAAGAATTCGTGTTCAAAATTTGAAGCTGATTGATCAATTCTCTCTAAACTTCTTGTCGAACATACAAACAGACAGAAAAGACTTTGGACAAATGTGAGAACTTCGCTAACGCTCGTTCAATCATAATTTGTGTCTGGTAACGGGGGTGAACAAGCTGATTATCGTATGTTTCGAATCATCTGTGTCTGTCTGTGTTGACATGGAGAGCTTGAGTTTAATAATTCATATGAAACTCGCCCTTGAGCAGTCGAGCTCTTCTATAGGTGAAGTTTACTCGTTCTTATTAATATTAATTCTCTGATTTTTATAAAGCTTCTATAAAATTATTTTTTTCAAGCTCTAGTTGTCTTTCTATCAACTGTGGGAAAAATCTTGATCTTGATTAATAGCTCAAAATTTAATTAAAACTTCAGAAAAAAATGAAATAGATTTTTCGTAACTATTCAAAAAGTAAGCTTACAATTTTGGAAGGTTGGAACAGACCTTTCATAGCAACACCATATTGTTGACCATAATCTTCAGACCTTTTCCCAACACCATAATGTTGACCATAATCTTCAAGAAGATAAGTGTTAAAGTATTCTACTAACGAGTTTTCTAACTTTTCAAAACCATGTTTTCAATTTTGTCTCTAATCTGTTCTTATCTAGATAGGCATACTCTACATACTCTCATCCTGCGACCAAGTTCACTTAAACAATGAACAATAAACCTGAAAACCGAAACTTTTTCAAGAAAGCTTCGTATGTTTTCGAATTCTCAAACTTTAAACCTATAAAGTTCGTACATTGTTGTTTGGCTCAAGGCTCCACGGAGAAGAGACTTTAATCCCAAGATTCCTGAATTCACTTCAGAACTTTGGTTACTGTGAAATTGCTAGCAAAGTGCATGTGCAGCATTCATGATGATCTAAAACTCATAGAAAGTTCAACTAGCCTATACTTGCTGGTAAGAAAGTAGGTCATGCTCAAATAAACGACCCAAAATCTCATAATTTAGTTTCAAGCTTTTGTATTTTCACAACTAAATCTTACGAAAGTTACTAATTATGTGGGAGTCATACGACAAAGTTCATTGTCGACTGAACCAATATTTTATGCTTGTGCTGTGCATGATACAAATCATAATAAAAGTTTCGATCGTAAAAAGCTTTGATTCAATCCGTCTTGATGTCAAATTTTCCAATATCTTTCAATATAGACTCTATTCTATTCTTTACAGATAATATGAATTGTTGTTGTTTTCATTGGTTTTTATCATCAAGCATTTATGTGGGTGGTGGGCGCTTTAAGAAAACTATTAAAACAACTCTTATGTACTGAAAAAACAATAGTTAATTTTTAACTCCTCTAGCAATTCAATTTCAATTTCATTTCATGGTAGGCTAAACATTCGCTTATATAGCCTACTATATTGAGGAGGTGCTGATAACAAATATGAATCATCGTATCATTTTTTGTTTATTCAATAGAATCAATTGTAGGTCGGTCATCAATAACGTGATGTAGCTTGAGCCGTAACAATCTCTTACTATCGTCGGATTCTAATTAGGTTTTGAAAAGGATATCTATTCTGTTTTTCGGAAGTTTTTATCAAACTATATACATAGCTGGTGAAAATTATGGAAACAGTTTAAATTTAATCTACAACGAAATTTTGGAATAACGACCACCAAAAACCAAAATCTATGGTGATTTACGTACAGCTATGATTATTTATAGACTAGCCAACGTATGAGCTGACGAGCTAGGAGCCACTAGCCACCATTAGATTGATTACCATCCAGACTTAACCCCATTCGGCGTTTATAGTTCGTGGAAGGAGATTGATCCGAATATATCATTCGAATTCATCATAAATATATATTATAATATATTTTCAATCTCTGTATGTTACACAACATTTATCATTTCCTCTTGAAAGCTTCTTCATTTTAATCAAGATCCTTCTTCTTAAATATAGTAGCATAGTAATGATATTATACTTCCTGACATTGGAACGTCTCTTTCAAGAAAATGTGGTTTTATGAGTTTTCATCTTTATCTCTATAAAAGCGAAATGGCACTCACTCACTGACTGACTGACTGACTCATTCACTCGCAGAACTGAAAATCTACCGGAACAAAAATGTTCAAATTTGGTAGGTATGTTCAGTTGGCCCTCTAGAGGCGCACTAAGAACGGATTTGGAAAAATTTCCAAAGATACGCCCAAAATCTTTCTAGCGTTTTTCAGCGTTTTCTCAGCATTATCGAGAACAAATGAACAGAAAATGTTCAAATTTAGTACAGGAGCTCAGGTAGGGTGTAATAATGTTGTGTTTGGAGGAATTTGCAATAACGTCAAAGATACGCCCAAAATTAGCGTTTTCCAGCGTTTTTTTTTTGTTTTTTTTTTAGATTTATCGAGAACAAATGAACAAAAATTGTTCAAATTCAGTACAGAAGCTAAGCTACGGTGTAATAATGTTGTGTTAAGAGAAATTTGAAATAACGCCAAAGATACGCCCAGAATTAGTGTTTTTTTGCGTTTTCTCAGTTCTTTCATCAAGTAATAGACAGAAAATGTTCAAATCTGGTACAGAGGTTTAGCTAAGGTCTAAAATCTTTGTGATGAGGTGACTTTAATATTTCATCAAGGATACGCCCAAAATCAACGTTTTTCTCAGCTTTTCTGAGTTTTCTGAGTGTGATGAGGTGACTTTACGCCCAAAATCAACGTTTTTCTCAGCTTTTCTGAGTTTTCTCAGTACTTTGACTTTCTGATGGAATGAAGCATGCTCAAATGAAAAATTCAGGCGAGCGAAGCAAGCCCGCTGATCTCATTTTTGGACGATCCAGTCGGTGGTCCAGGGGGTGGAGCCCCCTTGGCTAGACGGTTATGGTGAGCGAAGCGAGCCTGACTGCTAGTATAAGATATAATTATCCTCATCCAATACAGTATTTCAATTGATTAAACAAGTCGACGTGGGTATTCAAAAACTTTCAAAAGAATTTAACGAATTTCCTTTTATCCATATAAAATAATGAAATTAGTAGCGATTTGTTGTACATCAATATCAGAATAATATTATGATCCTCTCCGATTCAAACTTGAATATATTTTCCGAAATTTTTACTGAAATAGACTATAAAAATATTTTTCTCACTCTACATTGTTACTTGTGATCGATATAATATATTATATTGTATTCCATTCAGGTAATGATTGCTCCATCATTGAAGCTGTCACTCAGTTTTCTCAATAGAACAAACAAAAGTGATTTATATTGGGTGAGGTTGAATGGGTTTTGTTGAGTAAGGTGAGTGCCAGTTGAGAGTGAATCGAATTTGAAGGGTAACACTGATTTTCAATACGGTGGAGTAAGTGTTGCCATGGAGTATAATGCATACGGACAGTCGAGAATGGATAGGAAAGGTTTCCATCATGAAAAAGTGAGCACAATAGGAAAGAGGGAAAATGGGGTCTATTTGCCTGCTCCTTTCTTCGCAGCTGCGAGAACTTCTATTGTTACCATGCTCTAAGCGGCTGGGTTTTAGAGGTCGAGGAAAAGTTTTATTAAAAATTAACGAGAATTTATTTTCTTTCTTTGCAGAACAGAGGCCGTTGTAACGAGCTCCTTAAGCCCTTGTTTTACAGCGCCCTGAGCAATGTAGACGTCTTGAGATTATCTCTCGCTCTAATCCTTCTCACTTGTTTCTTGTTACACACCTTCGCTCCCCATCGACACCATTATATCCTACAGCTTTTATGAGCTATTGTACTCGACTGAAAAGATGGGCCTATGATACAATGGGAATTTGTTTCAATTATGTTTCTCTTGAAATCTGTCGAACTTTATGCGTTATTGGTCATTGTAATTTTATTGGATAAAGTAATTGTGTTCAAATAATACTAATATTGATCATTCATAATATGAATGACTAGCAGGTAACCCATGCTTTGAAATTTTTTTTGGAAAATGCAATCTTCTTTTGTCCAGGAAAATAAAAAATAGAATAATATTATTTATTATTTTGTGAAAATTACATAGATAATCTTAATCAGAGTTGAAAATTTCCAGTGGAAAAAAGAGTTTGATCTCAAAGCCGCAACTTTCCATTCTTAAGTCATGCGTGTTACCAATATAAGGCTTGTGATAATTCTGTGTGAATTATTGAGTAGTTATCAGTTCATAGTTGTCTCAAGTTCGCCATCATACGTTATAATGTTATAAGAAATAAAGCTAATAAGTATAAGTTTAGTATTTCATTAATGTACAAGTGTTTTATTAGTGTACATACCCGAAACACTGGTGTCAGAGGTGGGATATTATTGTTTGAGGCCATCTTATGAAATGTTGAATTGCTAACTGCAGAAGGGACACTTGTCCAAAATTTTCATTTTTCTTTTCATTAGCTGAATGAAGTTTACATGGATAGATTTATCGTTTACTGTAGAAATGGAACTTCTACACAGTCAATAAAGCCTTAATAGCAACATGTGATATTGACCACTTACTGCAGATAGGGAACATGTCCTGGACATGTTACCTTTCTGCTGTAAATAGAAAAATTCTCCTGTAGTTAGTGCTAGCGGCGCTAGCATAAATAATGTTTAAATATTGGACAGATGATCTGTTTTATCCGAACCACTTGATGCACATTTGGGGGTCACAACTGAGCCGCGTAATGGCTGATTCAAAATGGCGGATCTAGCGCTCATTAAAACGGTCATAGAATGGTTACCATTCATGACAGAGACCTCTAGTAAACGCGAATCACAATAAACTTTCCTACAAAGCTTGTTATTACATATTTCCACCTAAAACTTGATTTCAACCGCCAAAAATGCACTTTTTCAAAAACATTTCATTTCTCAAGAGTATGTTTTCTGAATAACTACTTTCACTGACGATTTTTAGATATAAAGTGCCAAACAAAAGTTCTTTGGAATGAAATTAATCATCATTCTATTCCCGTTTGTTTCAAGTCTTAATCATCTCTTCTTCTGGAGTTATGATTTTTTCATGGTGTCATTCCAGCCGCTGAACCAAGTAACTATCATTAAAACTGAACTATAAGTCTGCGTGCTGATAAATTTCGTTTAAGAAATACTCAGTTGAATCTACAACTTCCGAAGAAGCACAAGGACAAGCTACCCATCAATTTTATGAAAATGAAAAACATAAAAAAATGTCTAACGTACGTTCCGGATGATAAGATGAAATTTTGGAATGAAATTTTTAAGTTTCCAACAGAAAATGGGAATGAAACTGAAGAGCATGTTTAAGTACCATACAAATAAATCCAATTCTTATCTATTCACGAATATATGTATCCACTCACATATATTTTTGCAAAATAAGCTTGTTTTTTTCTAAGAAAAAAAATTATTTTGACTTATGACTGTTTACTGCAAAAAGGTAACATGTCCAATTACAAAAATATTTTTAAAACTTCTAATGAATGAAAATTAGGTCAGTAATTACATAATATCATGTACAATATAACTATACATATTCACATAAAATATTTAAAAATTCTACTTATTATTTTTCCTATGAAGTAGTTCTTTGCTTCTCCTGTAAAATTAGGAAAACTGGACATGTTCCCCTCTGCAGCTAGTGATTCTGTTATCTTCGTGTGTGAACTTTTATTTTTGGGTGGGTGTTAACTTTTATCTTCTATCAAGTGTGAATTTCAATTTTAATCTTAAAGTGAGTCAACTTTTATCTTAGTTATTAAAATCGTTATTGATCTGTGAATAGACTGTGAGACAATAATATTAAAAACCGAACTCAATGCGTGATTTGGATAGGGTCGAAAACTTGTTTTACAAGATCGTCTCCACAAAGCATTACTGACTCAGGGTGTGGATTCAGAAACCTTCTTATTCGAAATAGATTTGGGAGCCCTGATGGTGAATAAATTTGAATCATTGGAGAGTAAATTGAAAAGTGAATGAGAAGAAAATATATCATCATTAGAAAGTAAATTAGAAGAAAATAAATTATCATTGCCATTACTGGAAAGTAGATTAGAAGAGAATAAATCAACATTGGCATCATTGGAAAGTAAATTGGAAGAAAATAGATTACCTTTGAAATGTAAATTTGGATCACTGGGAAGTAAATTTGCTGAAAAATTACAATAAAATTTTGAAAGATAAATTTAAAATTAAACTCAAGAACATGGAAGATAAATTTGATAAGGGGATTAAAGAAATGCAAATCAATGACAATGGTGGGGCAAGAGCAACCTTGAAGGTGAATGATACTTCTACTACCCTCATTGAGAAGGAAACTCAATGACTACGATCAATAACTACAATGGGTGTATTGTTATGCCAACTCAGCACAGTGGGTGGCAGCAACTTCAGATGGGAAATGCCATGGGAGGATTTTTTGATGCGCCGTTGTTTCACTGCGCCTTGTTTGATGCAGCTGTGGATATACATGGATGGACGCCGATAGTGAAGGCTGCAATGTTGAGCCTGTCTCTTCGTGAAGATATGCTCTGCTCTGGTAGTACTGCTCTCGTACTGCTCTGGCAGTACTTTAGACGATTTCAATGGCTGACAGACAAGACATTAATTAGCTGTTGAGGCACATGGAAATGAGATTCGGCCACCGGCACATGGATCAACTGTACTGTTCCCAATTAAAGAACAGAGTTCAAAAGCCAAATGAAGCAAGTGTGCAAAGAAGCAAGTGTCAATGTTGTACAAGAAGCAGGAGATTGTAGATTGTGATAAGGACTGGAAACACTGCTCATGCCAGAAGGAAAAGGAAGAAACTGTGAACAGGATAACTGTAGCTACAAACTACTGGTGAGGAGATGGAATGCTGGGGGAACAGGAGGAAGATACTGATCTGAAGCACCTGTGGTCTTGGAAACGTGGTCAAGGAAGACCCAGCTGGCAAGAAGTAGCTCCATTGTCGTCACCACATGTCAAGACCCTCTGGGCACAATGGGATTGCTACAGTTTTTGAAAAGAAGTTTGGAAGATTGAAGTGACTGAATTTCCAGAATCCGGCAGTGGGGAAAGCACTTCATCTCCAGGATCAGAACCAACATGTTCTATTTGGTGACAAAGGATCAACCCGAGCAGGGATCCACATATCAGGCTTTGTGGCAAAGTCTAATACATCTGCGGATTCATCTTCAATTCCTGGAAGTGGAGCAGCTTGGAATCCCCAGACTTGGCTGTGGCTATGATGGATTGCACTGGAAGATTGTGAGACCAATGTTTGGAAGAATCTTCAAGGACACTGGAATCAGCATTACCTTGATTCAGTTTATAGTTGTGTTTACAATTCTTTGGAAGCCACCCAAGCAGATCCATTGAAACCAGCTTCTACTTGCCACACCTTCAGGATGAATCTTGACTGTTCTGGGACAGAATAGTTTTGAGGAGGGGCCAGTGTTATGGATGATGCCTTCAGTGGGGCGGCAATGGCGAAGGGTGGAGAGGTGCAGGGAGCATCGACCAATGGCAAGCGCGTTCCGGAACCTTCTGGCGATTTCCATGCACTGCGATTGGTCGAACGTTTCTTCACACCTCTAGATTATTTTTGAGACTTCTGTGGCCTTTATTAAGAAAAGGCGCGTGTTCCACTCGGAGTTCAGTTGAGAAGCCTGAGTGGGAATCGTTGGCTACTCCTAATCGTGACAGAAATGATAAAGTGATAATAGACTTTTGTAGTTAGTTGAACAGTTATTATTCTCAGTAACAGTTATTCATATACCGTTATTTGTACTAGTTAGTGACTGAACGAACGCTTGTGATAATTCTTTGTAATTTCTTAGGTAGTTATCAGTTTATAGTTGTTTCTAGTTAACCTTCATGAGTTATAATAAAGCTACTGTAATCAGTATAAATATTGCCTCAATATTGTTTTCAGTGTTTTATTAGTGAAGAAATCCACAACAATAGTTTTGTAAGACTTCAATCACAAATTAAATAACTTGTTTCAATTAATAAATGATTATCAATTAAGTAATAGCAATGAGAATTAGCCTTTATCCATACTCATTAAACTCAGAATATTCATGTAAAATTTTATGTGAATCAAGGTACCTAGAATACATGTATTGATGTGAATCAGTTAATTATATCAATTGATAATGCATCATTCGTGTATCTCCTAACACGTACTAGTATAAGCCAATATTCCTTCCTTGAAAATATAATAGATGTTACAGACTCATCATTATCTGAATACTCGTAGTAAGCATAAGCAATATGCGTTTCATATTAGTTGTCATAGCTTAAGAAAACACACTATACTTTTGCAAAGTATATTGTAGGAATAAAGTGTGATATTTGTAAACGAGATTGTTTAAATCTATTTTAAACATTGCATTTCATCAAAGTAACTTACAAAAATGTTTCATTTCAAGAACCTTTTTCATAATAGGTTATGCATCTCTTTGTCTTGGGGTTGGTTTTCTGAACACTTTTCTGAAGAATTCGATTCAATTCACTGTTAAGTGTTAAGCTCACCATATGTTGAATGATGAGTTTCAACATAGAGAAATAATAGCATAAGTGTTATTGTGCTATTGTTACTCTATGGTTGTTGTAACTAACAAGATATAAGTTGGAAAACTTACTCCCCCTTATTTGAAATTTGAAATTCATTCGTGAAAAAATTCATACCTTACAAATTGGAAATAGACAAGTCTAAGTTTAACAAAAACACAATATCTTAAACTAAGAGTAATAACATAAAATAAAAACTTGATTAATCATGAAAACATAAGATAAAAAGTGGAATTTTCTAGGCACCACCAGCAAAAGAATAAATCCTGCCCGCTGGTGGGAGTATTAACAAGAACAATTATCTAAAAAAAGTATTGACTAAAAATAATAAACGAGTGAATATATACATAGATAGATGAAAGCGACGAAAAACAAAATTTAATGAGAAGAAATCAATAATCAAATTGGCATTACCACACCATTTCGCTCCCAGCGAAAAAAAGAATCTCTTTTTAATCCAGGTATCAATCATTCTATCACGAACTTCCAATTCACAATCAAATGGTGATTTTTTTATGAATCTAGTGCTCATATACATAATCCGTCTTCTTACATGTCTTCTTACTTTATTACATGCCAAATCTTTCGACGTCTAAACGACTTGCTACAGCCGCGGTACGATCACACACATTATCAGGCAAGATGAATCCTGTGAATCTCAAGGTCCATATCATAAAATAATTGATACAATTTACTTGATGAAAGGATAAGCTAACATAAACTTCCACAAACATGACATCCACTAAGAGTTACTGTACATAGCTTGCTTTACTATTCACTGAACCACTTTGCATGACCAATGTACATGAATCAATTCTCACTTCTTTTGAAGCAATAATGGATGATGATAACACAACAGAAATTTGAATACATACCAACATACACTGAAACTCTGTTGATAACAATGGGCTGCGGAGAAAAGCAGTGGGTATCAGTACTCGTACCTGTCAAAAAAGTGGAAGTTTATTCAAACATGGGAGTCGAATTAGAAAGGCTCTAATGAGGTTTATGTCGAACTGTTGAGGAAATTTTGGAATTGTTTCCTGTCAAGCAGAAATATATCTCTTCCAACTCATTAAGCTCCAGTTCCATCGGCTAATTATAGAAGCATGTACTGGTGATGGCTGAAATGTTTGTAAGTGACACATGTCCACAAAAACGTGAAATTCATTATAAAATGAAATATTATATGTAATTGGGGAAACATTTTGTTCAGTGAAGTGTCTGCTGATATGATACGGAGTTTATTAGCTCCATCATTTATCCAATTCTATTATTCCTTTAATTTCTTCAATGTTTTTTTCCTTTATCCAATTCTTCAATTTCTTCAATGTTGTTTTCCATCACGAACTGCTTATTATTAAATAACTTTTTGCTATTGGAAAAAACGACTGGCAGTCAGATTTTTCACAATACATGAATTAATTTGTCGGTGAGATAAATGGTAGATGAAGAGCCTCTAAAGTTTGGTGATGGACCTTGAGTTTCCAAGGCAATTTCGAAGCTAACTACAATTAAACTCATGATCATTAAACTTATGAAAACTAGTATTTGTACTTGTTTGAGTACTTGTTTTGATTAACTTATCAATTAAACTTATGATCATTTATTGATAAAATAACTGATAATACAATAAATATTGAATAATTATTGTTTAAATTCAATCAAGGATTCTAACCATCTGAAAGTAATCACCTAGCTCCGCAAATGGTCATACCATGTTTATGCACCTGATTCATGTTTATGGATCATTGGAACCTCTCCAAGATAGATTTGTTTGAAGCCCCCTCCAAGTATTCAATGACGCGGTCAGCATCATAGCCGCCGCCCCTTCACACCCCGACATCCTTTATTCAATTACTGATGATTTTGATAAATATCATAACTACTAGTTCAGTTTGTAAATATCATAACTACTATAAGTTCCGAATGAAATACTTGTTATTATCTAATATAATGTTTTCAACGTAGAACCATTTTACATCTCAGTGTTTCAGTCACGTTTAAGATTTTCAATTGGAGCAATCCCACCTCCCATTCAAGCTATACATAACAATATTCTCAATATGGATCCTCCCTGAAGCAAATATGAATAATTCTAGAATCCTAAATCATAAACCGATACAAAATACTTCAAATTTTCAGTTTATAATTACCTTCCTGGCATTGCCAGCATGAACAAAATTTCTGATCGCTGTTCATGAGTTGAGATTCAGAAGATTCGATAAAAATTTACACATCAAATAAACAGAATTATTTCTCAAGAAACTTGATGATTTATCTTTCTCTTCACTCCATAATTGATTCCTTCACTTCTTTTCAGAGCATTCATGAATATAATTGGAACGTTTTTGCAATTCCAGAGTTGTTAGGGAGACATAACCTCTAAAGTAATTAATCCGCAAATATGTCCGCCAACTCTTCCAGTCGTGAGGGATTGTTGGATGGGTGATGGGTTGTAGCCTACAAAGCCAGGCTAGCCAAGCACCGTGTAGTCCTCACTCTGAAGCTCTATATACTGTTCCGATATAGCAAAGCAGACTCCCTCAAACAGGGTAAGCCACAGGAATGTTTTATTCAAAGCATGCCTGTGCATAGAGCTTCAGAATCCCTGTAATTCATTCTACATACACACAGGTTTTTCTAAATATTTCGTACATTTACCATATTTTGTCCATTTGAAGACAAATCGCCATTAGAAGGAAATTTTTGGGAGGCGATTGTGAGAGAGTAGTTCTTTTTTGTTAGAGGAGAAAGGTTTTTTTGAATGCGAGTTGCCTTTTTATGATGATTAGTAGCTTAAAATCACAGTATCAGTTGAATATTCTCTTCATTCGAATCAAGATATTGAATAGGACTAGTAGGTACGAAAAATACTGATGAAGCACTCTCCGAATATTCAAAATTCTAGTCAATTGACTGCCTTTCATTTCTTATTCATTCAAACACTCTTGCTGTTGCGATCTCCAAACTATCATTCATTCATTTCAGAGAAAATTTTAATCAACCATTAGATAGAATTTGTAGCATTCATCCAATCTTCTTCAAATATATCAATAATATGTTACATATTAATATGATTATTCTCTTTCAAGTTCTCACTCCGCATACAATACCTTATCACTTGTTTCCAAGGATAGCCATATTTATTGATTTCATGCTAAATTTTTAAAACATTCTTCCAAGCCTCAGTACTTTTGAAAGGGAATATGGCTGTAAACTATTTTTAATTGATCGATTGATTGAATCCATGAATATTTTCAAGTAATGGATAATTATGTTAGATAATATTTGGAAGAAACACCCAAGTTACAATGAATTTATTTCATTCTAAAATAGTGGGTTATAGCATATTATATGTAAAATTGTTCAATGTCGTTACGGGTTTCTACACTGATAAAACACTTGAGGCGATTTATAATGATTAGATTTATTACATATAACACTATGACACACGCAGGGAAACTAGAAACAACTATAAACTGATAACTACTGTACCTACTAAATTACACAGAATTATCAGAAGCGTACGTTAACTGGTATGAATAACAGTCACAAAGAATAATAACTGTGTAAACAACTACAAAAGTCCATTATCACTAGTCTGTCACGATTAGAAGAAGCGAACAATACGTCTGTAGTCTATCAACTCACTCCGACTGCAACACGCGCCATTTATATAGCCTAGGGTCAGCAGAACAATCTAGAAAGATGGAGAACACATCCGGCCTATCACAGCAGAACTCTCGAGAAGCGTCTAGAGGTGTGGTGGAATGTCCGACCAATCGCAGTGCATGGAAATCGCCAGAAGGTTCCAGAACGCGCTTGCTATTGGTCGATGGTTCCCTGCACTAAAACCGGAACACACTGGAATGATCTAGAAGCCCTCTGCCTACTCCGTGTTGATTACCATGAGATTCCAGAAACCCCTCGCCACTGTCATCCCTCTAAAGGCCTCATCCATAATAATATAATCGAAATAGTATATTCATCAGCAGTTCGACCACTTCGAGAGTAGGCCTACATCAATTCACTTAACTTCAGTTTCTCCAGCCATCTTCATAATTATGAATGTGAAAATTTGTTATGTAAATAACCCAGTAACCACTCAAATCTACCAGACTGATACAGAAATACATTTCGAAATAGCTAATCAAGAGTGAATGGATGGAATGGAACTTTATGATTTCGTTTGTGATCAATCCCTCAATCTCATTCCAACATTGCATCATTCTCTGCTCTCTACCAGAGAAAACTATTATACGAATAATATATAGGAGATTGTAATTATGAAATATTGTTTTATTCTATGCCACTACTTTCAACGCCTCCTCTGTTATACTTTCCCATCACTCATCCATCTTGCACTGTTTTGTATTCTATTTGTATCCTATAAATTCCACTATCATCCAGACACCATATTTCCGTGTCTTTTGATCTTCTACTTCTTTTTCTTTTTCTTTTCCACGTTGTTCTACTCCTTCTTCTTCTCTTCTTTTTCCTTTCTCACCTGCTCCCTATGATCATCTCAATGATTCTATCACAGAATCAAAAGACACAGTTCATATTTACTTCGTGCCTTTTGTAATTATTTGGTACAAATTCACAGCCCAAGTCCATGCACATTACATATTTACGAGTGTATGCATGCGTGGCAGCTGCACGTTGCTGCCTTAATGAGATTTCCACGTCAGCCCGGAGCTCAGCGGCTCACTTCTACATCATGTTCTCAGTTCAGACAAGAGTTGTAGCTTCAGAGAACTTTGAAGGAGCAGCAAGTGGCTTGTCGTTACTAAAATGCTCGCAAGTTTTTTACAGCCTTAAATTTATGTGCATGAAGAATGAAGTCTTTATATTCATAGTTTGTGGATGCACTTCGGAAAAATATCAGTATTTTTTATAAAACGGCAATTATCATATGATAGCAATTATTAAAATATTTTTTTATAAATTTGAATTTGATTTTGTACTATCATCAGAACAAAATTTGTCAAGCTAGTAAGAGAAATTAAAAATCAAGTATTGGTCGAGTTGACTCTGAATTAGGTGAGTGACAGAAGAGGTGCTCGTGCGTGGAACACATTAAACTTGAAATTTTCGATTTCTTTTAAAAAAATACAGTAGTCTGTAAACATTGTCTGAAAGAAAGGTAGGTTTGCCTTCTCGTGGAAATGTGAGAAAAGATGAAATTGGAATAAAAGATGCTCTAAAGCTATTTAATTGTTGATGTGGTATAATTTACTGATCTATTCGATCAATAACAATATAGTAAATATTGCTATCTCAAGATTGATGGCCGAAATTGAAGAGAAAGTTGAGAAGGTGATTTATACATGATTTTGAACTTAATTTAAATTGATGAGAGATTTCAATTTTCCATTAAAGTTAATGGATGAAGATAGTGATGTGGAAGAAGATTAAGTGCGCTTTTCTATTGAAATATGTTGTTCACAGAAATATGTTCTCTTAAAAGCAAACTGGTTTTGTTCATCGCGATATATTTATTATTAATGTGGAACGTGTTCCTTGTTATGTGATCATTATCACGTGGCTCAAGAAATCTGTATGTTGTCCTGTTGAGGAAAGTTTATTCTAATCATCAGCTTCTTTCTTTCAGATAATCCATAGTTTTTTAAGAGCTTCTACCTCCATTCAAATAACAGCTCTACTCAATTTATGAGTGCCTCATGTCTTATTCTAATTCAAACGGAGTTGTATGAGTTGATGATGGTTTGAACTTAGAATGAAAATATATCGTGGGTGCGAGTATCTTTCTGTAATCTTAATTAGCTTTGAATCTATCTAGGAATATAGATTGTGCATTAAGACCCCATATAGTGAAATATGAGAGCTCTATATACCTAGTTATTTAGATTTACTCTAAAAATAATATAAAAATCTATTTCCCCAAGCATAGTCCAAGGAAGTTGAATGGAAGAGTTTCTATTCACTTACTTTATTGCCAGTCGATAAATTTTCAGATGCATCACCAACTTTTCAAAATTATAACTGTGACCACGTTGCTTCTCTCAATTTCGTCAATTCTATACTCTGAGCTCTCTCCTTCGGAAACCTCAATCCTTCCCACATTCCTGCTTGGACAAGTCTTTTGAAAATGACCTACCTTCTTATATAAATTCTATATAGAATATGATAGAGAATATGCCATATTCTACATCTATATTCGTTGTATTTACAAGTAATCGAATTTTGTGAATTGTTCCCTCATACCTAACAGTAATTCCTACGGTCATTCCAAACTAGTTTATTCTCCATGTGTTTATTATATTTCTTTAACCTCGACGTTGGAAATTGACGTTTTACTAGTACTCTTCTGTATTATTCAAATTCTACTCAATCTGAAAACGGATGAGATATCCACAGTGTACCAGCTTAATTAGTCAAATGATCAGTTTTGCTACCACCCACCATCGGCCGTGACTATGAATAAAGTGTTGCTTCAAAAGGGCGTTTAGAATATTCAATGACATTGTACGTGTACTTGGGCCGTGACCGAGCTTTAATAGAGCTCTTCCTGATTTATGTGCGTACAATCAGAATGTGAGGTTATTTATCGATGCGCTTTCCCATGCACTAATTATCTATATTAATAATTCAATCAGATTATAGTACATAGAAGAGCAAGAAGATAGATGTCACACAATTATTCGGGAATACTTGGAATAAATTTTAGGTGTTTCTGATGTATTCCAACATTAAATAATAATATGTTTAATATTATCAACATGTTGAAACCTGGGTTGTGGTAGGACTTGCTTTATACTACCTATATAATAGTAGCTGTATAGGAGGTATAGGTCCTGGTTGTGGACTGTGGGTGTGACATCATTCATCTATTAAGCTCATCCATTTTAACAACCCTATCGTCTACTCTTAGGCCTTCTTCTTCTTCTAGTGCGTCTCCTATCGGAGGTTCGCTATCAGCACAGCAATCCGGATCATCTTATTCACTGCCGCTCGAAACAAGTCCTTGCTGCTGCAGTCAAACCAATCCCTCAAATTTTTAAGCCAGGAAACACGTCGCCTTCCAACACTCCTTTTTCCGCTGATTTTTCCTTGAACTATAGTCTGCAGAGTTATATATTTGTGGCTACTCATTAGATGTCCAAGATACAGGAGTTTTCTCTTTTTTATGGTGTAAACAATTTCACATTGTTTATTCATTTTCCCTAGGACTTCCATGTTGGTGACTCTATCCATCCACGGTATCCGCCACATCCTGCGGTATCACCACATCTCAAAGGCTTCCAACTCATCCATATGGCTCTTTTTGAAGGTCCATGATTTCATCCCATACAAGAGAGTGGAAAACACGTAACAGCGTAACATCCTCACTCTCAATTCTATATTTATGTCCCGGTTCGCGAACAATTTTTTCATTTTTACATGTCGATCTGGCCATCTCAATCCTTTTTCTTATCTCTCCCGTCGAATCCCCACTTTCCTCTACCCACGTCCCCAGATATCTATACTTATGGACCCTCTGTATGACTGTACCGTCCACCATTAGGTTTGTCTGAATTTGTCTATTCAAGGCTTTCCTGACTACCATTAATTTGGTTTTCTTCAGATTCAATTTCAAACCAAATTCACCACATCTGTCATGCAATTTTTGGATCAATCTTTTCATACTCTTAGGCCTACTTACCGTGAATTCAATGGAAGCATCCAACTACACATACAGAGTACTACTGATAATAAAAATCTGTTGTGAGATACTCACACTATTTTATTGCTGTTAAATTACTATTCACTTGGAGAGACTTTAATTAAATCCACCCTACAAGGTTGTTTCGAAAAGTCTGAATTGCTCAAATAGAGAGCAGCCATTTTTCCAGTTATTTGATAAGTGCACTTCGAGTGTGAATTATTTTTGTTAGAAAAAACCTAACCAAAACCCACAACCATACAAAACCAAACTATAACCCTAAACTTTCTAGCCTAATAAAAAACTCAAACCTTCCAAATCTACCATTGAGCTATAAGAAGTTCTATTATAGCTATAAAAATATTGAACATTTATTGAGAATTGCGTGATGCAGGAGGGATAAGTGGGTTTTGTGAGAGGATATGTAGCCTAATAATGGAATCATTTCGAAGGGTTATCTGCAATTATTGCTATACTCATATGATGCTATACTGTAACCATATAAGCTGATGTTTGCTGCGTGTTTAAAAAGTAAAGTTACTTTCGATTATCTATTCCCATTCATCGATTAATTAAGCTTCTCTTCCTGAAGATTCCCAAAGACTGTCCCACCTCACCGTATATCATATGATATAACCAAATGACAAAGAGTGCCTCCCGAATGTTTGTGGAGCCAATCCGTTTCAGATTTATCAATTCTATGATTACCAACAACAGAATCGAATAAAATTTCATTCATTCATATGAACAAAATAGAGGGTTTGAAGAAATTATTCCACTTCTATATTTTTCCCAGGAACGGATGGATTTCGGTTATTGAAGATTTTTTCAACACCTTGCATTGAGTCGTGGATAATCGACCATTTCGTTCGAGAGCATTGGATTGCATTTTCTACAGTAATAGCTGGAAGCGTTTCAAATACACAATTTCGTCCAGGGCTCAATCAATAATTGTACGTGTTGAAAAATTTGCTTTCCAAACATGCACGTAGTGTTCATTTTAGTACCCAAGGTACTAAACGAGGTACACGAAACCAATTACCGGAACGAAAATTGAAATTTGGTACAGGGAGAAAGGACTACTTCCATCCCGTTAAGGGTTTTTACGCGTGTACTCGACAAATTTGGGTACATATCATACACTCCAACTGTTCCTGACGTCATCATTCTGGAGTTCTGTGGCAGAAATTACGAAGTAGAATACGATCCCGAATTGAATGTATTTAAATCACTTTCACCTCAGTTTCGCTATTCGAGTAAAATTTCCAGTGGTTGTTCTACATAATTATTCAATTTAATTTTTTTGTAGCTTATGGTATTTTTAGCGTTATGTGTCAGAACAGTTCGTGTTGATGATGAGGCAAATGAAAAAGTACTAGTTGATTTATTTAAAAAATCAACCTCCAAGAAGCTAGGAGAGAGGAATACAAAAATCTTATTCGAGTAAATATTCTCATATTCACCGTCTGAGTTTTGGCTATTTTTCTAGTACTTACTTACTGCGGTGGCCACTCGTACCCCAGCCGGTACTTAGCCTCATCAACTAAGCCTCTCCAAAAGTTTCGGTCACCCGCGTCGTCCTCTTTTAGGCCCATCTTCCTAATAACTTTCCGGACCTGGTCCCACATCTAGTTTTTGGTCTTCCAGCTGGTCTCCTTCCTATAGGATCAGTACACTGCTTGTCAGAGCGCTTTCTTCTTTCCTCAGAATGTGTCCCGTCCACCGTAACCTGCTTTTAATCTCACCCACTATGTCTGGTTCATTGAATAATTGGCGTATTTCATAGTTGTGCTTGATTCTCCAAACTCCGTTCTCTAGTGTTGGGCCAAAAATTTTTCGAAGAATCTTGTTTTCAAAAACAATGGTCTTTTTTCCTTCTTTTTTATTCAGTATCCATGTTTGTGAAGCATATAGTAGTACTGGTCTTATGATGGTTTTGTATGGTCTTAGCTTTGATGTATGTGAGGAGTCTTGAGCTAGTCTAAGCAGTTTATTGCATGCGTTATTGGATATAATTCAATCCTTGAAAAACTTGTCCCATTATTGAAAACTAAACTGAACTCGAAATTCACAGAATTGTACATGAAAGTATTTCAATCAAATGGATATGAAAATGATATGAAAAATATCGATAGGATATTGTCTTTCACTTGCCTACTACACCAACTTATACAGAGTTGGTGAAAAGTATTGAAACAGCTCGATTATTTCTTTTTCAAGCGAAATTTGACGATAGATCCGATTGGGTATCCTATTCGAATCAAAGAGCTACTTTTCTGTCGCATTACAATTTTGGTCTGCCATCTTCAAACCGCAATTTTGAATCCAACTTCATTTTTTTTTAAATAGGAAGGTGGTTCGATGATGAATGATTTCGATAAACAATTTCCAGAAAAAATGGATGACGGAAGCCGCACATCGATATCTCAAACCGTTTCGAAGTTATTCACATTTAAAGATAATAGATCTCACAAATATGCAATGAATGAGTACAATAATAATCTGACAGATCAGACTTTTCTGTAAAAGTGTAGAATATGTGTGTAGATGTTACTAGAAGTGTTTAAGAACAGTTAAAAAAGTGAAATTTGACAGATTAGGTTTTTTATAGAATTTCTATGTACTCATTCATTTCAATTTTGCATGATTTATTAATATCTTCAAATGTGAATAACTTTGAAACGGTATGAAATATCGATGTGCGGATTTCGCCATTCATTCTTTCATGAAATTCTCCTTAGTTTTTAATTTAAATAAGATCACCAATCAGACCTTTCACCAAATACTTTCATACTTTTCACCAACTCTGTATATTCCTCTTCAATATCATCGATGAGTAGTAACTTACTTCTGCTAGTTGAACTGATAGAATGGTTTTTGAACTCTAAATTCATGGCTATGCAAATACCCGATCTCTGAAGAAATGGGAAATTCATCTCCTCTGACTGCCTAGAAAATCTTTTTCTATCTATTCATTGCATGTATCGTCATATAATATTCATTTTTCAATTTTTACTCATCTTTTTACATTCACCTATTTGAAAGGGGTTTCCCTCTTTCCCATTTCTCTCTTTTCCTTCTCTCTCTTTCATTCTAGCCTTCTGTCAGTCTCTTATCTTCGTCCTCTCCACTTCCTCCCCTTCTCACAACTTTCAGCCTTCAACATTTCCATTTTCCATTGTTCAAATGCATGCTTTCTTGTGATTACCATAGTGCAATGTTTTTCTCGATAAAAAATGTTCTTTATAGTGAAGAATCCTTCTGAGAAGTTTGAGAGCACTGTTGTTCTGCTCAATGCACAATCCACAATCCCCCTGAGGCACTATGCTCGCCCATTTCAATAAATAATCAAGTGTAGAGTGTGTACTCTCAACAACAGTTTTCATTATTCATATTTATTCAGTAGAAAAGACAATGTACGGTACCGCTCTTAAGCATTATCACTGTTCTCTGTATAACATCTTCATATTGAAATCACGATGGTCGTCCAGGATCTATAACAAACATTCCAATAGGAATAAATTAAATGCAAAGTTGTTATTTGTTTACATTACTTCCAGGATGGATTCAATGTAGAAATCTTGAAAAATAGAATCCATTCAGGCATTTACTATTAATCTAGATAGAGTACCTCTTCGAAACAGTTGTTAACTGGCAACTAAATTAATAATTTTGTCAGGTTGGCATTAAGTTGAGTTGACTGTATTAGGTTGACACCAAGTTGAAGATTTAAATGCATTATTTATCGCGGAAAAATTGATTGGGCACTGCTACTTCAATCCTGGGAGTATTATATTACTAGCCGTCAGGCTCGCTTCGCTCGCCATATCCGTTTAGCCAGACGTTTATTCTGAACCCCCGACTGGATTGCTCTAACATATGATAAAAATGCTTAAATGAAAAATGCAGGCGAGCGAAGCGAGCCTGCTGATCTCATCCAGTCGGGGGTCCAGGGGGCGGAGCCCCCTGGCTAGACGGATATGGCGAGCGAAGCGAGCCTGACGGCTAGTTACTGTATAAAATAATATAGCACCAACTGCAAACCGACTCGTTACCATGTGACAAATGGGTCAACAGCAATGGGCCGACAAATGGGTCAACAGCAATGGGCCGACAAATCAACAACAACCATATCGAGCGGGGTCAAAGGTGGCACAATTTGGCATACCTTATAAATTCTACAAATCTGTATATCCAATATAATATTATGACCCTGTAGTTGTTTTTGCAGTTGCAGCAAAGTTGATGTTCCAGTTGAATTTTGAAAATTATTATTTCTAAAATTATTTCAATGAACATTATATACTGATGATTTAAAAATAATACTCTGTTAAAAGTATTTTTGAATAATTTACTACAAGTCAAGTTGATAATAAGATATTGTACGAGATTAGTCGTGTATGGGAACAGGTTCAGTAAATGAAACGCAGGATAACTAAACAAGATAGCATTTATTACAATTAAATGAATAATAAGATGATGAATCAATAAAATATACTGGTGATAATCAGAATACATTTGTGATTGAATATTACATGAGCTTATATGTCGACTGTAATGTTTGCTAGGTTAAAATTTCTCTATAAATTCTGATATACATATCTGATAGGCCAGTTGAAGCATGTAGCTTTGCCTATATAACAAATTTTACAAATATAAAGGATAATTATAAGGATTCCTTGATGTCAGGGCATGGATTCGGCTTGCAGTGGAAATGATAATTAGCTTCATAAAACAATTGAATTTCTTGAATCTAAGTGGGCCTTCTCTTAAAATTAAATATAAGAAAGATTTGAGTTCTTAGTATGAATTTCCTTCACTTCACTTTAATGCGCAAAAATAATCAAGCTTGATATTTAAAAAAAATCGTTCGCTGTCCTAGCTATATTTTGATCATGATGTTCTTCTATTAGAACCCTCTTTATAAGAAATCACATGTACGTAGATTGGATGTCTGTGTATGTCTGGAGCCTCAATTAGTCTGCTTAGCTGGTGTTGACTACATCAGTGGGGAATATTTAAAATCATTAACTCATACCATAGAACGGCCTCACTGAGTTACAAATAATAACATTAACAAATTTTACATTTAACTTAGATGAAAAAAATATTCAAAGCAGGAAATCAGCCTAGTCTCTCATACCAGGCTTCTGTCTCGGGGTGTCGGTGCCAAGCAAGTGGGAAGGTCATTAAGTTCTCCTCTAGCAAAAGAGCCTTAATCACTTTGACAATCCACCTTAATTAGCATATTACACTACCCTATTGGTGGCTTTGCAAAATGGAATATGACGTAAGAGTTTCATGAGAAATAGCAAGAGTTTTATGAGAAATAGCAATACCCACTATTACTATCTATATAATAAGAGAGAGTAGGGTTGTGTTTGTTCGTGTGTTCGTTTGTTCGCATCAAAACATGTCAACTTGTGGATTGCATACCGGAAAAACAGGAATGATTTAGATTTTTCAGAATTAATGTTCAAATCTATACTACCGTGTACATGAAGTTCCATAGGCTACATTGTTGCAGCTCAGAAGTGTGTGTTTTTTATGAGGAGGTTATAATGCTGTTACAAGACTTTTATTTTCGAATGGCCGTCTAGCGTAATGGTAAAACGCTAGCTTACGGAGCGATGGATCCTCGGTTCGATTCACGATTATTCCCTATTTTTTGTTCTTAATTTTTTCTCGCGAAACGTATTATTGTCAATTATTTTTTGAAGAAATTTGTTTTCATTACAATTGAACTTGGATTTTATCAAATAATTATTTTTAATGTAATATTTTGCCACCAGTACAAATGAAATGGACATATAGTCTTCATCCTGTAGGCCTATCATTGAACTTCATAAGCAAAACATGATTTTCTGTCGCATCAAAACCGCACCGATTTCTCAAACCGTTCAAAAGTTATTCACATTCAAAGATACTGATAAATAATGCATCTATTCATCATCTTTACTATAATAATGGAAAGAGCTGGCTCATACAGGTACGTGATGTAGGAAAATTAAGTTTGACATATCATCACGTCTGAACTACTGGACTGATTGATTTGAAATTTTGCATGAAGATTCTTCATTAACCGAGGATGGTTATAGGCCTATTTTCAAATTTCGAATTTCTTATTACGTCAAGTTTTCATTTCGCAAAGTTTTAAAATAGACCCTTGCGAAGCACGAGTTACCTACCAGTATGTAATATTATAAAAAGTGTGAGATTCAAATTATAAAGTCAGTGGGAATTATAGTATGCAGAGTTGTCAAGTTTCACATTTTCACCACCTACAATGATTCAAGTCACTGGATTATCTATATAAATAAAAATCGAGTCTCAAATTTTGACATTCAATAACTTTTTATGTGTGCACCGAATTTGATGATTTTTTCTTAGTTGTGTTTGTTATGTTCAGGAGCAGGTTTATGGCCTATAAAATTTATGATCCGACTTTAGGACTCTTTCCTACGGTCCTTCAAAGTTTGCATGTAATCCTTATTGGAGAAGATTTGTGAGCTGGCCACACACAGAAATAAAGATCAGCTGTTATAATCATTGCGTCATCTAACAGCCGTCGGTGGATCTGTTTTTCTATTTTCTTTCTACTGATTCACAAAATGTCAATTCTAATAATAATTCCGCGGTACGAACGACGTCCAATCTTGGGTCGTAGAGCTTGAAATGCTGTAAATTTGGAATATGCACGGGGAAATCAGCAGCAAGGGGATATACCTTTTAATTTTCCAGCTAGCTGCATTCAACTATATCTAAAAATACAATAAACTGCTGTACAACTAACTGAGCACATAGGAAGTCCATATTGAGATATAAATGTAAATACTGATTGTTGGATAATTTTCATAAAAATATAGTGCATCAATCAGATTAAGGCTGAGCACACCTGAGGAGGCGCGACTTGGTGATACAAAGTGTTATTGGCAATCTTATGAAGATTGCCTTATCACACCGTTCCACGAAATGCCCGATTCAGTGTTTGTGTTCTTCCATTCAAACCAATAAGCAAGAAGCACCTGGATGCAAAATGCCGCATCGCGCCTTCTCAGGTGTGCATCCAGCTAAAGTTTGTCATGAGATGCATTAACTATTTGGCGGTACGAAGTTCGCCGGGCCAGCTAGTTATAAATAAGTAATAGTGTATATTGGAAAACTTATATGAGTACACTAAGACAGAATAATTTTTAACAAATAAATTGTGAATACATGGAAGGCGTAAAAAATAGAATAATTCACAAAGTTAATAAAAATCCGAACATAGCTGATAACTACCACCTGCAACAAAGACCTTAAAGATGCATAGACTCACATGCAGCGCTAGTGTCGTACTTGGAATTGAAATCCGCCATTGAGGGGGCAACCCATAAGATTATTACATACCAATGCCACCAATGCCTTTGTGATCTATAGTATTACAAATATATAATATATAATATCTCGTGCTAAAATACCCCAATGGCGGCCTTCAATTTCAAGTAAGAGCTATCATTGGGAAGGCATAGGCATTGTGGGTCTATATCTTTTTAAGGTCTTTGACCTGGAAGAATATGAATTATATTGATATTAGCTTTAATCGAACTAGGCACAGTGATTGGATCGTTCAAATACTATGGCTATCATGATTTTTATATAGATGGGCGTTGGTGTTTGTTGAATAGCATGCGATACAATAGTCATTTTTTTTGTGAATCTTTTGCTTGTGTTTTTTGGGATGACAAATTATATGTATTTTAAATGGTTTTCATAAATTATTTTACATGCTAATTCCACTCCCTCAGGCAGATGTACTCAAATAGATAGCTATAAGATGCTAAACTAATGCTACACGTAGGATTAGTCGGTTGATGTTGTCGATATGCGATTTTATACCAAATGATCATAACCTCAATGTTTGAATATTTTCATACATAATAAGAATAAGCTATTAATGCTTCATCGTAATATTATAATATGTTTATGAATTACTGTTAGTGAGCAACCTTATCTACATCTTAGATTGCAGTCATCAACAACAATTGTTGTCGACTGATAACATCAGTGCGATTTGGAATAATAACTTCAAGTTTTCAATCATTGAGACCAACCAAGAAATATATCTATTTGAATATCATTTTATCTCTTAGACGATGTCTTAAAGCACGTCGTTACAACATTCATTTTGAAAAATATTTCGTATGGCAATTGAATAATTGAAGAAGCATCCAAACCTTCCTAGAACATTACTCAAAATTCAAAAACATATTATATTTCACTTCTATCAGCAAATCATGAGGAACATTTAGGAAAGATGAACTGTACCGTACCTGCTATTAATTTACTTTAATTCAGGTAAACTAGAGTGATGATACAGGGAATAAATTTCAAATGATGTTGAAGTGATTTCGGGACTTCGAAAAATCATGTGAGTTTACTTTCTTCCGATAAATCGTGGAAGTGAACATTCAAGATTGAGAGAATTGAAAGATTATGAATAAGTTCAGCTTTTTACAATGTAACTGAGGCAGTAGGCAAAATACATTCACAGATTCTTGGATACTCTCTTCAACTTCAAAGTCAGTTGAATATGATTTGAACTGGAGTATCATAGTCTGTACTCACCTGATTGATGAGAATGCAATGATTAATATCGAGGCACCGAGCTCCGCCAATACCTACTATTACTTAGAAGTAATAGTAGGTATTGGCTCCGCTCGTTATTTATTTATTGATAAACAGAGCACAATTTTTCAAAATGATTGGGGAAGGACAAACAGGCACAGCACAAAACTGTTTCTTCCCCGAATTTTGATTTATACACTATAAATGGTCCAGAAAGTAGGTTATGTTTCATACACTTGAATCCAGGTCCAATTTTCAGTCAAAATATTTAAATACGGAAAAGTTCTAATTTAGATTGTTTACAAACCAAATTGAATAACAAAATAACACTCACTGATCACTTAAAACTGTAAAATAATGATTAACTTTGAATACTCTAATTTAGAGTGATAAACCATGTCATGTCAACAAATCAGTTTATTTTTATAGATCTATTAAAATTTTTAGATAATATTTTTCGCGAGATACGGTAAGCTGTTTGAATGATTACACAGCTGATCTCCCACACAGGCACAGCATCTTCTGTTATCGACAGACAACGAAATCTGTTCTTTCAAGGATGAATTATCATTTTAATGTCCTTCAGCGAGTTTTTCCAGGGATGAGACCTAGTGCAATCAAATCTTTATATTATTAACCTACTATATTCTGAATTTCGCGAGAATCGTTAGAGCCGTTTCGAGATGCGGTGAAATACATACATCCAAACATCTAAACATATAAACAGAAATTATTGCTCGTTTAATAGTATAGGACAAGTAGTTAGGAGAACAGTAGAACTCGCTCCACTCACTAACATCACTACTCACACACGCCCAGACACACACAAACACACATACAAATTGAATCAAGAGTATGATGATATATGCAATAGGATCGGTAAAGGACGCTGAGAAATAGAAGTTATTTACGCTTTTGATCTGGGATGCACGGTTGAAGAGATAGAAAAACTGAAACTTGAAATGTGGGACCTGGAAAAAAAATTGAATTATAAAAAATTCAAAATTTGCAACATGAGTGATGTATGATATAAGACCGCCTTGGAACGCTGAAGAATTAAGGTCCTCTACAATTTTGAGCTCGGAAGCACGGTTAGAAAGATAAAAAAAACTGTGACTTGGAAGAAAAATTCGAATTCCAAAAATTAAAAAAAATTGAACATCTGATACATGACATAATACCTCTTTGAAGCGCTGAGAAGAATGAGCTCAATTTAAACCTGAACCGATAAAGTATTGTAAAGTTAGGTTGATGTTTAGCGTAAAATTTTCGAATAAAGGGCCGCCATCTTGAAACGGTGATGAATTTGAAAATTTCAAGTATATACGTTTGTGCGTCTTGTTTCAAAGTACTTGTAGCCTATACCAAATTTTATCCAAATCGGTCCATAACTGCGACAGTAAGTGCGGTACAAACAAACAGACAAACATCGATTGACTTTAAGCATAGAATTCGCTCCGCTCATTCAACCACATCGAATGTTGTTAAAATTTTAATCACTCTAATTGTAAGCTCTTGAATGAATCGAATTCAGTTACATATTATTAGTTCAGGTATAGTGGATTTAGTTGATCCGGATAATTTAATATCCGGATAATATAGTCGTCAAACAGAATTATTGCAATCAAATTTATAGTATGCAGATAATATTGAAAGTTCATACTTTGATCAGATCGGGCTCTCAGAGTTTGTGTTATTCATCCTTAAAAATACTGAATAGCTGACAAAACGTTTGACGATCCATCAGTGACGTGTATTTCCACCATCACATCTAATTCAAAATTCAATTAAAAAGTTGATTATTTCATAAGTCATACAAGCACTTTCAGTGATACAGCATGAAATAGGAACACACTTTACTATATAAGTAAGATAATGTCAGCACCACACAGAAATCACAGCAGGTATACAAATTATATATTAAGAAATATTTACTCTCGCAGAGGCATTACTACCTGTGTGCAAGAATGAGTCTAAGCAGGAGTAGTCATAGAATGAGTCTAATGGTAGGAATAGGCATATAATATATTTTGTAGTACTTGCATAGATCGGTTAAGCTTGTTGCCATCTAATAATAATGATAACACTGAAACCCCCCTCCCAAATTAATAAAGGAGCTACATTTCTCCCCCCTATCACTATGCCACCGCCTAGAAACCCAAGAAACTACTTCCCGCCCAAGATGAATGACGTATTACCCCTCCTCAAAACCCAACAAACCAGGTGTGCTTTTTTAGGTATTCAATAAAAGGTGATGGAAAAAGGATGATTATTCCAGGAAAGCGAATTTCATCAGCTGAGAAAGCTTCAATTGAGAGGTTAGCTCTTGACCAGTGCTAACCTCTCTTTGATGTCATAGATGAAATCGCAATGGCACGTGCAACATGCTCATGGCACTCATCTCGCTCTCGACAAAATAAAACTGGCCAAGTGGAAAGAGTCCGGATTTCAAAACTCTCAACCAGAATTTCTTTTCAATTTCTCATCTTTCTCTCTCAATTCCATCCACTGTTCGGGGTTTTATTGTTTTACTTGCAATTTGAGATTCCTATAACTCTCTTACACATTCACTCACTTCTCTCTGTTTCAATAGTGTGATAATAAAGAGTATATTCTTCAATATTCTCTTTCAAGAATCGACAATAATTATATTGGAAAAATGCCGGACTACACTTTTTTACCATCGAAATATGAATAGAGTGCATTCGATCTTGAATCCTTCATGCTGTTTACCTTTAAAATTCATTGAATGATTAAAATTAATAATTTTACAAAAGAGTACTTGGATTTCTATTTCTATTCAAAAGTAGCCCTAACGAAAAAATACAATATTGTAATAATATTGTTATTCAGTAATCAACACGAATAAAGAAGTTCAATCCAATCAGTTTCTTTCTTTCTCTTGTTCTATTTCCTCATGCACTCGCTTTTCCTCGTGTATTTCTTGACAAGTGTGAATATAACGTATCCTTTCTATGTGTTTCATTCCTTGTTTCCACTTTTCATCCACTCTCTCACTTCAGTTCACATCATTATCCAGGTTCCTTATATCTCTGTTCTTTTTTCTTTGGTGTGTCAATTACTCTAACTCTCTCATCACCAGTAGTTCTGTGAACAGTAGACCTCGCGCAGTTATCAACCACAGCCTCCTCTTATACTGTCCATCAGAGTCCATCGTCTCGGCGACATATCGGTGTGAAAACGGCTAATGGCTGTTGGAGTTAGTGTACCTTATAAAATAGCATTTTTGCTCTTCTTGCATTTTTGCATCAAAAGCTGATCTCCTTCAAGACATACTGGCAACAGGTCAGCCCGAGTTCAAAGCAGAGAAAGGTTGAGAGACAATACTATGTTATTTTAGTTACCAATGGAATGCAATCAATAGTTCATTTAATAGTGCATTAAAATTGCATTCAATGAGGCATGCAATTGATAGTCCACACAGCAGCTGATTTTTTACCAAGTTACATTGAGATATTGAATTACATACGTTATGGCATGCAATTTATAATCCACTCGACATCTGATTTATGATGAATATCATAATCATATATAGTATCATTCTTTAGTATGATTTTTACTTTAATATTGGCGTATGAAGGAGGCTCCTTTTCCTTTGGTATTATCATTTAAATGCAAAATTTGAAAAAACGTTATGTATACGTAGACGCGAAATTCAAAAAGGAGCATACCTGTCAAATTTCATGGAAATCTATTGCTGCGTTTCGCTGTAAATGCGCAACATATGAAGATAACCAGATATAATAATAACCAGTTATAAAAATAATCAGATATAGAAATACAGAAATTGCTCGCTTGATATAATAGGATAACGAGCGAAGCTCGGTGCCCGATATTAAACATAAAGAGAAATGCAAAACCGTCGACTTGAATCTTAGACCTCACTTCGCTCGGTCAATTACTTACTCTATTATTGTCCTACTCTGTCACTCTATATACAGGTTTCATCAATGCGGAAAACAACCACAGCAACAGAAAACTCAACATTTCCAGAGTTCTATATCATATTATACACATTACGGAAATCAAGAGTATATTAGAAATAAACTTGAATGTAAGGTGAGTTCAAAGCCACACAGAATTTTCAGCTTTGAGCGCATCAAAGCTTGAAAACTTATCGATTTGAAGTTGGTCGTTCCATTCAATATGAGAACCCACAAAGGGAGGATTTGTGTGCTACTGTATGGTCGTTATCCATGGAAAGGCAGAGTTGAGGTTACAAAAAATCCACCTGCAGTCTAATTGAAAGTTGAACAATGGAGGGTTTAAAGGCCTACTCACTCGTGTGCTGGTTCCACCAACAAGGAATGATTGAATTGGATTGATTTCATGGACGATGAACAAACTGTGAAATAAATCACTGTTACCCTAAGATTTATGAAGAAACTTGAGTTTACAAATGGAATCATCTCTATTCAAGTAACTTTTAAACAGTAATGGCTCCTTCTTCTCCTCCAAATTCAAATTCTCAAACAAATAATGAATGACCTCGAAATTGAATGATAAGATAACAGTAGATGGCAGAAATCAAATGAATTTAAAGGACGGAATACTTGAAAGCGGAGGAAACATAAGGAAATGAGTTTTGATAGACTAAAAGAAAATATGAGTTGCAGGATCTAATTCAATTCTTTCATTTTCAAGCAAGATCCATGGCAACATCAAAATAATATAATCAATGAGAATTGATTAGAAAAATACGAGTAGAATTTGAAACAGGAAATCAATCTACTTCCGATAGTGGAAAAATGGAAGGTGGAATTGGGGAAAAGGAAAAGTGAAACATAAGTGGAAAGAGACAGAGATAACAAAAGAGCAGAAGAAAGTGAGGATTGAATAGAATAGATAGAATATAGAATTCTATTGACTAATATTAAAAGTAAGGATTGACTGGAAGGTAATTGATGTTAGATTGTTTTGCACATAATAACCTGTATTTGATATTGGAATTAATCTTTTTTGATACATCCTTGCTGCTATCAACTTCTCAATATTTGGATATTGTAACATTGAGAACCACCTTTAATAAACCTTATATGAGTGTTTTGAACGTGAATTCTATTGATATGTAACCAACCGGACACTGATAATCACAAGCTTCAAAATAAAGAGTAAGAGTAGAGAAAAGATGATACGATAGGAAGGGGGAGTAAGTGAGAGATATAATTGTTGAAATACAAAGAAAAATAAAAATCTCAGTACCCTTTTGGGATTATTTATTTATTTTTATTCGAACTGATGAAAAATAAATCAAATTAGAATGTACAGCAAGATAAGTTTAAAAAATCTGGAATCTATGAACTTAAATGTAGTGATTGCAACAAATTCTATATCGGACAAACGGGTAAAAATTTCCATATCAGGTTTCGAGAACATATCCAAGCACTAAAATCTAAAAATTATACACAAAAGTCGGCATTTGCTGAACACTCGATAGATTCAGGCCATAATTTTACAGATATAAATTCCAATATGAAAATACTAAATTATGGTAATAAAAGTGGAAAACTGAATGTTAAAGAGAAATTTCATATTTATAAAGCGGCAGAATAAACAGAGATAAAATAATAAACTTAATTCAATTAGACACCAATAACCCCATTTTTGATAGAATCATGCGAACTTAAATCCACAATAATAGTTTTAGTTCATAAAATCATATGAATACACTAACATATGATGAAAATAAGAATCTTCCAGCAGTATTTATTCATTTACTTCATATCACTTGAAAATGGCATCAATGTCCAAAACATGTTGTGATTTAATGATTCAAAAAGGGTACTGAGATTTTCATTTTTCTTTCTATTCATATAAAAAGTAGCCCTATACAGAAAAGATATAAATGAGATAATTGTTATTGAAGAGCGAATGATTGAGAGAGAATAGTGGCTCATTGGTTGAGAGGGAAAGATAGAGAGTGTCTGAGAGAGAGGTAATGATAGGGAAGCTAGAGAAGAGGGGTGGTACAAGTGGGTATAGAGAGAGGGAATAGATTGTAAATAGTCGCCATTGTTTGAAGAGAGCGCTGGTTGTGGTTGGAGTAATATATAGTGATACATTTGGTGGCGTTTCTGATTCTCATCATTCTCAGAGCAGGCAACGCGTAGTAATAGTGCACTCCAGTTGGATGGGATGGGCGCACCATCAGAATGAGGCTGCATTGTGCATAGGGGCCAGAGCCAGACCATGTCCACATTCATCACACCACCATATGGTCCGGGTTGAGGTTTCAAGAAAGAGATGAGTATGTGCAACCCTTCTCACTCAAACACTAAAGAACAACGTACATACGAAGAGTGGAACGGTAAGGGATGGCATACTTCAAGTATTGCATGTATGAAGATGTTTCTGCTTTATCTTTTTTCCTGAACAGGGATTTTCTTAGAAACTGAATGAATTTGTGGAACATCTCTTATTTGTAATATGTTGGATGCCATAATAATCTATATGTTTTGAGGACTCTCAATGTATGTATGTATTCAGTTCCTCTTAATCCCTTTCAACTTACAACTCTCAACTTATCCCTTGAATCAAAAACAGTCGCATGATTCATGCTTTATATCTGCACACCTTTTCTGAGCATCCATTGAATGAGCTAATTATTGTAAAGTATATTAAATAGCGGTATTATTCTAATTGATATTTCGGCTAGGACCCTGACTAATATTCTGATTATAATATAATCGATGAATGGAAGTTTTGATTTTACCCATTCGTTTTACCCCTTGATTCACACGAATTATTGTTTCGGAAAGTAAAGCTGCCTGTTCCATCATTGCTATAAGGGCAACGAATATTAAACATGCCAAACAGTCCGAAGTTGGAAGACTCTAGACTTTGAAAATCGTCTGCTAATTTTCAATAGCCGACTAGATTGCTTCCGTGAAATTGAAAAGGCTTAAGCGCCCTTCTTTTCTGAGTAAATAACCTCATAATTATTATTTTTCCTGAAGCTGTTAACTTCGCTGGAAGCATTGAACTTTGTTTTGAGAGGCAAATTCTGCCTTGTAATCTAATTCCATTCAGTGCTTCCCAATCTGTCAGGACAATCTTATCATAGCACTTTTTGCCTGGCACCCACTTACCGAAACAATACTGTTTTGTAGGTAAAGGATAATTTTCAAACAATCAATTACTATAGTCAAAAGCTTTGAGACTCTCTTTTCCCTTTCCAGGATTCAGTGTACAATTTTCAACCATTTACGAAACACAAGTTTGATTCATATTCACAAATAATTTTGTACAGTTTGTTGCTACAATAACAAGAAAGATCATGTGCCTCTGAGGAGCAAGTTGCGAGAGCTCCTTCCCCAGTATTTTCAATTACAATCCAAGCTATGATCAGGAAAAAATAAACAGAGATATACAATGTTAAAGTATCAATTTAGATCTCACACAGTAAACAGTTGAGGATTAATATTGAAAATATATATATTTAAAATATATCTTTCTTGACCCTTGTGAACAGAATCCCGTTGAAATGGCTCACCGTTCAAACAGTGGCTACGTTCCACCTTTAAAACAGTGAAATTGAATTGGATTTGTAAGGGAAATTGGATTCTGTATCAAGTATGATTCAAACAGATCAAAATATCTATGATTATGCTGTCAGGACTCTGTTGACGATTCAATGTCCGAAAAAATGAATGAATCCCTCAGAATGTCACTGATCCAAGCCGGCTTTTAATTGACAGACCTGATAATGATATCTCTGATATGGCATTGCCGAAACTTTGGTTGAACGTGATATCGTGGAATAGCAGTCGACTGATAACTCAATTTTGAAATTTCCTGTCAATTGTGAACAGCTTTTAACAGTAGGTGGTAGAAGCGAACTTCTGTTCAAGAGCAATTCCCTGTGCAGAATTGGAAAAGATGCAATAGCATGACGCAGGTATAGAAGAAAGTCGGATTTACTTACTGTGAAGAAATATGAATAATTAATATCATGAGTTTTTGAATTAGAAGATGAGATGTGACTTCTCGATCCATCTCAAACCGTTAGGTCGATCTTGTGATTCTTCATGCCATCAAATCTCCATTTCAGTTGAGCTTCATAATTTCTAATAGATTCATTACAGCATAATATGAAGAGATCAGAATAAATGTGAGTGATAAATAATTAAAAAAGCGATAAACACTCGGGTCTTTCATGGATAAGGAGGTGATATTCATTTAATCCACTCAATTGCATGAGACGGTTATTCTATTGATTGAATCGCTTACTTCTATAATAACAAAACTGTGTTGGATAATGTGGAAGCCGTTAGTGACGAGTTGAATGATTGAATCCGTTGAGATAATCCTTGAGATTGGAATTTTCTTTTATTGATTCTCGTCAATTGATTCAAACACAGGATAAATACCTACATCCTATGCCAATCGACGACCTCCCCCCACACTAAATTGAGAAAAAAATCAGCTTCCACCCCATCCTATAAAAAATTGCCATCGACAGTGCTGAATCGTTTTTTGATTTAGAGACCTCCCTCATGAAGAATAATTTCAAGGAAGCAGTCTGCGTCCAAAACCCCCTCCCCTTGTGGGCACCGCTCAATATTATCTAACGAAATTATATTCATATACAGTACTATTAGATTCATACCACATTCGATGACCCTTGTTCTCGAATTACACGGATCACTATCAATCAAAATAACATAATATTTCATATATCGTATCAAAGAGTTAGGAGATTTTGGGACTCGCAAATATTTGTTGAAATCCATGATCACTGAGAGAGATGAAGTGTCCTCGATTCAAGTAGCGTTGAGTTATTCGTGTGGTGTGAGTGATCTGAGTGATCATGTGACAAAGTGTTTGTGCACACACGCACACTCACGGTTGAGCTGTTCACTCCTTCGAGTGAAATCGTTCAGCAAAAAGTTGTCAGTATCGATTACAATCAAGTGATAGCTGGAAAATCGCTGTGATCATAGCTTGGATTGTAATTGAAAATACTGGGGAAGGAGCTCTCGCAACTTGCTCCTCAGAGGCACATAGGCATATCATGAGCGAAATCTCCAATTTCAAATTTTATAATTTTCATGTATTTGTTTTCCTGGAGAATGGAGAATTTTATTTCCAATGTATATTTCTGGTTCAACTTTGAAGCATCAAAGCACTAACATTTTCGATCAATTCTATTTATTATTTGATCTGATTTATTGAAAAATATAATTTCTATAAAGCCGAATTTGTGATACTGACTTTCTTGATACTAAAAATTCAGTTTGAGATCGGATGTAGATATCTTCAAATGTTTTCTATTTCCTGTTGATGCCTATTATACTAAGAGGTTGGCCTTCCCATCCCACCCTGATCATCCTCCCCTTAGAGCCCAGTTACACAAGGACACATCATGCAAGCATCAGGCAAATGACACTCACACCAGAAAAGCCATTCCCGGGAATTGCACATTCTCCGACGAACATTCCCAACTACCATAAAATGTGACATCATACCGCTTCTCCCGATATAAAGTGAGTCACGTTTGACGTACCATCAAACTTTCGACATTCCCAAACTCTGATCAGATCTCAACTCGAATTATGTACAACGAGCGAAGGAAAGCACAGTAGTTACCAAACTTTAACGAGCAATTACTGTAATTGATGTTTTAGATGGTTCACATGATGAATTGATTATTCATCCCCTGTTTTATTGTGTAAGCATTGTTTTGATGTTTCTTTGATCAATAGAGGTGGAGACTACAAGAAATTTTAAAAATAATATTTGGTTCAAAGTCGCTCAGTAAGATTTTTTCTGTTTGAAATATATACCTTAGTGAATTTTGTAAATCTCTTAAAAATATCTCTATAAATATAAAGTTGGGTAATGTAACTTTTGCATAAGGATATAATATATCTATTTTTTCATATAGGCTATCATTATATCATTTATCAATAACATATATTGATCGAAAAGATACTCCATCATTTATTAATTTATAATAGGCTATCATTATTATACTATAAGTTGATTATTATTGTTTGTAGATCTAATTAGAGTTCATCTTGAGAAAAAACAGCTTATTACGTTTTCAATTATTAAGTACTATCATTCATGTTGAATTTTATCACTAAATAATAAAGATAAATACTAAAAAAATACTAAATTGATGAATGGATGAATGGTAGTGAATCAAGAAAACAAAAAGCAAATCATGCAAGAGAAATCATTCAAAACATATTATTCGTCATAAAGTATGTGTTTAATCGATTCTAAGCGATTTAACGATCTCAACATTTCAAGATACTAATAAATAATACAAAAATGGAGTAAATGAGTACTTACATTGAATAATCAAGTGTCAATGAACACTAATAGTTCAGGTAGCTTCTACAAAAAATTTAACACTGCTATCACTTAGTATATTATTAATTACGCGTATGTTACAGACAGACAATAGACAGGAAGTCGATTCCGATAAGTGTGATTCGGTACCAAATAGAATCCACCACAGCTGCACACCGACACGAATAGGTTTTATCAGTTTTAATTTGTTGCTAAAGAACAACAAACCAATATAGTCTCTCACACGCTCGGTTCGGTTTCTGTTCCATGATAGCGAGATGATCTCTTCACTAGATGGTCAATTCATTCAGCTGTCTCCCTATTATCATTTCACCTGAATAGTGGAAATCTCAACACCGTATGTGTTTGAGAAGAAAATACAAAACCTAATGAGAACTGTGTAAGAACCTTGTATGTAACTATGAAAGTCTCTTCGTTTCAGGCAACGAGCAGAAAATGAACCCAACCTTATAATTGTCAAGCCTTACGAGGCCCCAGGGATCATCTTTAATACTGTCCAATAATTCAGTCATGATTAAAAGCCAGGCGCTCATTACATTCAATTCAGTCTCCACTAAAAGTTCAATCAATACTCCAGGGAAGGTACAGCAGAATTTTGCTCAAACCTCTTCTCGAATATGATTGGAGAATGAAATTATCTCCTATCAATTTCGTCGTTTCCTTCCGAGAATTCTTGAATGATTTTGGATTTTCTGTATGAGGATTGAACATTGATTTTATCAGAAATCAGAATGTATTGCCAGGTTTTGCAAGACCCATTGCATACTAACACTAAATTTGTATTAAAACAAATGGATATATAACTTATTCAGAACAGAGAATAAATATGTAGATGAGTATAAAACTTTTAGGTACAAAGCGTGAACTTATATGTTATTTACAAAATAAAATAAAATACACCTCGAATTCCATCAATTCTGAGTAAAAAAAAGACTCAACTTTATGAAACAGATAGACATACACACACACACTCGCTCAACGAAATACCAAGTCGAATATATTGAAAAAAATACTGTAGAAAAAAAACTCAACATTGTGCTCCGAAAGTAATTTGGAAAGTCTTCTCTTGGAAACGCCAAGTGAAATAGAGGAAACTACATGTTCAAGAATAGCATTCCAAAGTGTCGCAGCAGTCACCACAAACGAAGAATTATTAAATGTTGTAGTGCGATGAATAGGATTAGTCCAAGTGAACACAGAATAGTTATTGGATAGATAGAAAAGGTATTTGATTATTTGGAAACATTATATTTTATGAGACTGTACAACAGGCTGATGCACAAAACTGTCTCATTTCAAATGAAACAAAAACACAGTCTAAATACAGTCAAAATCAGAATGTAGGTCATGTCAATATCTTAATATTCACATTTCTTTGCCAATAAATTATGACGAATCGATTTGAAATTCTACTATACGATTAATATGAGAATACCTGATATTTCAAGTTGGAGAATATAGAGTACTACATTATAGTGATGAGAATATTGATGGAATTATAATATAAGTTACAGGTAGAAAATTCATAGTTGTTCAAAATCATCATTGGAAGTTTTAGCTCAACCTTTTCATTCATCAATCAAGCAGGGATATTATATCTGACATAGGATCAGCAGTAGCACGTGTAAGTTACATGGTTATAAACCGTTGCTGGCTGTTTAATGCTCGCCAAAGATGAAGGATGAAATTTCACAGCTATTCTTGGGTGTGATAACGAGCAGAGCAACCACCGCAAATTGAATTCTCACCAAGCGACTTTATAACAACGTTATTGTTTCACGCGGGATAATGACAGTTATTGGCTTGCTTTGCTCTTGCTTTGCTCAACCAAGTGTCCTGTAACCAAGATGAGGTCGTAAATAGAGGCTAAACCAAGACCCTTGCTGTTTGACTGTGTAAATAATCTGCTGCTGTTCGACTTCTTATTCCAATCTCTTAATTATAATTGAAATGTCCATACCATATGTTAATATAGAACTATAATATAGAGAGAGTACAGAACAGTTGTTAACTGGTAACCAAATTAATAATTTTGTCAGGTTGGCATTAAATTGAGTTAACTTTGTTAGGTTGTCACCAAGTTGAAGATTAAAATGCATATATCGCGGAAAAATTGATTGGGCACTGCTACTTCAATCAGAGCTATTCCTGAGAATATTATATTATTATTTATTCTCCAACCACTTGATAATGGCATTATTCATAGCCGAAACATGTCGTGTTGAATAATTTTGAAAAAGGTAATCAGATTTATAAATATTAGAATATAAATTTTTTTTTCTATTCCTGGGAGTATGGATAATTTTTATGTTTCATTAGACAAACTTTTATGACGGGAGTTCTATCAATAATTGATCCTATTCTATCAAGACTTATTTTGTTTGTATATCTGACAGATCGCGTGAACAGCTTAAACAATTTCGATGAAGTTTTAATTGTTCAGAATGATGAATGGAGGGTATTTTTAAAACTTCAGAAGTGTCCGTTGTGGAATCTGTGTGCAAAGAATGAGGAAATTCGGCCAGAATTTAACTTGACGAAAGAAAGGGGTTATTTATTAAAATAGCTGTTGTTGCTTTTCCTAATGTAAAAATATCTTTCATAGAAGTAAGGCGCTTTTCCCATGAATCAATTATTCCCAAACATTAGTTGTGTTACCAAAGAAAATAGAAGGTAGCTTTCGATAAAAATATTGGGAATATGCATAACAGTTCGTTGATATTCACTTGAAACTGTCAGTATACCTCATTAATAGCATCAATGCTCCCCATTCAAATAATGCTGACATACTGATGTGAATCTTACTATAATTTGTTTAGATTAGATCAGATGGGGATAAAATGATAGCTACTGTTTCGATTTCGAAATTATGATTGCCATTTTTGCTTTTTATGCCAGCTGTTATTAGCTTCGATTTCATCTATGTTTGACATTTTCGCTTTTTATACCTGTTGTTATTATTATGTGAAATAAGCTCTCATTAAATAATGAAATATAATCATTTAAGTCAATTATACTAAGTGAACAATTCCTGTTTAAATATGTGTGTTTGCGGATATGTATGTATGTCTGACGGATCTCGAAAGCGTCTCTAACATTCTTTTATTCAATCAGGAATAGAGTACGTTTGCGATAAAAAAATTATTTTGGAACAGGTCTCAACTCTGCGAAAAATCGCTGTAGCTCTTTCAGAAAGGGTTATTGGTCCCTCAAGTAGCAGCTGATCAAAAAAAGTTTCCATACTCTGTTGAAAACGTGAGAAATAAAGTGTGAGCAAGTGGAAAAGATTATAATAGCTGTTGTTCAGTTACCAAATTAAGCAATCGTATTACAAAACATTGCAGTATTCATGAACATCTGGAAGATTAGGTACAGAAAGTGAACGGATGATAGCAAAATAAATTTAAAATCGATCTCTCCTAACAAATGGTAGTTGAATTATTGATGTTTATTGTGAGGTGATAGAAATGCGACTAATTTCTCCAGCTTCTGTTGTATTGGTTCCTCTGTTGCTCTATGTTTCTACGCAGCCTTGAGAGAGCCAGTGGTCCTGTCTGTTAGTTCCTAATCCGGACTAAATACCACGAGAACCAATCAGAGAAGCCTTCTATGAAAAAAGTCTTCTAAAAATAACCTGCTCTGATTAGTTCTTATGGAATTTAATCATGATAAAAATTGAACAGGCTTTTGAGCTACTGGACCTGATATTTTCATGTTTCAAAATCAGCTAAAAACTATATCGAAACATTATCAACTATAAAAACATAATATTCCATCAACTGGTCCTATTTCCTTCTATCCTATACTTTTAAACGAGTAATTCCTGTTTATATGTTTAGATGTTCAGATGTTTGGATGTTTAGATATTAAGATGTTTATATGTTTGTATTTCACCGGATCTCGAAAACGGCTCTAACGATTCTCACGAAATTCAGAGCATAGTAGGTTTATAATATAAAAATTCGATTGCACCGCTGAAAACTCGCTGAAGGAAATTAAAAGGATAATTATTATTCATCTTTGGAAAAACAGCTGATAATAATTATTTCGTCATCTGTTGATGATGGAGGTGAGTGAGCGAGTTCATGTGTGAGGGACTGTCTCAAAATTATGACTCAGCTGTTGAACTTTTGTAATCATTCAATCAGGTACTTAGTGCCGGTTGCAAAAAAGCCGGATTATTTTCAATCCTGATAAATTCCAGTAGATCCATCTTTTTGAAATGGTCTTCTCTGATTTGGAATCAGGATTAAAATTCAATCGGCTTTTGTGCAACCGGGCCTTTGTGAGGGAAATTTTTGCATTCCTCTGGGTATTAATCTCAATTTATTGTGATTAGATATAACATTTCTGTATGAACTATGAATGATATTATAAATTCTTCTTCCATTATAGATTTCTTATGCTTTTGTACTCCAGAGCGAAGCTCGGTCCCCGATATTGATGTCATTACATGACACAAGACAAACCTATTGATATTTTATATTAATGAATCACAAGCAAATACTCAAGTTCTCAATTTAGATAGAAATTAAATTAAGTTACATGTTAATTTACATTCAAATTTTTATCCCTAAGCTTTTGTTTTGAAGCTTAGATTAGAGAAAGAAATCATTTAATCACAGTCATTTAATGGCAGTCAATTATCAAAGTGATTGAATAAACTCTATTCAAATTAACATTAAAATGTCCACTTAAAAATTCCCACTTAAATATTTATGGTAGTAAAGTTTAGAACATGAGAAATCAGCCACATTAAATGTTAGACTAATTATTATGAATGGACTCTTATATATAATTAATAATCTTATATATAATATTCATGTACCACATATAAAAGAAGACATCACACTTGTAGCCGTGTATAGACCTACATCCTTATCAGCAGAACAATTTATTGAAGATATTGGTGTTTTCCTGGAGGGGTTCAAAAATAAAAAAACATAATTATCACAGGTGGCATAAACATTAATCTCGATCAAAACACAAATATTGAATGAGTACTGTGGTCTGTTACATATGAATGGTTTAAAATCGTTTATAAATAAACCAACAAGAGTACAGAATGACTCAATATCAAACCCTTGATCACATATTCCATAAAGATGAAACATCCAATTATGAGGATTTAGTAGGTGTAATTTTCAAGACTAGCATTACAGATCATTTTGCAACTGGTTTATTCTTGGGCACATCAGATCACAAACAAGTCTCCACAAATTACAGAGAGATTTTCAGATTTTCAAATTTCAGATTTTTTCACTGAAAAAATAGATTATTCAAAACTAATTACAAACCTACAGACCGAGTCTTGGCAGGATGTATTGGATAACAATAACATAGAAAACATAACACCAAAATTTATCGACAAATTGAATAACCACATCACTAATTCAAAAATAAAAATACAATTGAATCGCAGTCAAAAACCCTTGAAAAACTGGATTAGTGCAGGCTTAGTGAACAGTATAAGAACTAGAGATAAAATGTATAATCAATTGAAAAAACAACCTCTCAATCTTAAATTGAAATTGACATATACTGGATATAGAAACGTTTTGAGAAACCTGATAAAGCAAGCCAAGCAGAATTATTTCAAAAACAAGATATCACAATGTGAAACAAACAGCAAAAAACTTTGGAACTGTATAGATGAACTACTGGACAAAAAAAAGGAAGCCACTGATGTAAACATCGATCCAAGTACCTTGAATAAATATTTTGCAGAAGTTGGCAAATCGTATGCAGGAAGAATAGAAAACTCTGATATTGAAAATTGGCCTCACTTTCCAGATACAGTTGTCAATTCACCACATTCATTTTTTTGGTTGCCGACAAATGAGTGTGAGGTAATAGAAACAATTTTTACGCTAAAAAATAATTCTTCCCCAGGTATTGATAATATCAGTAATATGTGTTCGAAAAATATATCCAATTACATTGCTAAATTGTTTTGAGCAGGGATACTTTCCAAAGGAGTTCAGAATTGCTAGAGTTGTCCCACTCCACAAGGGCGGAAATGTAGGTGATCCATCCAAGTACAGACCAATAAGCCTGCTCAGTAGCCTTCCCAAGATAATGGAGAAGATAATAGAGACAAGATTTTTGTTAATTACCTGAGCTAATTTGATATTATTCATAAAAATCAATATGGCTTCCAAGCCGGAAAGAGTACCCAGGATGCCATATTGCACCTTGTAGTCATAGTGACTGATAATTTTGCTGAAAATAAGAAAACTTCAACACTGTCCTACTCGACCTGGCAAAAGCCTTTGACACTATTCCACACGTGACACTGCTAAAAAAACTAGAGAATATAGGTGGCAAGGCATTGGATTTGTTCAAACATTATCTCAAAGACAGAACGCAAATCATTTCAATAGGAAATAAGTCTGATCAAATTAACTTATCAGAATATGGCGTACCACAGGGAACTGTACTTTCTCCAGTGTTATTTCTTGTGTATATGAACGATATACTTGAACTTAACACACAAGATAGAGAGATAATTTCATTTGCAGACGATACTATCATGACTTTCACAGGCTCTACATGGGAAGAAGTGAGAGATCTTGCATTAGAAGGGTTGAAGTCTGTTGAATCATGGTTAGATTTGCACAAGCTTACTTTGAATCATAAAAGAAGATCATTTATTGCTTCTTCCTCAAATGCTGGATCCAGACCAATAAATTCAAGTTTGAAAATTCATAATTTGTCATGTCGTTTGCCTGCGCTGGCCCCTTGCCGATGCCCTGTACCTGAGGAGGTGGATCATGCCAGGTATTTAGGTGTTATAATTGATTCCCATCTAAGGTGGAACTACCATATTGATGAAAATGTAAAAAATTTAAGTATCTAATTTTCAGATTTTATAAGATTAATTTGTTAAATGACATAGATATAGCTCAATTTATCAATGTGGCATATGCACAGTCTGTTTTGCAGTATAAGATACTGGACTGGGGAGGGTGGGTGGAGCGGCCAGCTGTCATATGAACAAAATTTTTGTGGTGCAGAAACACATAATAAGAGCATCCCTGGGTAAACCTAGACGCTATCCAAGTAATGAACTTTTTAGAGAATTGGGAGTGCTCACTGTTAAAGAATTGTATTTTAAAAGTTTGATTCAATATATAAATAAATGTAATTTGAGGCTCAACATGGGAGACACACCATACAACCTAAGAGCAATGACCATAAACCAGGTTAGGATGGATCTAAATGTATGCAGGCAACAATTCAAATATAAAATTGATAAAGTTATGCTCCTGATTCCAGCGAGGATCGTGGAAATTAGCTGCAAAAAATATTATTCTAAAGAAATAGATCACTGGGAAAATGGTGATATACTGGAATCTTTTTGATGATCTTAAAAAATAGTTGTTTACCTCAAAACAGAAATAAACATATGAAAAAAACCATAATAAAAATAGTAATAAAAAAATAACAAATTGGAATAGTAATAAATCTAACTAAATGATAATAATAAAACATAAAAACTAATAGTAATAAACAAAACAGAAAAAATCACACAAAATAAAACATAAATAATAGTAATAAAAATTGCTGTTTTGGGAGAAATTTTTCAATAGGTTTCTTTTGTTATTCATGTTTAGTAATATGTCAATTATTAGTAATTTTTAGTAATATTGTATTTTTTTGTTTTTGTTTTTAGAATAGAATTATATTTCTCTTTAGTTCTATGAAATAGCACAACTCGCATCCGCGCTCAGATTCTTTCTTTGCGGATGCTAATCTTCCCATAAAATGTAAAAATGTAAATAAATGGACTTCCATGGAAGAAAGAATCAGTGGATTGGCTGCTTTTACACTTTTGAATGAGTGAAACGAAGAGTAAAGCTGCGTTTATACCAAAGTTATTAACAAAATGTAGACATTTGATGAACATATGTGTTAGTCAAGTTCCGTTCAATCTAATAGAAACCATAAGGATTAAGCTATGAACATTTTGTCAATAACTTCGGTGTAAACCAGCTTAAGCGATAGGCTATGCCAGAAATTCCAGGATAAGCAAGAGATCCATGGATACCAAATAAACTTGATTTGGAATTCTATTTTCAATTGCATCAAGCAAAAGCAAAAATAACATGATCACTGCTAATTTGATAACTGTCAACGAGAATATCAATTGCCAATGGATAAAGTCGAGGTCGATTCTTAAGCCCCACCCAATATTCCACAAAATTCGCTGCAATTAGTCCACTATTCTACAGAGTACTTCCAACACATCAATTAATAATTCAAATGATTAGACTCAATAATTTTCATGCCAAGCTGCGGCCTAATTTCTTTATTTATTACCGATAGAGGGCAGATCATAAGATTCTCCTAGCAAATAGTAGGTCCGTGATACAAAAATTTGAGCTGAGTCTCATCTCTGAGATAACTTGAGAGGAAAAATTTATCATCCAAGTGGCAGCTTATTGAAACAGAAATTTCCATCGTTTGTTGGAAACTAAAGAGAGGAAGAGTGAAGTTAACAGCTGTGGTTATAACATTTAGCAATATAATTTGAAAATATTGCATGATACAATAAAAATATTCCCTGATGTCAAGATGAGTGCATAAGAGCAACTGGGTGACACCATAAGGCATCGCTAACTTTGAATGTATATTTCAACAGAGTTGAATGTGTTGTACAAACTGAGGTGATAGAAACGCAACTAATCATCACACTTACTGACAACGATTTTTGGGTAACTAAGTACTATAGAAATGTATTTGAATGAAACTTGAAACGGTCCTATATATAATAACATTTTCATCGAGGGAGAGCACCTTTTCGGATACAAAATTCTATGACAGTGACGAGACTATATCAATTTATTATTCAAGTTATATTCAGCAAGCAATTTTTGTTTGTTTGATGGATCTCAAAAACGATTATAACGGCTTTGGTAGAATTCAGGGTATAAATATTTCTCAAAAATAATCTGATCATTCAATTCCCCTTAGCGAAGCACGGGTACCTTGCTAGTGTAGAATAAGAATTTGAAAGATCATTGGAACAATTATTCAATGTAACAGATTCTGAAGATTAATAATTGTTTGGTACTTTGACTTTATTATTGAAAATTCCTATTCTTTACCTCACAAGCTCTAGGATTGTGCGTGAGCAATGAAGCGACTGATGAATTAAATGTTTAGGTGTAGAGGCACTCTAAATGAAAGTGTTCAATTTCAGTCAGCTTTTGCGGCTATTATACTCGGGAGTGGCAATAAGATTTAAAATAACTTTGCGCTATATTGATTCTTGTTGTTGTGATTTTAGAAGTTATTTTACCTGTAAACCAACCATTTCCCGAGCCATCTATTTCTGACTGTTCCTGAGTGGTTGGAAATAATCCACTAAGCTTACAACTTGAATTTTCAGTGGGCAATTAATAAGACTTGGGAAAACAGCACTGTGAGCTGTATTTCTTCTGAGTGTTACCATTAAAACTTTGAATCACCTGTTTTTGCAACAAAGCTGCCATTTCCCGAACCATCCATTACCCATTAATCCTTTGTCGATAGAGCGAGAGAGAGAGAGAAAGAGAGAGAGAGAGAGTGAGAGAGAGAGAGAGAGAGTGAGAGATAGAAAAAGAGTGGATGTGAGTGAAGCTCAAGAGTAAGAGAGAGAAAAAAATAGGGAGTGATTTAGTGAGGAATGTTTTGTGGCGAGCGATCCTTCCATCCCGATCGAATTGTTATTTTAATCCGTTAAAAGTTGCTGGGATTGCAGGGACTGATTGAACCTAATGCTTTTCGCTATGTGCAGACCAATTTATCGGTTTATTGGGAACGGGATGAAATAGAAGATTGAGAATGGCCGTACTTGAAAGCCCATTGTGATCCCTAGGTGATGTATTGTCATCCATATCGTGAGCTGCAGAAAGTTCTACAAGAGACTGAACAAACATGTTTGTGAAGACTACCAATCCATCTCAGTTTGAGAAGCAATCTCGCGCAGAGGCTTTGTGCTTTGTTTTTCAATCATCTTTATTTACTTTGAAGCTGGTGGGTAAGTAGAGGTGATTGCGATGATAAGGCCGCTGGATCCAAGTTTTGGCGAGCGACGAAAGTAGGTGAGTGTCAGGAGATTGAGAGTGGAAAAAACACTCTGCCACCAAGGCTTGAGTTATAATGCTCTCATGAAGTAAGTCACTTACATGTATGGGAGCAATTGTGGTAGAGGAGAATTCTGAGGTGATTGATAAATAAGATCTTGTCTATCGAGTGCTTGGTCTCAGAGGGTAATGAATTGTAGTTCCTAGAGATCTTACTCCCAGTAGATTTCTTATTGTTTGTAAAAGAAAAAAGCTATTGGCCAGTAGCTTAGAAGTTTTGATGATATTATCATTTCAATTATCAGTGTGATACTGAGCTATTGATATTGGCAATTATATAAGTGATATTTGAATCGATTTCATTTGAAAAGTGTGTTACTATTGAATCATTGAGAAGAATTCATATTTCCCTCAATATATCTCCCATAATCAGTATGATTCTATGGAACTTAGTGCAAGAAAATCTACCAAATGGATTAGCGTTTCCTCTGAAACAGAAAAATAACCTAACATCATTTTATAGCTATGTCAATATTGTTCTTCCATTCAATTTATCCAACTTAGGATGACATTTTTGCTAGAGAAATATTGGATGTTATTCTCTAGTATGTAATCCATATTAGATAAGTTCTATAGAAACTCATACATGTAATAAAAAGTACATTTCGAGATAATGTAAACAATTCAATGACGAGAACAGAATCTGTATACTCATAAAAGTAGAAGAGGTTATGCTCATCCACTTCACATATAAGACTGAATCTCTTGTTTATTTTCCCTCTCATGAAGAAGGTTTCATGTGCCTTAACTTAGAATATACGAATTTAATAACTCTTCACCTGAAGAATTCATTATCCTGGATTTTGGAACATTTGAAGCTTCAGATTAACCGCTACGCCTCTTCATTTTTGCAATATTTTAATGTCTAATCTAATAAATACTAATAACAGATGACTCATTAGGCATTGAACATTACTCAATAAATGTCCATAATTTTTTTGACTTTGACCATAATATATGAGTATGTATGATATTTTCTCTAATGATATTTTTTTCTTAGTTATGTGAACAATAGTAGAGTTGAATCTTTTCTGAATTTCTCAACGTTTTCTTCCACTTCTTATAAAAATAGAGCTTCTTTCAAAAAAATGAAAAACCCCAAAACAGTTTTCAGCGCAGCTGAGTTTTGTCGCCACCTAAATTGTTTTCTCTTCAGATTATACCCGTAATAATTAAACTCAATGAAAAACTTGAGTGCTATAAAAATCCTTTTGAAACTTGAATCTTCATGACGTTATATTGTCCTGTAAACTTCATGAGGAATGAGAGAAAAACCGGGAAAAAAACTAAAGTAACCCGAGAAAACCCTTTTCAACAAAGCCTTTATTTCACGGTTCGATTCGCAAAGTAGACAGAAGCTCTCAGCAAAGAGCAGAGATTATCTTTAGCTCTAGATTGCTTGTTTCTTGCGCTGAAAAGCTTTTCTTGAGCATTAATTCGTTGCGTTGATCCGTTTGTCCTTGGTGGTGGCGTAAAACTTTGGTGACAGGAGAAAAGCTTATCACGCTCCAACAACATGTAATACGTCTTCCATACACACAAAAAGCCTGGGATGCGTTACATGATGAACGAAACTTTGTAATAAGACAGTCAGGCAATCTAGTTATGGGTCCATCAATATTGATGAGGCTAGAGTCCACTTCCCATCGCTCTTGGAACAACACTTTATCAATTCCAAGATTGGAGGGGATATGCAATTCAATGGAAAGAAACAGACTATGAACAAAGAGAGAGTTACGTCATTTATTGAGAAATCGATTGTAAAAAGCCTAAAATTGAATAGAGAACGATCTTGAATCCGTGAATGCTTGTTAATGATCTTAAAATATTGCACGAATGGATGAGGCTGGTCTTCTTCACCAATGATTACACATTTACGGTGCAAATTAGATTACTCTCTCATAGTGTGTGAACTGTTTACTTGGTGTGTTTTGAATTGATACGTAATCGGACCCGCAGGTGGATGAAGAATAAATTTTGATTCTACTCATCAGAAATGTGATATTCTGGATTTAACAGTTTTGACTTTTACTGTATGAACGGCTCTTTCACAAAGTAGAACATCAAACTTCTAATTAGCTTATATAATCAAATCATACTTTAATTAATGACATTTCAACAGGGATTTATTCACTAGCAAGTCATGCTTATTCGAATATCAGAAAATGAATATGTTTAGTATCAAATGAAGAACATTGGAATCAACAGTTGATTTACTGTTCATAATGTACTCTCTTCTATCATTTGATTATCTAATTCAGAATAGATTCAATTTTATAAATGAACTGAACTCTCAAGAGACATGCACTTCATAGAAAAAAGTGGGAATCAATAGGAAATGAGACTAACAACCCTTCAAATCAGTTTAATAAGCTCTTGAGAAAAAAACAAAACAAATAATATTTCTATTCCAAAAACATACAAACTTGCAATTTAGAATTCAGTTGAATCAGATATGAGGGAGAATAATCAACTATTTTACTTGATAAAGTTGATAATAAAAAATTTGAATAACCATATGAGGTTAAGACTGACATGGAGAGACTTGGAGCGACAGAAAAAGATGCTGAGGAGCGAACTACATGGAAACAGTTTGTTGATGCGGCCAAATGTCAACTTAGATAAAGATGGCTGTGATGGGACTAAGTAAGTAACCATATAAGTGGAATTTAGGCCCAAAAAATCACAAACTCATTCACTATGGAGTATCTCATAGATTTAATAGGACCATAAAAATAGTTTGACGGAGATTAACGTTTACGAATTCTAATAAAGAATTTTCTCATCACATTTGTATTGTTTGTTCTATTTCACACGCATATCAAAAAGTGTAATATTATTAAAACCACATTATCGAATTTCCCAATATTTTTCAATAACCCTTTTTTTTGCACCATTATTCTTTTATTTTGTTTTATTGTGATTATTGTTGTTGTTTGTTTTGCATGTATCAATTTGTTCATTTGTATTCATCTTAGAATAAAATAGAATAGAATGACTTTTTTATTTATGTTGACGTGGCGAAGTTTGGACAATATTGTCCACTCTAACACTCAACCACGTCGTTAGCAAACAATACAATACAAAATATACAGAGATAACAAAAAAATTGAAGCAAGAAATGACAATAAAGTGTAATAAATATAAGAGATCAATATTGAATAATAAAAGTATTTTAGAAAATAAGTGTTTTCCAATAAACTCAATCACTTCACTGCTGAAAGAAAAAGCAAAAAAAAAATTTAAACAAAATAAAAGACAAGCTACTGGAGAGAATTAATACAGTAAGAATTGGAATCAGAGATGAAATTTGTTTATTTTATGAATAGTGGATATGGATATGAGGAAAAAGAACCTGTGTAGGCCTAACAGTATTCAATACCTGGGAAAGAGAATAAAGAAAAGTGGGGAAAATCAGATAGCAAATAAGAAGATCTTAAATAGGAAACATTTTTAAAAGAAAGAGGATGAGATGTAGCTACCTAATCAAAACATATTTTTGAGAATTGTAATAGATACAGAATTGCAATGCAATACGTTTTGCAGAATAACATGTTTTATAGACAAGGAAAAAAAACTGCGAAAATAATAGAAATTTAAAAGACAAGCACACACCAGACATTCAACATTCACACTCGTGAGCATCCTATGAGGATACTGATAGATTTAATGATAGCAAGATGAAGCCCCGTCTACCGACTCAAACAAGCCCACCGCCACCCAACAGCCAACCAACAACTGCACGCACGAACCGAGTCCCACCACCCAACAACTTAATATTGTCTGGCAATGCATTCCACAATCCAACTGCCTTCACCAAAAATGATCTATTGTAGATCACTGTCCTGTGTTGTGGTGTAACCAGAGAAGTGGCATGATTCCGGGTTCTCATCGTGCTAATTTGAGCTAGGTGAACAAATTTACAAAAAATATAAGATGGCAGCTTGTTTTTTAGAACCTTGTTAGTCAAAATTATAACATGGACATCTCTTGAAACACTCAACCTCAAGACTGAAGCATGAACATAGAAATAAGAAACATGGTCGAATCGCCTCAGGCCATACACAAATCTCAGACAATAGTTTTGAGCTCTTTGCAGCTTAGTGGTAAGATCCACACTTAAATCACCATATGCTACATCAACATGAGAAAAGTGAGGGAAAATCAATGTTTTCACCAGCATGAGCTTCATATTCAGTAGGATACCGTCGCCAACCCTCTTCAGAGTATGAACGCCAGCAAAAACCTTCCTACAAACTGACTGCACCTGCTCATTCCACTTTAATGATCTATCAATGATGAGACCCAAATTACGCACAGAGGTACTGTATGGAAGCTGGTGATGATTCACAATGACTTTAGGGATAGCAGAAACATCAAGTTGTCGCTAAATCTGTGGATGACAAATCAATATTGATTTTGTCTTTGCCACATTCAGACACAATCTATGCATCCTGATGTAATCACTGACCGCAGCCACATCCCTGTTGATATTCTCCACAGCCACATCAATATTATTTGGCTTAAAGCTGTAATATACCTGAAGATCAAAAGGGAAGAACGACGATCATGGCGATTCGACCATGTTTCTTATTTCTATGTTCATGCTTCAGTCTTGAGGTTGAGTGTTTCAAGAGATGTCCATGTTATAATTTTGACTAACAAGGTTCTAAAAAACAAGCTGCCATCTTATATTTTTTGTAAATTTGCAGTTGGAGTGATCCGTGGTCTAGTGGATAGAGTGCTTGCGTAGCAGCATAGAGATCCCGGGTTCGAACCCCTCTCATTACCAAAAGTTTTTTAACCAGATCACTCCTGTGTTATCGGATGGGCACGTTAAATTGTCGGTCCCGGCTGAAGTATGACAGTCGTAAGGCCCATTGACGGCTTAAATTATATATTCAGGCGGTGGAACATTCCCGAAAGGGAACTCCCCACCAACAAAAGCCATACGAATTTATTTTTTTTTACCTGAAGATCATCCGCAAACAGGTGGAAGCTACAATGAGTGAATACTTTACTGAGATCGTTGATAAATAATGAGAACAGAAGTGGGCCAAAGATAGATCCTTGATGTACTCCCCTAGAAATAGGTTTCCAGGCAGAAAAACTGTTATTGTCTCTGATACATTGCTGTCTAGAGACCAAGTAAGATTCAAACCAGGACACAGAATGATCAGAGAAGCCTATTTCCTTTAGTTTAAGCAGCAGTAGTGGATGATAAACACAATCAAAGGCTTTACAGAGGTCAAACATAATATGGTTGCCTTGGAATCATTCATAGCTGTGATTTGAGCGGAAGCCAGATTGGAACCTATTTAAAATATTGTTAGAACTGAAATATTGATTGATTTGTTCCATTGCCAAACGCCTCTGGCCCTTAGATAATGCAGAAACTATTGAGATTGGTCTAAAGTCAGAGGCAGATGTGGGATGAGGAGATTTCCCAAGAGGTGTGATCAGAGAAGATTTCCATGGTGAAGGAAAAGAAGAATTGATGAAAGGTTGATTGTAAATATAGGCTATAGCAGGAAGAGTAACAAACAATGTATCCTTGATAAAACAGATTGGTATGGAATCAGACCCAGTGGCATTAGAAGTGACACAACTGAGAACCTTCAATACCTGTAAATAATCAACTGGTGAAAAATTAAATTGATGTGCTGGAGGAGTACCTTGAAGCGTATTATTGAGTGCATCAGTATATTGAGCTGCAAGATCAACATCACCAGGAGGTGATACAAAGAAATCATTTAAATCATTCAAGTCAAAAGCAATAGGCTCATAAGTTCTAGTCTTGCCAATACCCAATGATTTGACCATTCTCCACCTTTCCCGTGGTGTGTTTTGTTGCAGTAAGGTGTTATAAGTGAGGCGATTTCGAGAGTTCCGCAGATCCTGTTCAACTTTGTTCCTCAACCTCCTGAAGAGGGTGAGATCGTTGGGATCATTAGATCTTCTAAACTTGCGTTTGGCTGCATCCCGCCTAGACATCAATTGACGAATTGCAGGAGGAAGCCATCACCATCGGGCGGTGATGGCTTCCTCCTTACTCTCCGAGTGATAACAGGAGCATGCTTATTGTATAGAGCCAAAATCAATTCATTGAACCTCTCCACCGTGTCGTCGACATGAATCAGATTGTAGACGCTATGCCAAGGGAGATTACGTGCATCAGCAATAAATTCCAACAGATTAATTCTATTAAGATCCCTGTAATGCATTGTTTTAGCATCAGGTCTTGGAGACTGAAGAGAAAGCACAGAGAAAATCAAGTCGTGTGAAGAGAGTCCTGAGGCTGGTAACTGACCATAATGAACTACAAATGACTCATCATAACCTATTATCAAATCAAGAGTTGTGTGTGATGAATTGGTGTGATGAGTGGGATCGAGCGGTAAAATACTAAGACTACATGACATGAAAATGTTTGTGAGCTGTGAATTTCGAAAGAATCAGTTTTCTGTAGATCTGTGTTAAAATCTGCCATTATTACAACTGGATGGCTTGTAGGATGGCAACAGGTTAATTAGAGCATTTCCTAATTCATTTATGAATCCGGTTCTTGGTGGTCTATAACAAACACACAACAGCAATTTGGCGTTATTTATTTTGACTTCAATAAAAAGATACTCTGGTTTTCTAGAATACTGGGATGGTGTAGAGGAAAGAACTCTATATTGGAAATGTAATTTAAGGTAGATGGCAACTCCTCCTCCCCTCTTGCCTGTTCGATCGTTCCGAATCAAATATTGTATCCAGTTACCTTCACCTCAGAATCCAAAATATTCGGTGTAAGCCATGATTCACTAACAAGGATTGCGTCAAAAAGAAGGGAAGAGAACAGTTCACGAAAATCGCAGATATGTGCACACAGGGATTGAGCGTTCACATGTGAGACCTTGAAAAATCCGTCATAGCCAGAAACTGCATTTGACAGCAATTGATGAGTGGAGGGCGGGCGGGCCGCGCGGACCGCTATCGGCCAGTGCACCAAGAGGCGGCGGCTACCAAGGCCAAGCAGACCCGGCTCATTTTATTGAAGCAAATAAAAACAATACCTTCCACACAAAACACACTTATACAAGACATAGAGAGGAGAGAGGAGGATAGAAAAATTAAAAACGAAGATAGCATGCTAAAACACCTTGGAAGAAAGTGAGACATTACAATGGACGACACGAAGCCTGCACTCTGCAAAATTTACATTGATCTGCAATTCATATGAGAAATAGTGAAAAATCACTGTAATGCTGAGAATTTGGTAAATGAGAAATAGAAATAAAAATAGAAAGGAGAAAAATCATTTGAATTATGGAGAGCAAACTATATAATCAGGTATTGGGAAAAAATATAGTAGATGGGATACTGAAAAAAATGGTTGAAAGACATAATATTAAGATTTGAATTCAACAACCAATACACAGAAAAAAAATACAGACTGAATGTATGAGGTGCAGGGATGAGAAAGAGAAAAATAGTAAATCTGTATTATTATAGTTAAATAAATTCACAGCTGAAAGTTTGTGTTTGTAACTGAAGAGATTGAGAATGTTTTTGCACAATCACAAAGTAGACGAGATAACTCCAGTCCAGCTTGTGAGAAGCAGGAGTAGCATATCCTCTGACGCCATCATTGTTCACCAAATGGATCACACCATTAGATGTCCTCACATTTCGAGGTCCAAATAACTCGATCGCTCTTTTAAGTAGATCCATTCGTTCCCTGGTAAGATCTTCTTTCACGACGAATGATGTCCCTTTCAAGAGTTTTTTATTGGTGAACACCTGTTTGCGAGTCCGATAGTTTGTGAAACGAACTATGATGGGGCTTGGACGGGCAGGGGCGTTGGGAGCCGCGGCTGTGTTGTCACGCGGGCGCCTCCTGCCGAGGCGGTGCGAGCGGTCGATATGCGACTCATCGATGTTGATGTTCAATCGATTTCGCGCAAGCTGTATTACAAACAAGTTCATCTGTATTTTCCCCTTCACCTTCAGGGATCCCGAAAATTCGCAAGTTGTAATGACGATTATATTGTCCTTGATCTCAACTCGATCGTGGAGAGCCGCGTTCACCTCATGAAAAGCCGCATCTTTGTCAACAAGACTTGCCTGAAGAGAAGCAACCTCACTTTTCAAACTGTTATAACTTGCGATGTATTTGATTGACTGCACCGGAAATAACGGTAAGTTGAAGAGCACCACCAAAATTAACCAACTGCCAAGTTTCACTGTAAAACTCAACGAAAATACCACAAAAAAGACTAAAAATTTGCAGAGCACAAGCAGCGTGACTTTCACTCCTCGTTCATCTTATCTCACTCTATCCATCTTGTATGTATGTGTGTGTGAATAAATAAATGAATTGAATTGAATTTATTGATTCGAACGGAAAAGCTCAGAAAACTAGAGCAGTGAGTAGAATCGATTCTTCTCAATTATTTTTGAGTTGCGAGAAGCTTTTGAAGCGCGCCGCTGTGCAGTCGATGAAGGAGAATAATGAGAAGAAGGAGTAGGTGCAGAGCAGAGCAGAAGGAAGCTGCAGCGGTGGCGTAGAATCAGATTAGTTGCAACCAAATTGGTCCTCAACAAAGGTCGTCAAAATTTAATTAGATTTCGTGATTAAGTCGGCTGCGTTGCTGTTGGCGTGTGAGACTAGGAGTTGGGAGCCTGTCGGTAATTTTCTGACAAAATTCGGCTTGTTGATTTGACTTTTTCGATGTAGTTCGGAAATTGACTTCTCTCTTCTTCAACACTCATTCCAGTTGAAGAAGGTCAGTTTTTTGCTGATTGGAAGTCAATAAGAATGATTTTTAAGAATGATTTTTTGCTGATTGGAAGTCAATAAGAATGATTTTTAAGAATGATTTTTTGCTGATTGGAAGTCAATAAGAATGATTTTGATAATTTTTGGGAATTGAATGATCGAATCAGTAAGTTGCATCTTATAATCATCATCACCCTTGTACCAATCTGAGACACGTGATGTCATTCTCTCGGCCATTTTGGTCAGTGAGATTGGGAAGCATCGATAAAATTGATAATTAAAAAAATCATCACTGCACCAAAAAAATAAGACTGGCATTATGATCCATTTTTGATTGAATAGTGAGAATATATTGATCTGCTACTTGAAAAACTAAAACTGAATCATACTAGATTTTTAATATTCTTCTTTGATAATGTGAAACATTATATCCTTTGATTTTTATTGGAGATAGCAGATGCTCCATAAGGGTTTGATTGACAACTTGACAAAATGAAACTTTGATCTGCTTAAGTCATAAAGAATTCAAAAATAGGCTTATAACCATCCTTGGTAAACTAAGAATCTGTATGCAAAATTCCATTTTAATTAGTTTAGAGTAGTTCCAACGTGATGATGCGCCATTCGTTTATTTTCTATCCTGTACGACTGGCGTAGGGGTTGGCGATACCATCGCCCAGTAGCCTAGTGCTGCTGCAGACAGCCTCTCCAGAGCCCTTGCTCCCCACCCCTCTTCTTCTTCTTTATGCTCTGGAGCTTTCAATTTCTAGAATGGCACCTTTCCACTGACTTAGCTTTGTGCCATTCTCTTGAGTGCGTAGTTGGTGGGTGGCATGCTTACTGATCACGTACTATATCCTTTTTCTATCCTATCTGGTTTTCCCTGACCAATACCTCTTTCTTTTCAAAAATTGTTTCTACAATTTGTATTAATGGGTGAATACCCACGCCAAAGTGGACTGGCAATAACAGCTGCCATTGGGGTGTCCATAATTTGAGGGTTTTGGTATTTGTTGGATGTTGGCAATGATGCATCAATAAAACGAATTTTCACTGCAAAAAGTATGTGTAATGCTAGTCCGCCCCCACACGGTGCACCTTGGATAATGCTAAATGGACTAGCACTAGCTGGCGGTCAGACAAACTTTAGTTCTCCTGACCAAACACAACACAACACTACAAAATTTGAAATCACATACCAATTTCAAACTCAAAAGTCCTTTTAAGGACTACCAGACAAGAAATCTTGGGCCTTCAGTCCGGATTTGCCATTTGAATGTAGAGAGTATAAGCTATTCTAAAAGTCAATATCTTTCAAAGCGTTTGAGACAAGACAACATTGACCTGGTTGCCATTCAGGAAACACACTGTAGCTCTGAAGATCAGCTGAAAAGAAGAAGTACTATACCTGGCTATGACCTACTTGGTGCTACATATCATAATGTATATGGAGTTGCAACCTATGTGAGATGCTATATAGACAATGCCACCCTAATCTCCACCTCAACAGACAATGACATCAATGCTGTTGTAGTCAAGATAGGAAATATCACAGTGACTAACATCTACAAACCCACCTAAAACCCCATGGCCAACTACAGTGATCCCAATTCAGCCTCACCCTGCAGTTTATTTAGGGGATTTCAATAGTCACCATGAACAGTGGAAGTATAGGGACTGCAATGCAAATGGTGAAGCTGTGGTGGAATGGGCTGAAAGTGGAAATCTTAATCTTGTGTTTGATGCGAAAGATCGGTTCACATTTAAATCTGCAGCTTGGAGGCAGGAATACAATCCAGATCTATGCTTTTCCTCATGTGATAACAAGGGCCAACCACTTCCAATCACTAGACGAGTTCTCTCTGACTTTCCACACAGTCAGCATCGTCCAGTTCTCATAGAAATAGGTCACCAGGTCCCACTTGTGACTTCCACACCACATCCAAGATGGAAATTCCAAAAAGCTGACTGGGAAAGGTACTCAAAAGAACTTGATAAATGCCTGGGTTGGATACCTCCTCTGAGTAAAAATTATAAACGATTTGTTGGGGCAGTCATTAGTACAGCTAAAAAGTGCATCCCAAGAGGATATCGCAGAGAATATATTCCAGGCTGGTCCCAGAATAGTGATGAACTTTATCAAACCTTCTTGGAGACGGGTGAGCAAGAGGTGGCAGATGAACTCCTTCATAGTCTTGATGAGGCAAGAAAACAGAAATGGATGAATGTGGTTGAGAACATGAACTTCCAAACCTCAAGTCGACAAGCATGGGCTCTTCTAAGGAAATTGGGCAGTGGAGCACCCATGGAAAGACAAAAAGCAGGTGTCTCTGCAAACACAATAGCATCTCACATAGTGGAAACATCCAGAGCACAAGTGGACAGAGAACACTCGACCAAAATAAAACATGAGCTGAGCCAACTTAAGAGACAGGCAACAGAGAGTGAATTCAGTCTACCTTTCACCCCAGAAGAAATCGCATCAGCTCTTAAGCATGTAGCTTCTGGAAAAGCACCAGAATTTGATAGTGTAAACCCAGAATTTCTAGTTAAATGTGGAAAATATGCAAAGGTATGGCTGGCTAAATTCTTCACTGATGTTATGCAAACTGGCAATGTACCCAAAGAGCTGAGGCAGTCAAAGATTATAGCAATTTTGAAACCAGGAAAACCAGCAAACTCAGCAAAAAACTATAGACCAATTGCATTACTGTCGGTGGTGTATAAACTACTGGAGAGGCTAATCTATAATAGAGTATGCCAGAAAATATTTGAAATCATACCTGTTGAGCAGGCTGGGTTCAGACCAAACAGGAGCTGTGTTGATCAAGCTCTATCACTTACAACATGCATTGAAGCTGGTTTCCAGAAGAAACTGAAAACATCTGCTGCCTTTATCGATCTATCAGCAGCTTATGACACTGTTTGGAGAGAAGGTATGATCTATAAGCTCCTAAAAGTGATCAAGTGTGAAATAACAGCTCGTCTTGTGAATAATATGCTGAGTGATAGAACTTTCAAAGTCATCATTTGATCTGATATAAGCTCACAAAGAAAACTTAAGAATGGTCTGCCTCAGGGCTCAGTTCTTGCCCCTCTCTTGTTCAGTCTGTATATTGCTGACATGCCAGAAACCTTGTCTAGAAAACATGGCTATGCTGATGACTGGGTATTATCAACACAGTGTAAATCATTTGAAGAGTCAGAGAAAATTCTTACAGATGACTTGAGAGAGATGGGTAGGTACTTTCGAAGATGGCGTCTCCAACCAAATGCCAGCAAAACAGAAGTTGCATGCTTCCACCTGAACAATAGAGAAGCTAACAGAGAGCTAAGAATTCAATTCGAGAATAGAAGCCTTAAACACAATAAGGCTCCAACATATTTGGGCGTGATACTTGATAGGACACTTTCATTCAAAGAGCACCTAACAAAGACAGCAGAAAAACTAAAAACCCGGAACAATATTATGCAAAAACTTTGCGGAACATCATGGGGAGCTTCAGCATCTACATTACGCTCTACAGCCCTAAGCCTCGTCTTTTCAGCTGCTGAGTACTGTGCTCCAGTCTGGATGAATAGCTCTCATGTTCATAGGGTTGATGTTCAGCTAAATAACTCAATGAGAATGATAGGTGGTGTTCTGAAATCTACCCCTGTGGAATGGCTCCCGGTGTTGAGTCACATCCACCCCCAAATCTTCGACGCATGAATGCCCTCACTAGAGAGTACAAGAAGATACAGGAAAATCAAAGCCTGCCAATACATGAGGATATACAAGATGCCAATCAGAGCCGTCTGCAATCTCGTAAGCCATCGGTTAGGACGGCAATTACAGCCTTAGAGTCAGGTTTCCGTTTAACTGAGGCCTGGCAACAAGCGTGGTCAGCAAAGCAGAACATTGACATCCCATTTGTAGCCAAAAGGCCACCAGGCTTCGATTTGCCTCGTAAAACATGGTCGGCATTGAATAGGGTACGAACTCATCATGGTAGATGTGCCTATCTGATGCATAAGTGGGGGAAGGCTGACTCCCCTTTCTGTGAGTGTGGAGCAGTCCAGACTGTGAGACACATAGTGGAGGAGTGTCCCAGATCAGCATACACGGGTGCACATGAAGATTTCCTGGTGGCTAAACCAGCATCAATAGCCTACTTAAATACCCTGGAAGCATGCCTCTAATTTCCAGGTCAAAAGTGACTAAGATATTTTCATTCGTTTTATATATGAATTTTCTATTGTTTTCTTTTTTTCGAATTTTGTGATCATAAATTTGTTGTGTATACTGCCATACGCTAAATAAATAAAATATCCCGTACGTGTGTGTATAAGCTAATCCTTTCCTTTATAGTCAAAATTTAAAAATCTTAGTTTTCGTTTTTCTGAGTGAAAATGAACCAAATTTTAGTAAAGTGAAATCATAACCCTATTTTGGACTTTTAAAATGTTATCCAAATTTTGGAGAGAAATAGTACAAGGAGTATCCTTAGTTTTTCTCTCCCAATCAGTGTTTCTTTGTAAAAGATATAAATAAATGAATAAAATAAATATTACTATAGATTAGAGGCCTATTCTAGTTTTCAGAATAGTACTTCTTCTTTTGTAGGCACTTCTTCTGTATAAAACTAGACTCTTGAAGTCCCAATAATTTTCTTTCTAATAACAAAAGTGATATGGAAGATGATAACGTGGGAGATTGGACCCTGGAGAAATGATGACAATAAAAGCCAACAGGAACTGTCTAAGAGTACGAGGAAGTACTTGATAAGTGAGTGAGTCAGATAGATAAAGACACAGTGGTTAGAGAAGAAGGAAAACATATTATATATTATACGAGGGGAAACTTATTCGAAAATGTGAACATAAACATTGAAGAAATGAGAGAGTGTGGAAAAGAATGATTGTAGTAAGGTAGGAAAAGGAACAAGAACCTACTCATTTTGGAGGTAGAATATTTGCAAGGCTTAACAGGTAGAGTTTCATCCAAAGAAGCTCTTATCAAGAATACTATGAAGTTTCTGGTGAGATGATACTATGATGAGGTTGAGAGGAAGGAATACAGTATGAGGGAAAAAACATTACATCTTCTAGAAAAATAATGAAACTCATGATAGAGGCTTAACAAAAAAGTGACCATAAATCATCAAGCGCGGTAAACTCTTACAGAACAATTATTCTTCATTTTTATAGCGTCTATCTTGAAATCACATCCATAAATCATGGTCTTATTCCCCTGCAGGATCAGTTGCTACACAATAATATAACAATAATGGATGATTAATTATTAAAATTTATGAGGTGAATGTTATAAATAATTGAAAAAAATTACCGCTTTAAACTGGATTAAAGGGTGAAACACAAACATTTAAAGGTCAAATAAAGGATGAATATTTTGCTGCTGCGTAATACGCAATATCGAATTTGGATAAATAGAAGTCTACACTGAAATTTCAATGAATTATTTAGAATTGACAACAGTTGATTTCCAAAACTGATTGTTTCCATGGGGAATATGATTCTCATTCTCGAATACTGTATCTTGATTGATGAAATATTTCATATAATTATCATTATTTATGATACTCATATATTCTACAGCTCTTTCTCACTGAACAGTGTTACTGACTAATACTAACTTCACACAAAACTCATACTCATAATTACTCTCAAGCTGGTATCAATTGTCCATTCATTCGTTATGTGAACAGTATCTGAAAAAATCCAATTTGATTGAATAAACAATTCTATTCCCCAATCGCTCGGGACATGGTTCAATTCAATCTTTTTATCTGATCTCCTCTGCATTTTCTCATATTCCTTATTCTACTCCTGATAATAATAATTCTCTATCTGTACTAAGATATTCTGAGCTAGGAAACCTCTGTCAATTCACTCTAAATGCAATAGTAAAACTAAATTAAATAAACTAATTGAATTGACTAAATTCTGAGCTAGGAAACTTCAGTCAATTCACTCTAAATGCAAAACTAAAACTAAATTGAATAAATCTCATACGCTTACCTTGGAGTAACAAGCAAGAGTTTCTTCCTGAATCTTCATACATTATTACCTATATATGAGTATATATTAGTATTATGATTCCATATTTTCTTAATATTATTACCAATTTCAAATCCATGATTCCATGAAGTGAAATTAATTCACCTTTTTGAAACGAATAATTCTCCATATTGTGCTTCTCGAACCGAATTCATACTAGGATTATGTTATTTCGTAACAAGATTCCCCAACTTTTTATCACAGGAGCCTGGTAGGGACCAGATAGTGAAGAGCTAATTTGGGAGCAGAAACAAACTAATCGGTTTACGATGTAATTTTCCATCCCAGAATCAAATCATAACCAAACAAACGGACTAAACGTGTATAATGTGTCGACTTAACAAGCTCAATTCTCTCCGTATTTGTTTAAGAATCCAATTAAATCTGAGAGATGAACAGAATCAGCAATGAATACGTTCAATCAGGTCTGACAAACCTCCTCCGCCCTCGTTTACTCTATAAATTCAGCTGTCGAAAGTTGCATCCAGCCTCCGTTTGAGAGCAAATTAAATTTTCTGCGTCCTACACCAAAACCATTTTCACTGGTATCAGTCTACTCCAGTTTTGTCAACTTTGAAACTTGAATTTATTATCTTGTCTACTTTGTTGGTTTTGAAAACTTTAATTAATGCTTTACAGCGACAAGACTGCCTTGTCACGGAGCATTGCAAATAGGATTCACCCTCGTTTTCGAGTTTACTGGTAAGTTCGGAACTGTGCTCCTCAATTTGGGACTTCTGAGTTTTGCGTTGTCAAGAGAATGAGTACCACCACATACAACCAAGTTATTGAATAATCTTTCATATCAATAATCAAAATGTTATTTATCAAGAATAATATAACTTTAAGGGTTGTCATTACATTGTAGACTATCCATATTTTCACAGTTATGATAATAATCTTGTAGTTGCAAAACTATAGATACCGAACTATCGACCAGTACAAGGAATTGACATTCAGCCTTCTTCACAAAATAAATATATTTTCACAAAATATTTATATTCATACAAAATCAATTGAAAAAAGTGAATGAAAAATGGAATAACAATTAAAAACAATACAAGTCGAATGAAACATACTAACTTGATATGTTTATCAACCGGTAGTCAGTAAAAATTATTTCTTCAATATGTGAATATTTTATATTTGAGTGATAATAATGTGAAATATCTGTTTCATTTTTGGTTTCGATGCATCTTAATTTGATATAGGCCTATATTTAAAAACTGAAATTTTTGTTAAGTGAAGAACAAGACTTGGCCTATTTCGGACTATGTGTGAGCTTATCTCAATTTAGGAGAGGAATAGCACAAGGTTACTTTATTTTTTCTCGCCCTATAATTTTGATTATGTGCTTATTGTATGAATGAATGAATAAGGAATAAATAATCGCTGACTCTTCATGAATGTTTGTATAGCGAGTTCGATCCACAGCTGAAGCCGTCTCTCGCAACCCACATGCCATCCAATCTCCCTCTGCCAAATTACTCTTGCGTATGTCACTCTTTACTTATTTCATCCAAGTTTCAGGTGATCTTCTCCAAGTATAGTATATAGCTATTATGTTTGTATATACAGTATAAGTTATACCAGAGAAAACTCCTATAATGTAATTATAATTGTAATTCTGTGGTTATACTATTCTTGGGTCTTTCCCTCTTCCTTCTAACTGGTGGATTCCAATTAATTATCCTTTTGTACTACCGTTCATAATCCATTCTTTGCATGTATCCCATCCATACAAGTTGCCTTCTTTTGATCTCATCAACTGTTGAAATCCTTTTCACGACTCTGATCTCTGATCTCCAAATCTCTGATCCGATCCATCCGAGGTATACGGTAACTTCTTCGAAGGAAATCCATCTCTACTGCATTCAGTCTCTGGCTGTCCCTTTTTACTTTCCTTGCCCTATTACCATGTGTAAGGAGAGTATTGATTTCCGAAAAAATTTAAGGTACCCCAATTTCTAAATTTCTATACGTTCCAAGGATCCCTGAGTCCAACAAAGTGGTTTTTGGGTATTGATCTGTATGTGTGTGTGTGTGTGTGTGTGTGTGTGTGTGTGTGTGGTGTGTGTGTGTGTGTGTGTGTGTGTGTGGTGTGTGTGGTGTGTGTGGTGTGTGTGGTGTGTGTGTGTGTGTGTGTTGTGTGTGTGTGTGTGTGTTGTGTGTGTGTGTGTGTGGTGTGTGTGGTGTGTGTGTGTGTGGTGTGTGTGTGTGTGTGTGTGTGTGTGTGTGTGTGTGTGTGTGTGTGTGTGTGTGTGTGTGTGTGTGTGTGTGTGTGTGTGTGTATATGAGTGTATGTGTGTGAAATATAAGGATCCGACACGAACAATTTCGATCAAATGCAATTCAAGATGGCGGCTAAAAAAAAAAAAAATGTTGTCAAAAACAGGGGTTTTCGCGATTCTCTCGAAAACGGCTCCAACGATTTTGATTATATTCATTAATGAGCTCTATCAACTGCCACCAGTCCCATGTCTGTAAAAATTTCAGGAGCTCCGCCCCATCTGTGCAAAGTTTGATTCTAGATTCCCAAATATCAGGCTTCAGATACAATTCAAACAAAAAATTCCGAGTGGAAATATTGAGCATGAAGATCTCTACAATTAATGTACAGTAACATTTTCACCTAAAATTGAAAATAAGCTCGAAATTCGAGAAAATGTGATTATCCAATTGCAAACTATTGTCAACTGTTGATTATATTAAATGATTCACTATGAAGAGATAGCAGACCTCGTATGTCTCCAGTGTTATTGTCCTGTCACCAGCTGGCTCAGATCTTTGTTTATAAGCAGACTTGAGATGCGCGTGAACACTAGAGTCAGGTGATCAATTTTCATAACGGCAAGGAGAGTGTGTGAGAGCGCCACCAGATTGCGTTATTCTGAATGTTTCTGAGCCATATATCAGAATTCTTTGTACGATAGAGTTGTGAACTCTAACCTTAGTACTGCTTCAAATACTTTTGGACCAGAGCATGGAGTTTGAGCATGTCTAGCCTGCTCAATTCTATTGTGAGGCAAAACAATTATTTTTATTATATAAATGCTACACTTATAATTTTTTGTACAGGTAGTGGCGACAGGTAGGCCTAGTGATGGATGGTCGAGGTGCTTTCAGACGTAAGCGCGGCCGGCTGGTGCGGTGGGAGCGCGTGTGTGAGTGGAGCCAGCAGGCTCACTTCAGTCCGTGGGATGTGTTCGTCAGAGACTCCCTGCTGCAAATCGCCTGGCCCATGTCTCTATCAGCTGAGGTCGACATGTTCGGAGACCATGGGTCTGTCAAGCTCAGGTAAGAGATCATTGCATTGTATTGTTTTTAGCCTATTTATTGGAAAAATAGAAATCATCTTTAAAGTTCCATTTCTTTCATGATGATTCAGAGTTCCTTGGAAGCAATATTCCAGAATTTGGCATAGAAAACTACAGAAGAGTCTCCTCCAGGACCGAAATGAGAGATGATTGGAAGTTCGTTGAGAAAGAAAATCTGGATTCGCAAGAATCCAACAAATATTCCTGTTTGAATCACACAGAGGGTTCAAAAAAATAAATACACTCTTTGATAGTCAATGTAAACTGAAGAAAGTAACAAACAGCTATGAATCTTGTAGTACGATGCTTTGTCAAAAGGTGATGTAGCATGAAGATCCCGCATGAAAACTGTACGGCCGTTTCAGACCGTCGTAGCGCAGTTTGAGTGACGTCTTCGGGCGATGTAGCTTATTGAGCAAGCTATGAACAGTTTATAACAAAAATTATTTATTCATTCTTTTTGTATTTGATCATACATTGAGCAGTGGTGAGTGTTATTGTTAAGTTCAGAGCGCTTCCCGAAATGAGCGACGGTCAACCACATGATTAGCGATGCGTATTATTAAGCGTATTATACCGCCATCTCTGCAAGGGGATGCTACGCCGGTTTGGAATGATCCGTTTGTTTGAGATTGAGATATACGTCCTCCAAAAGACATCGTTGAAGTACGTCTGAGTGTTCGTTAAGAACGGCGGTCTGAAATGGCCTGTCAGTGCGTTACCAAGATAATTAACTGTCGAAGGGTGTATAAATTTTTTAAGCCCTTTAGTATGTTAGTTTTGGACATGTCTTTAATAAGTTAAAATATGTATGCCAAAAAAAGGATAATTATTGAAAAAATCCTCAAAAAATATTTGAACTGGTTGTTGGATTTGGAAAAATAGATGATCATCTGCAATAATCATTCTCACTAGATCATGGATATTAATGGTTGAGTTCAAAGCCACTGATCAATTTCATCGGGTTTTTTTACGTTCAGTAGAAAACATGATCACAGATGAACCACAGAATGGAAAGTCGGCTTGTATCTTGACGCCATAATCCGCCATCTTGAAAGAAAGTGTAGCATTGTAATACAGCAGTAGTTTTAATTTCTAACAAGATGATGCAGTCATGTTTCGTGGTCTTGGTGCACTCAAATCTTGGTTAGATTGATACCTTCCATTTTGTGTGTATTCTGTGGCTAAACGGTTGCTCATGAGTCATGACTGACAGATGTTTCCCCTGTTGATCATATTTTGTAAACAAAACTAGAACTTAACCTATTTCATTGTAATCAATTAAAATGGAAAACCATCAGGTGATTGGAATAGTTTTAAATGCTTTGTAAAATATTTCAAATGTTATTGAATTTATGTAATCATGCATTTCTCTGCATGTCTGTTTACGTTCAGCTACTCTATTTACGTTCTTCTCCATCGGTGGAAAAGTACGATTAACTGATCAGTGAGCGAACCGAATATGAAGTATTTTTTTCTTATCAGTTAGACCAAAGACCTTGAAGAGGTATAAACGCACAATACCTATGCCTTCCCAATGCTAGCTCTTACTTGAAATTAAAGGTTCCATTGAGGTATTTTAGCGCTAGATATTATATAATATATATTTTTTGTAATATTATAGATCACAAAAATTTTCAAGATCTTTAGTATGTAATAATCTTCCAGGCTGTCCCTTAATGGCCGATTTCAATTCCATATAATCTAGCGCTGCATGTGAGTCTATGCATCGTTCAACGACAAAACAGTACTTCGTTCAGAGCCACGTTCACTCATCGATCTCATCGTTCACTCACCGATCAGTGGCTTTGAACTCAACCAATGTGAATATTCTGTGATCGATTGCTTGATCCATAACGTCACATTATCTGCTTCATGCAAGCATGAAAACCACTGTTTTGTGTACTACAGGATTATTCTATCCTTCATCATAACGCAGCACAGATCACTCAGACGTTATTGATCCTGAAAAAATTAATGCTGAAATGAATGAATGAATAATTAATTTATTGCCAAATTAGGGACATATAACAATATGTATATTATTACAAATTATATATTATTGTTTACTTTACAAATAAAAATAATCATAAACAATACAATAAGTTTTGGCGTAACTGGGAAAAGGAACCTTGAGCTCCTGCCACGAGTTCTAAAAATAAGAAATACACTTTTCAATCTAATAACAGCAGTACAAATAGAACAACAAATGTTGATGGATGATAATCTACGCATGTTGAATTTCCAAGTCAATAATCCAAGTACTTGGTAAACGAAATATAAGTGCACAGACGAATAATATAATAATTGTCAAGTTTTGATAATATTTTAACACAGTAAAAAGAGTTCTTACAAGGCAGTTCAAAAGGAAAAATCAGAAATTGCAAATACTAACTTTGAATCCATTCGTCTGTCGTAAGATATCACCAAAGAAATATTTTGCATCAAATAATACTTTTGGCGTTACTACAAATAGGAAATTACTCGATAACAAAATGTAAAAACTTTTTCTCTCGCTTATAGTCAGGAAATAACGCTGGCTATAAAGTTACCAGAGCAGACTGCGTTTCCTCTACATGAGAATAGAAACTTCAATGCAACTCAATTTCATTCTTGCTGGAGGAAAATACATAAAAAGACATCTAACATAAAATGACTGTGACGGTACTGTTCCATTACTCAATTACTATGAACTCTTGGGGTACAATAATTGCATTTGTGGATCTTGTCTGGAGTTTGATACAGTTTTCCACGAGGATAGTTTGGTTATAAAGACGTGAATATTTCTATAGTTGAATATAAGTCCTAAATCGACCACTCAAATTACTCCAGACTTATCTGAATGTAGTTCGCCCCTACTCTTGTGGAGATGGACTGCAGTTTCAAAGGTAAATTCTGAAAATTCTGAAAATACTCGTGAGCTTAGCAAAGATAGTTAAATATTTGAATGGTATCTCACATGTAACATTGAATTTCATTGATAAATAAAATTGTTCCTCTCTTATGAATCAAGAAGTGATTGAAATCATGGTAGAAATAACTTGAATTCAATCATTATATTAGAATCTATATGGCTTTAACTTGAACTATTGCTTTCAAAATAAGTCATCAATGTGTTACTGTATAATAATTATTTCAAATATTCTATGAATATTCCAGCAATAGGTTAACTGCAATTTCTGATAAAATCTTCCAACTTTATAGTGTGTCTGAGACTTACAATGAACTGGATTTAATCAAGAGATCAACAAGTATTGCTTGATTAAATCTGCGAATCATCACTCTACTTCTAAGAATCTTAAGTCTCTGAATAATTTCTTAGTGATGATCAATAATAAAACTGGGTAATGAAAAAATTATAATCAATGAAACATGAGAGCGTGAATCAGTCAAGTAAGTTTTTTCGACTCAACCTATTTCAGAGGTACCATTTAGGGAGAAAAACAAAGAGGGAGGTTGTTTGAATTTTGTGCACGGCTTCAAAATTTGGATCTGATTATTAGTGAACTAGAATGAATATTCAGGATTTTTTCTCAAAATGGCAATGCTATTTGAAGGTGTTTTCTCTATCTCCATCATTATCGTATTTATTTCTGAGCCAAGCCTAGAGCCCATGAACCTCAGCGGAAACCTGTCAAAGATGTGGAGGTGGATATGTGTGAAGAGGTGGATAGTGGATGTAAAATACTTTGATTCTTGGGGCAGGTTGCATGCCGAAAAATCTTTTGCACAATGATTCATTCTTCATTCACATTCCCAATATATTATAAGTTGAAATAGCATTGAGTTCATTTATAGTGGAACTGGCAATGAAAACAGGATTCTTTTCAGTGGTCTATGTGCAAGTCGATCTCTCTCATTCAACTTGTCTCCTCACTCATCACTCACTTCCTCTCACAACTCCTCAATACCTCTCACTCTATTTTCTTCCACCACCAATCGCATTTCCATGAGAACCCTGCGGGAATGAACGAGAAAGTTCAGTTTATCCAAGCTTGTATATCTGTCCCAGCTATCGAGCAATATAATAATTGTGCTATGAATAGTAGTGATGTTCATTGAAGCGGAAATTAAATGGATTTCTACCCGCTGCGGAAATAGAAGCTGTGTTGATGTTGATAACAGGTGTTCCGTACATAGTTGCTCGTCACATCAACTCAATTTCATAAATTTCTCAACAAATGCTAGGGCCGGGATTTCTTTTGTATTATGATTAACATGTTCATGATGGTCCTACCATGATGGTATAATAGGATTTAAGGTCAGATTATGTGATGACCATAGTTATTCCACTAAGTTGTATGTAAAGTGTAAAAGTAAGCATCAAGGCTCATATATATGGTATATGGTATACTCACACATACGCGATTCAGGTCGAGAAGAGACTCAACTCTAGTCGAGAGCATGATTTTGTTTTCAAATGGTGACAGTCGCGGAGACTAGAATCGACTTGTCTGAGTGTCACCATTTGGAAACACACACTCTCGACTAGAGTCGAGTCTCTTCTCGATCTCAGTCGCATAAGTGTTAGTTGAACCTAAATCGTGCTAAATCTTCATTGAATTGGAGGGCTTGAGTTCTAATAGCCACTCTATTCTATCTGTCCAATTTCCGACTCCATACATAGCAATTTAAATAATAAATAATTGTAAATAAATAAATAAATGAATGAATGTAAAAAAAAGAATTTTACAAAAATATTATCACTTCAGCGGTAGAGGAAACATGGACTATTTCATTGTTTATTTAAATAACATGTAGCTCTTTTCGATTGCTATACCATCATTAATCTCTTGTGAACTGAAAATTGAGCATCAATCAGCGAAGAATACAATGTCTATCTAGTGAAACCATACACATCTGCCTTCCTTACGTATCAAGGTGGAAGATTTCCATTTGCTAAGACTAGATATCATATCACAGTTCTCGGATACTATAGTCAACCGCACGAAAATAGTCCGATGGAAATTGGAACAGATTGGTGGAGAGTTGCCAAATAAGAGTTAATCAACGCTGTTCATAGCTGATCATGAAGAAGAGAAGTTAATAATACACCTGACGAATTGGCAACATCTAAGTTATAGGTACGAAATTGTGGTGAGGAGGTACTCAGTCGTTCCAGTTACCATCGGACTATTTTTGTGTTGTGTACTATGACAAATAACATAGTTCTGAGTTGTTAGCTTAATCCGGTAACTGTACTACTGCATATTATTGTCACAGGAAAAACCAATTGAAATTAGATTACTCGCTTGAGAGCAAAAGAGTTTGATGAGAGTAAAAAGCAAACATAATATTCCAGCAATTCAATCAATATAATATTGTGAAATTTCACATCAATAATCTCGTCGAACTTCTAACACACCATTATAATAATTTGACACAATCTAGGCCATGTTGAAATTTTGGTAGTATTGTATAGTTGACTAACTTGTCGGCGATACCTTAGGTTGTTATTGTTCCTTCCATCACTGCCTGAGAGATGATAATTGACTATGAAAGCGAATGTGGCTCATTTGCATATTGAGTAGACGTGCTATGCTGGGATTGTGTGCTGTCATCTATTACTCTGACAACTGACTGCTTTCTTGCACTGTGGGACAGCCTATGTTCTAATATTGATGCTTCACTAACCGAAACACACTTATAATTTGTCATTGTTCCAGAAAGATGAAATTATTGATGAAATATTCAAATGCTCGTGAGAACACGAAAAGTTTGATATTGAATCTGCAATGCTGACAAGATCTTTGTGTTCCTATTGAGAAATAATCTATTAAAAATCGAAAATCATAGTGTGTGGTGGAAGGGATGAGAGTGACATGAGGTGATAGTGGTTATGATTATCAAAAAATTATTATTAATTTGTGATGGGAAGGGTAATAAAAAGGTTGGAAGGCTTACGTAGGAAGGCTGATAGAATAGCTAATACGAAGGCGTTTTGGGATGAAACGGATAAGATCCAAATGAGTAGCTTACATTCAAGATCTCAGACCGGTTTTTTTGCGCAATTACCGAGAAATAAGGAAAAACTCTACCCCTTCCCCCTCCCCCTCTAGAGTTTGCGCATGCGCAAACTCCCCCTCTCCTCCCCCTCACCCTCTCCTTCTCTCTCTCCTTCTCCCTCTCCCTCTCCTTCTCCCTCTCCTTCTCCCTCTCCTTCTCCCTCTCCCTCTCCTTCTCACTCTCCTTCTCCCTCTCACTCTCCCTCACCCTCTCCCTCTCCCTCTCCCTCTCCCTCTCCCTCTCCCTCTCCCTCTCCCTCACCTTATCTTATCTCCCCTCTCCCAGTGAGGACGAGGGGGTTGAAAAGAGAGAGATATATCTCTCTCTCTCAGTGAGGGAAAAAAAAATTTCCCTTTTTGGAGGAAAAATTCCCTCTCTCTCTATACTGACAGATTAAAGTGAATCCATCTAATGATATACTGACAGATTAAAGTGAATGCTAAATGAGGGAAAAATTCTCTACTGTCAAATTAAAGTGAATCCATCTAATGCTCTACTGTCAAATTAAAGTGAATCCATATTTCTACATCTAATGCTATACTGTCAAATTAAAGTGAATCTGTTACATCTTTATACTGAGTGAATCTGTATAATTTCCCTTTGAGGGAAAAATTCTCTACTGTCAAATTAAAGTGAATCTGTTACATCTTTATACTGACAGATTAAAGTGAATCCATCTAATGCTATACTGTCAAATTAAAGTGAATGCTAGATGAGGGAAAAATAATGTCCCTTTGAGGGAAAAATTCTCTACTGTCAAATTAAAGTGAATCTGTTACATCTTTATACTGAGTGAATCTGTTACATCTTTATACTGTAAAATTATAAAGTGATTGCAAATTAATACAATGGTTTGCTTTCCACCCGACGGTTAAGAAAAATTTCACAAATTTATATTGAAATTTTCTATGTGCTGTACAAACTGCAGGCGTTATTTTTAAGTGTTTCTCCGAGAATATCTATAGTAAATTTAGTATGAACAAGCATTCCAAAAATGGCTATAGATATCCTCAGACCTATATCACTTGGGGTATCAGCTCTATTGATGTCTTAACAGAGAGAGGTCAATGATCTAAGTTGATCTTTTACATTTTTTATCTGCAATGTCATACAAGCATTTCCAAAGTTCATCGGAATTTGTAACAATAGTTGAGAAATCATTTGCACTACAATAATGTAGATGACCTGTATCTAGTATGTCCAATAATTCGAAAATCTCAGATAAAATTGGAAAATGTACATTTTCTGTTTTTGTTAACGCTAGATCAACATCATCGCCTTGGAATCCTGTTGAAAATTTAATATTTTTTGCAATAGAATCAAATTCATTGAATGAAATCGACATCAAGAGGCGAGTTAATTTTTTGAATTTTGCAAAGCTAAAACACTGCATGACCTTGATTGCTATGAACTATAATTGATAAGGTAGGAATGTGCACTTAGCTGTAACAGTTGTGTCTGAGGGGGCGTATCTCTTGATAAAAATGGCTATAGATATCCTCAGACCTATATCACTTGGGATATCAGCTCTATTGATGTCTTAACAGAGAGAGGTCAATGATCTAAGTTGATCTTTTACATTTTTTATCTGCAATGTCATACAAGCATTTCCAAAGTTCATCGGAATTTGTAACAATAGTTGAGAAATCATTTGCACTACAATAATGTAGATGTCCTGTATCTAGTATATCGAGCAGTTCGAAAATCTCAGATAAAATTGGAAAATGTAAGGGAAAAAATAATTTCCCTGAGGAAAAAATAATTTCCCTTTCTACTATCAGATTAAAGTGAATCCATCTAATAACTTATACTGTCAGATTAAAGTGAATCCATCTAATAACATATACTGTAAAATTGCAAATAATTGGTTTGCTTTCCACCCTACAGTTAAGAAAAATGTTCAATCAATAATATTTATATTGAAATTTTCTATGTGCTGTACAAACCTGCGGGCGTTACTTTTTTGGTAAGTGTGTTCTCCGAGAATATCTATAGTAAATTTAGTATGAACAAGCATTCCAAAAATGACTATAGATATCCTCAGACCTATATCACTTGGAGGGAACATACTCAAGCTCTATTGATGTCTGACATATTTTAACAGAGAGAGCCCAATGATCTAAGTTGATCTTTTACATTTTTTATCTGCAATGTCATACAAGCATTTCCAAAGTTCATCCAGAGGCGAGTTAATTTTTGAATTTTGCAAAGCTAAAACACTGCATGACCTCGATTAAGTTATGAACAATAAAATTGATAGGTAGGAATGTGAACTTAGCTGTAACACAGTTGTCTCTGAGGGGGGCATATCTAATTGTAGACAGACAACATGTACGAGCTTTATGCAGTCTCAATGCATGCAAGCAATAAACACACTGTAATTCCTTTCCGTTGTAGAAGAATCCATAACGTGCAAAGTTTCTTTTCTGTGCATTCGTATACATCGGTGCCAATTTCATACTTTGCATTCGATTGTTTTCGCACAAGAAATTATTTGTTTGATACATATTTTTAAACAGCAAAGAATTATAATGTTGAGCAGAGAATAAAGCACATCTTCCATCGGGTCTATATTTATGTATCTTACATGCATCATAACACCATGAAGTGGTGAAAAAGCTGAAATCAGGCTTGAGAAAGTCCTCCGGTATGCATTGTACGTTAGAATGCAATCTTCTCAAAAACTTTGCTTTCTCAGTTCCTTTTGTGAAAATTTTCTCATAACCTGCAAGGTAATCACGTATTAATGAGTCACTGTATTCTAAATCTCCATCTTCCCATTTTATTTTATGATAGTTACGTTCCAGCCATGTTACATCGTTATACAATTTTGCGCTCAATTCCATCTTTGCAAATGGTGATTTGAAATGGAATACAGCATAATTATTGCACTCGTCAACGATAGCAAGTTCTTTCACAATAATTTGATTACAAGTTTGTTTAAACCAGTGAAGATCAACCGTACCAATTTTCGTAGGTGTCTGCTTTTGCACTCCTTTCTGTTCCTCTTCACGTATCTGTTCCTCCTCACGTTTCTGCTCCTCCACCTCCTCTTCCCCCTCCTCTCCCGACTTCTGGATTGGTGTACTGCTTCTCCTTGGTTCATAATAGAAACTTGTTGATTCAATATCGTAAAGTACCGACGACTGAGTTTGAGCTTTGTCCAAAATATCAGAATCAAGATCACACTGGATACCAATAGAGCGAGTTTGTGGCTTGTCCAAAATATCAGAACACAAAGAAAAGGACATGATTCCTGTTCAAAGGTAAAACTGATAATGGCTTACATTTGGCGCAGTACACACCTTATATAACCTGCAGTGATGCACTCTATCAACAAATTACTGAACTTCTCAATTTAACAGCACGTACTCCGGAGTACATATCATGTTATTTTCATAATTTCTCTGGTTTTGATTCGCATTTTATTCTGAAATCGCACGGTAAATGTAAAAAAGAAATTTCCTGCATCGCGAATACGTACACTAACTTAATCTAAAAGAAAAAATGGAATTTTCTATTAATTTGGAATAATACTTTCAAATCGAATTCGCCTATTCAGATCATCTATTTGAAATGAATTTTCAAAATGCATTTCAAATAGTTGATGTGAAAAAGTCAAACACAATAATATTGAAAGTCATACAGATAAGAATGAATGGAATGCCAATCCAGCCATGTGTACGATGCATTCATTCATACAAGACCTTGCAAGGTCGCAAATGAATGAAATGCATCACACCAGATGTGGCAGGCCAACGCCCTCACTTCACAACAAGGAAGGCAGAGCGTTGAGCCGACCTTGACACAGTGAGCGATCGGCCGATGTTGTCAGCTCATGCGCATGCTTGCGCGTGCGTACACACTTCATTCTATAAAACACATTTTAATTTTTCTTATCACTCAATGCAACTTGGAGAGTGAGTGATTGAGTTCTCTACACGTATACTAGTGTGATAGGTGAGTGAAAAATTTTTATAGAATAACAAACTATTTTTTATTGATATATAACAAATAAATTATGCGGTTAACAAAGTAGGTTATGTATATGCTGATAGGCGATGCAATTGTCACCTTAACACAATACTTGAAAATTATAGATTATAATGAAAATATATGTAATGGCTTGTGTCAAAACTAAATAACACAATACTTGAAAATTGTGATTTACAAGATATAGGTTATAATGCCGAAAGGCGATGTAATGTCAAGTCCGAAAATTTGTTACAAGATTATTAACAAAATAACTTATAAGTAATAATAAAATTCATAAAATGTTAAATGGTAATATAATTATCATGATTTAAATTTTATGCATTTTAACAATGTTTATGTCAGTCATGCACTGATTAATATGTTTCACAAACAGTAACAATGATTTGCATTATCAAATTGCATTATTTGCATTAATAAATGATTTTCATTTTAAAAGTAATAATATCATAAATTCATAAAATGTTAACTGAAACCCTAAAAGTAATATACTATTTTTTTATTGATATATAACAAGTAAATTATGCGGTTAACAAAGTAGGTATGTATATGCTGATAGGCGATGCAATTGTCACCTTAACACAAAACTTGTAAATTATAGATTCATACAACCTCAGCTGAGTGAAGTGGAGGAAACACAATACTTGAAAATTATAGATTATAATGAAAATATATGTAATGGCTTGTGCCAAAACTAAATAACACAATACTTGAAAATTGTGATTTACAAGATATAGGTTATATTGCCAAAAGGCGATGCAATGTCAAGTCCAAAAATTTGTTACAAGATTATTAACAAAATTAGTAATAATAAAATTCATAAAATGTTAAATGGTAATATAATTATCATGATTTAAATTTTATGCATTTTGACAATGTTGATGTCGGTCATGTACTGATTAATATGTTGACAAACAGTAACAATGATTTACATTTACTTTTAAAATTTTGGATGTCTTTGGGGGTCAAGATCAGCGTGAAACGTTCAGGTATGTAAACATCTGTTGTTCTCTGACCTGACAGCCGGATCTTGAGCACCACGCGACGACCATGTTGATTGCAGACCTCCCTCACGTCCTCAATAGGGTAAGGCGTACCCTCCATCAACTCTCTTAGAGGAGTCCAGGGTTTCGGGGCGTACCTATTGATGACAGTGAGGAAGTGCTCCTCGGGGAGAATTTCATCCTTCTCCTGCTGTAACAGCGTCATTATGGAGCTGTCCTCCTCATCCTCTCCACCACACGTTTCTGTTGAAAAATATTTCATTAGACTCTTATTTGTTTCAGGTTATAAAATCATACAAGAGAGAGAGATCTTGCACTCAACAGATTCACTACTCAAAACTGTGACTAATAACTCGCAAATTCTCTGACATGAGAGAGTGATCTTGCGCTCAACAGATTCACTACTCAAAAAATGTGAGTAATAACTTGGAAATTCTCTGACATAACTCTCAATTATCGGAAAAAAAATTTTTCACTTCATTACAATCAACATAAATGATTGCAGAAAACATAAATATTTCACCTTTCATTAATCATGCAAATTTTTGTTTCACACTCAAACAACATATGATTTGATTTTTCATATATATATATATATATATATATATGTAATCAGTATGTTATTCTCCAATTCAAATTGTTTCAGTAGGAATGTTTCATGCAACATATTTAGTAAACATGTTTAAACAATACAACCATCGTGTGAAAAATTTATCTGTGTTCGGATTGTTTTGATAGCACAATTAGAAGTCAAGCTCAGTCTTTGCTCACAGTAATTTCATATTTATTCGAGTAAACATATAGAGACTTGTAGTAATGTACACAAAAGATTTTATCGATTATAGATTCATAGATTATAAAATCTTTTGTGTACATTACAATAATAATATTTTTGTATGCTAACCTTCGATTGAGTGAGGACGTCGGGCTCCTCATCCTCGTCGAAAAACAGCCTCCTCTTGACAGACTGCTTGGGGGCGGCAGGCACAGATGTTAGAGCTGCTCGTCGCGGCGCCCAAGTTGCTTGCGTCGGAGGGGTACTGTCTCCCACGATGATGCTGGAATCCTCATCTTGGACGAAGATCCCTTGTTTCTTCAAGGGATCTGAGGTTGAGGCTGAGGAGGAGGTGGCGGCAGCAGCAGAGGCGACAGCTGATGTTGTAGCCGTGCTGCGGCGCTTCTGCTGCTGCTGCTGTTCCCAGTAGTTCAGCTCCCCTCTCCGGAGGCGGGCTGTCTGGTAATAAGAATGTTGTGGAGGATGAGGATGCACGGTGTGACTTGTCCATGGTGTTTTGAAAGTGTCGAGAATTTTAGTGCGTACTAATAGCTCTCTAACGTGAATGATGATTTTCCACTGAGAAAAGCAATTATATAGCAAGTCGTTTCTCTGTCTGTTGCAGGCTTGTACGAGTGAGATAGAAACACAAAGGAGGCATGTATCACAATTGGCGAACACTGCCGATACTCCCCAGAGCTTTAGCTCGATGATAACATTTGATTGTAAGTGAAAATTTTTGTTACATTCTCATATTTTTGTGAAATAACACTAAATTGATTTTTATAATATATATTTGGTTACAGTTATTAAATATTTCATTGTTTTTCACAGCATTTTCTCACCTCACAACTCGGTCTCATAAGCAGTTGTGCTCTCGTGAGGGAAACTTACCTGCATCGAGAAAATCATAGCCGAGGAGCTAAGCTGGAACAATACCTGAACCGAGTCGAGGAGCTGAGAGAAGCATATCCGATTATTTCATTTCGTCAAATCAACACATGTAAGTTCATTTTTACTTAAATTTTCCTCTTCTCCGAGGACAATATTGTTCTCCATGTTAGATCCTTCAACATGGAAGTAAGAGGAGCTCATTTTTCAAACATGAATCTTATCTTGACAGTGTTTTCTATCATCAATGAGATAACGCATTTTAATATTTAACCAAGCAGTAGCAAAGTTGATGCATTTCATTTATTTACAATATTGCACACATACTTGATTTCGATCTTTCTTTGTCAATCTTGTTCTAAGCCTGTTTCATCTGAAGAATCTCGTAAAAAATTCCAGATAAGTTTATTTAATTGTTCTTTTGTTAAATGAGCATTGTTTTCTATTATAACCTTCTTAATTCTATTGATAGAGTGTGTAAGGATTGCGCTATGTCCTCCTTCCTCCTCCTTTGTACTCTGTTCTCCTCCTCCTCCCCTCCGAGGACAAAAATTGTCCTCCGTTCTCCTCCTTTGTCCTCCTCCTTTGACCTCCTCCTCCACTCGTTTAGCAGGAAAGAAAAAATGAGAGAGGAATCAGGAGAAGGGGAGAGAGGTCAATGTCAACACTCAATGTCACAATAACTTTCTTTATTTTTAAATTATTATACATACATCAAAGCATATCTATGACCAAATCAAATACAGAAAGTAACTCTTTCCTTATTCCTACTGGGTGTATATTTAAAAACATCTAGCTTGATTCTAATTTTATAATTCAAATCTATGTTCGACTTTTCAAATTCTTCCTCTAACCAATAGTTTGAGACATACAATGCTTCCACATTTTCAAACTGTAGGATATACCGAGTATTGTTTCTATTGTACACTTCTTTTATTGCAATAATGACTAACTCTATACCTTGTGGTAACTCTTCCAATCTTTTACACTGTCCTACTTTTACTTTCCTTTAATTTCCAGCATTGTGATGTTATTATACTGCTCCACTTCTTTTTGTGTGAAGGAGTGTCTTCCAAGTTTTTCCAAACATCTGGGAGAAACTTAACTGATTCTATTCTAGGAAATGTATGTCCATTATAGCTTGACATACCATTGACTGTAATTACACAAATTTTCTCTTCCCTTGGTAGACAAATAATTTCTTTTTTGTCAGTTTAAGGGATTACAAAATAACCCTTTTTCTTGAGAGTTTCGATAGCTTTGTATGCATTAATGAAAACATTTTTATGGGAGCCCTTTACAAAGTAAACGTTTTTCAAAGCATCTTTCTCCCCTAGTACACCTACATATGGGAATTTCCCAGTATTATTCACAGTAAATGCAGTCACATTATAAACTCCACTAGGCTCAAAATTTCGCCAATGTGAATGGAAATATGGCCCAAGTTCCTCTTTCAAATTTTCTATTTCTTCCTCAAATACATTTTAATCAATTAAGTGAATACCATTCTGTTCCTTTAGAAAAAATGTTTGGACATTTCATTATTTATCAAAATTTGGGAACAGAATAGTTTTGGGCTGTGCCTGTGTTCTACCCGATCATATTCATATGATTTGTAATTATATCAACGAATAAATAAATGAATAAATAAATAAAATCATAGGCAGACAATTGAAAAATTACAAGCTTTGAGTAAACTGGAAAATTACATGCTGGTAAACCTCATGATCACAAACAAAAGTTCCTTTTGTAAAAATTTTTTCATAACCTGCGAGGTATTCACGGATATTGTCTCATTCCATTCCAAATCTCCATCTTCCCATTTTATTTTATGATAGTTACGTTCCAGCCATGTTACGTCGTTAAACAATTTTGTAGTCAATTCCATCTTTGGAAATGGTGATTTGAAATGAAATACAACATAATTATTGCTCTCATCGACAATAGCAAGTTCCTTTACAATAATTTGATTACAAGTTTGCTTAAACCAGTGAAGATCAACCGTAGCAATTTTCGTAGGTGTCTGCTTTTGCACTCCTTTCTGTTCCTCTTCTCGTTTCTGTTCCTCCACCTCTGGCGCCCCCTCCTCCTCCTCCTCCTCCTCTCCCGACTTCTGGATTGGTGTACTACTCCTCCTTGGTTCATAATAGAAATTTGTTGATTCAATATCGTAAAGTAGCGACAACTGAGTTTGAGCTTTGTCCAAAATATCAGAATCAAGATCACACTGGATACCAATAGAGCGAGTTTGTGGCTTGTCCAAAATATCAGAACACAAAGAATAGGACATGATTCCTGTTCAAAGGTAAAACTGATAATGGCTTACATTTGGCGCAGTACACACCTTATATAACCTGCAGTGATGCACTCTATCAACAAATTACTGAACTTCTTTCACCATGCTCGTGAGTGGCGTGTACTCCATCACACGATCGCTAATTAAAATGCAATACGCGGAAGTATTTGCAGGTACTGCACTATTAAATTCCATTTCAATACGAACATCTGTCGATGATTTCAAATGACTGGTTGGTGTGAACAATCTACAACAATCAGCGGTGTTGATTCACAAAACGTTTTAAAATCGATTTCTGTTCCGAGTTTGCTATTGATTGAATGATTATAATACGAGGGTGCGAAATCCAGGAACATCCGGTATAAAACTTCCTTCTTACCTAGCAGATTTTCGTATGGATAATACTCACTATTCAAATATACTTTAACATTGTAAATATTACAGCTGTCAAAATTAGATATTGATTTTTTAATTTTATTCTTTCGATCAGTTTGAAATGCAATTATAATATATTTTGGAGTATCAAAATTTGATGTCGTGCGTACTGACCAAGAATGAACAAGTGAATTTTGCAAATTTGGTAATTCACAAATTTCCCAATGGCGGAAACTTAATTTCAGTGGAGTGTCGGCATCGAGCAGTCTCAAAAATTTCAATCACACATGATCTTCTAAAGTAATGTAGGGCATCCGCCATTGGAGCTTAGTAATTTTTACACTAACCTCTGTACCGGTTGCAGACTCGACGCAATTGAGGTCTGAGGGCGACCTCAATAATACAAGCTCTTGTTTCAAGTTTAAAATTATTCTTTGAAAATCTTCAAAAAATGGAAGGATTAATTTCAACGGCACACAGAAAGTGAATTTATTATCTGTTAGCTCATATCCTGCTCTGTCAAAACCAGCTAAATGATATGTGTTTTTATCAGGTGCGTTCTTCACAAGAATAGCTTTAATTGTAGAAGTTAAACCAATTAATCTTGATTTGGAAATTTGTTGACCTGCTAATTTGTATCATATTTCATCAAAAAGGTTGCCCACTATGTTACTGCTTAATTTATAGTCTGCCGCAACGGGTGCACCAGCCGCTTCAGTTGTTACCCCACTTTCGTTAATCGCAGGGGTTGCCGGCTTTGTACAGCTCACCGTTCCCTCAATTAATATAAAAGATTTGCAAGGTAGAGTATAAACATCCAGTGAATTTATTCCAATTCGAGCTTCATCAGAGTTCTTTATCTCTTGACCCAAATAAACTGTATGTGTATGAAACTGGAATTTGGTTATGTCATTATAAAACTGAAGCTCTGTCTGTACGTCCAGAATATCACTAATTGCGGCCCCTCCTGACATGTCGCCAATCAACTATAAAACCTAATCTTTCCAAAGTTCTCGCACTTTTAGCTGATAACGCCCTATTATTATGTTACTAGATGTTGACGCTATCGCGACCTTTTCTCTACTAAGGTCCTGATTATGCGTACACGTACTACGTGTACGCGGGTTGAAAATAAGATATCCCATTACTTTTGTTTTTCACGTATGTGCAGTCTAATTGTAATTGTATCTGTTTGCTTTATGAACTCACAGCTAGCGCACAAGTTTAACTTTGCTGGCTGTGCCAAATCATTCATGTTTTGTAACTATTATGTAAAAATTTGGCGAAATAAACATTCTTATTCTTATTCTTATTCTTATATCTCCGCGGAAATCAATGAACGATCCGTTCTGGTCTGTTACCTTACATTAATAGTTTGAATTCGACGTGTATTCAAAGGTACATAAATAATTGGAGAGGGTACTTCATTTATTAAATAACCGCTAGGAACCTTTGGCAAAAATTCGTAGATTATATGTTTTTCTTTTCCATTAGAATAACTGCCACATGCTAAATTACATTCAACAAGAATACCATCAATGCTCGATATGTTAACCAGATGTTTGGAATAATACCATTTATTTGCTTGTAAAACTACATTATCAAAACCGAGTATCTTAGCAATCGAATCAGAGCGTGTTAAATCAATAGGCTTATCAGAATAAATTTCAATCTTCATAGTATTTGCATTTGCACGTATAATAAGTTTATTCTTCTTCCCATCAATATTCAATTTATTCTTTAAAGATTTTATAATATCTTCAAGTTCATATGCACCGGTATCCAACAAGATTAACTTATCACCATATTTGAAGCTAGAATTTGTTCCTTTGTTTATGTTTGCAATACTATTGTAACTACAAAAATTAATCAGACCAATTTCCCATTCACTATTTTTGTCCAATTCTATAATTTCTTGTAAATGTTCGTAAAGGTTACTTGACTTTGATCTTAACGTTATAACGACCATCTTGAAATGTGTGTTCAACACAAACACTTAATTACAACTGATTTGCAAGAAACAATAACGTGAGATGACCACAAATATCACTATCTAATGGTTGCAGGTGATCCAAATTATAAAATATATTTACTCCATTTTCTTTTTTCCAATATTTGTCCAATTCGTATGGAGGTTGTAAATTTCCAATGGATCAAAATACCATACATTACTTCCTACCTTCTTATATGCAATCCAGTGTTTCCCCGGTTGGCTGTGCTTGTCCAAATTCACGATCGCATTTTCGTTTTTTAGAATTTTTTTGGGTAATGCATCTAGCATATATATTCCTCTTAACGAATTTGTAATAGCTAGCCCAATCCATTAAATCATAGTTACTCAATTCTCCTTCAATATCCATGCCTTCTTCTTCTTCTTCTTCCTACTCTTCTTTGTTGTTCTACGTTTCTTAACTTGAGGAAATAAACTCACACCATATGATGATGGTGGGGGTGGGGGTGGAATTAAAAGTCGCCCACCACTAAGTGGGGGGTACGGCTTCAAATAATACCCTTTACCTGCTATATGTTGTTTCAACTGAGCTATAGCCTTGCGTCTAATATCATACTATAACTTCTCCTCTCATTCTTCTTCTTCTTCTTCTTCTTTCTCAAAGAACCACCAAAGTAATTTTTAGCTTTCATTACATTCGTAACAAGGTAACTGAGACCTCTCTCGGCTAGGGGAGTTTTCGGATTTTTAAAAATTTCCCACGCTGCGTTCGCTAGAATTCTGTCAGCTTTGGCTCGATTAGAATTATCACTATTTAGTGAATATGCTATATCGTGGGCCTTACAAGCCTGGTCAAGTTTGTTTATTCCAGGATCTCCACGTGCTAATCGCTTTTCAAGTTTGGTTCCTGGTCCGCAATACTGGTAGCCAGGTGCTATGGGGATTTCAAAGGGTGTTACATCGATCAATTTATTTAAAATAGTTGAAGTAATACCTGTAGCAGCCCCTGCCGCCCCTTAAGTACTTTCGCGGCCGAGCTTAAGAAGCCTCTCCCTCGTTTTCTTCCACTTTGCTTTCTCTTACATACCACCATTTTCATTACCTTTCAACTCAATGGTTGAACATTAACTAAAGTTAATTAATTAATCATTACACTAACTTAATCTAAAAGAAAAATGGAATTTTCTATTAATTTGGAATAATACTTTGAATTCATCTATTCAGATCATCTATTTGAAAATGCATTTCAAATAGCTGATGTGAAAAAGTCAAACACAAAATAATATTGATAAGAATGAATGGAATACCAATCCAGCCATGTGTACGATGCATTCATTCATACAAGACCTTGCAAGGCACAACAAGGAAGGCAGAGCGTTGAGCCGACCTTGACACAGTGAGCGATCGGCCGATGTTGTCAGCTCATGCGCATGCTTGCGCGTGCGTGCATACATCAAGCTATATAAAAACACATTTTTAATTTCTTATCACTTAATGCAGCTTGCGTAGTGGAGAGTGATTGAGTGCACTTGTCTACACGTACTAGCTGCCGAGGAGGCCTATCACAATTGGCGAGCACTGCATACTCCACAGAGGTTTAGCTCGACGCTAACATTATTGATTGTAAGTAAAAATTTTTGTTACATTCTCATATTTTTGTGAAATAACACTAAATTGATTTTTATAATATATATTTGGTTACAGTTATTAAATATTTCATTGTTTTTCACAGCATTTTCTCACCTCACTACTCGGTCTCATAAGCAGTTGTGCTCTCGTGAGGGAAACTTACCTGCATCGAGAAAATCATAGCCGAGGAGCTAAGCTGGAACAATACCTGAACCGAGTCGAGGAGCTGAGAGAAGCATATCCGATTATTTCATTTCGTCAAATCAACACATGTAAGTTCATTTTTACTTAAATTTTCCTCTTCTCCGAGGACAATATTGTTCTCCATGTTAGATCCTTCAACAAGGAAGTAAGAGGAGCTCATTTTTCAAACATGAATCTTATCTTGACAGTGTTTTCTATCATCAATGAGATAACGCATTTTAATATTTAACCAACCAGTAGCAAAGTTGATGCATTTCATTTATTTACAATATTGCACACATACTTGATTTTGATCTTTCTTTGTCAATCTTGTTCTAAGCCTGTTTCATCTGAAGAATCTCGTAAAAAATTCCAGATAAGTTTATTTAATTGTTCTTTTGTTAAATGAGCATTGTTTTCTATTATAACCTTCTTAATTCTATTGATAGACTGTGTAATTATTGCCAGACTACAGTCCAAAACTTCTTTTCATCCCAATTTCATAAAATAAATTGTCCAAATAAAGGTTATGCATGTGCGACTTTCCAATTCTTCACTAATATCCACGTTGAAACAGAATACAAACACATGAAACAATTGATTTTGAATTTAGAAAGATTAAGATCCGAATTGACAAAAAACAAAATTCATTCTACTTAGCACTAAAAACTGTAAAATAAATATTAATTACTGTATTGTTCCTCATAAAACTAATGAATAAAGCCGATTAAGATCAATTAAAAAATGATAATCAATTAAGGTTCACCAGAGAGTTATGCAAAACTTTGTTATAATTAGATTTATGAGAAGCAAACCAGCATAATTAATTTCTCACTATAATCCCTCTCATAAACCACGTACAGGGTATAATCTATAAAGTAAATAAATGAAGATCTTTGATATAATTCAATATATTATGTATATTTTGTAATTCAGTTTAATTAATGAGATACTATACTTACAAAGATTGGGCTATCAATGCGATCGTCACTCACCTATAAAAGAAAGAATGAAATTACAACACAAATAAACATTTTTTTACAAACAGCATTAAAAAATACATAACAATTTTGAATGTTTTTCAAGGCTCATTTTTGTTATTACATTGAATTCTATGCATACCTCTCTGTTTGTGATCATGAGGTTTACCAGCATGTAATTTTCAGTTTACTCAAAGCTTGTAATTTTTCAATTGTCTGCCTATGATTTTATTTATTTATTCATTTATTTATTCGTTGATATAATTACAAATCATATGAATATGATCGGGTAGAACAACAGGCACAGCCCAAAACTATTCTGTTCCCAAATTTTGATAAATAATGAAATGTCCAAACATTTTTTCTAAAGGAACAGAATGGTATTCACTTAATTGATTAAAATGTATTTGAGGAAGAAATAGAAAATTTGAGAGAGGAACTTGGGCCATATTTCCATCACATTGGCGAAATTTTGAGCCTAGTGGAGTTTATAATGTGACTGCATTTACTGTGAATAATACTGGGAAATTCCCATATGTAGGTGTACTAGGGGAGAAAGATGCTTTGAAAAACGTTTACTTGTAAAGGGCTCCCATAAAAATGTTTTCATTAATGCATACAAAGCTATCGAAACTCTCAAGAAAAAGGGTTATTTTGTAATCCCTTACACTGACAAAAAAGAAATTATTTGTCTACCAAGGGAAGAGAAAATTTGTGTAATTACAGTCAATGGTATGTCAAGCTATAATGGACATACATTTCCTAGAATAGAATCAGTTAAGTTTCTCCCAGATGTTTGGAAAAACTTGGAAGACACTCCCTTCACACAAAAAGAAGTGGAGCAGTATAATAACATCACAATGCTGGGAATTAAAGGGAAAGGATTAATCCTTGGAAAAACAGATGATAATCTCGTCCTCTGTCGATAACAGAAGATGCGTTTGCCTGTCTGGGAGATCAGCTGTGTAATCAATTAGCTTACCGTATCTCGCAAGAAATCTATAAATTTTAATTGACTCGATTAAAATGATTTGCTTTGTTGACATGAGATGGTATATATCATAAAATTTCTGTTTATCAAAAATAAATAACGAGAGAAGCTCGGTGCCCCGATATTGATATTCTATTCTATCAGGATGTTCATTCAATGCTTCCTAAATACTTCCAAGTCTGTAATAAGAACACAGTTATTAGTCGCTTTTTTCTCTACTAAAATTTATTCTCGCAAAAATTTAACATTCTTAGTGGGAAATACAACTTGTAATGTTCTCATTCCATCATGAGAAAAATCTAAAACACTTGTCTACACACCACCTCCATATATTTTCAAGAGGGAATCCCAGTACCTATCATTCCAACTCCACCACGGTATGGCGTATTGGAATTCATCAGATGATGTGTAGGCAATGACATGAGCATGTCAAGTAATTACCGTTATGGTGGAGCCTGACTGACTGAATCAACTTGGTTAAGAATGGGGCCAACATTAAAATTGAAGCAACAGCTTCCAGCCCGTAGATGATACCAGCCTGTAAATGATGCATGCCAGTAATGCAGCACACTTCACATAAGATTAAAGAAGCAATTTACAGTCCGATGCTTTCAAGTAATGAAAGCCGTTGGTTGCTCCAGTCGACTCCAGTTTATGTTCTTTATATGATTCAGCCTTGGATCGTATTCGAATTTTATTGTAAATTGGGCCTTGCCTTTCCCCTCCTTCTGGTCCCTCCACTACTGGTTGACATTTGATATCTCCTAAGTGACAGCTGAATTGAATATTGGAAGAGAGTGAAACACTCGGAATAAACTTCTCATCATGATCTCGACATTACCTACTCTCTTTCCATATTTCTTCCAAAATTATTCACTTCCATACTACACCTTTCATTTTACTTTCTCGAACTCTATCACTAGCCCCTTCAATTCTTCTCCGACCTCCAACGCTTCAAATTGATTGATTTAAATTCAATTATGAACTAGATGAACCAAGAAATACAATTTACTCTCACTCTATGGTGTTATGTTCCTGTTAGTTGTCACCTTGTTCTGCTGACAATGATTCGCTTTTCCTTTCTATGGCTTCTGGAGTGCTAACGTTTCAAAATTTATACATTTAGAAGGTTCTAAAAATATAATTTTTCTAAAGGACGAGTACTGAAAAATATGCGTGAGGTTTGGAGCATCTTATAACTTAAGGAACAGACTTGATGTAACGGCACCTAGACAAAATCTCACAATGATTGAAAAACTCTATGTTTTTTTGGCGCCTGAATGTTATAATTTATTGCCGGAAACCACGAAGAAAATCAACAATAGAAACATATTTGTGGAACACTTCAAAGAATACCTCATTCAACTGGGTGACATATGCAGCCGTTTCATTTCAATAATATGAATGACCAACAGGAAAAAGTCTATCATCTACAATCAAATGCATTTTATATATCGTACATTCTCTTACATACATCTAGTCTTTATTGAAGTTCGAATAAGTTTAAATTTACCAAAATGGAGAACGCATACTACTACCTTCTTTTTATTATTACTGTAATTATTTTTTTTATCCAAGCAACAAATTGTCTAAACCTGATTATAAGTGCAGTATAAATTGATGCGACTTAGCAGGTTTTGTTCTGAATACTGGTATATTCATTTAATTAGATTAATGAATTAATTGGATTAATCAATGGAAACATAAATAATATACAAAAATGATACTCCATCCCCCACAGGCTGAGCCTCGGGATGTTTTTCTTTTGTTTCCTCTTCTTTGTAATTATTGATTATTGTGTCAGCGGCTATTGATTATTGACTCCTCATTATGCGTTATATTTCGTTATTTTCTCTACATCTATTTGTTGTCAAACATATTCATGTAAGTGTAAGATAGTCCGCTATCATGAAAATTGAATCAGGATAATCATGGGATTATAGAATAAATTATGGATAGAGGTGCATGTAAAAGGACAGTATAGATGTTATTCAGGTAATAACTTTTAGCGTAGAAAATCCTATACTTCTAAACGAGAAATTTCTGTTCAAATGTTTATATTTATGCTTGTATGTCGCCGGATCTCGAAAACGGCTTTAACTATTCTCACGAAATTTGGAACATAATAGGTTTATGATATAAAATTCGATTTCACTAGGTCTCATCCCTGGGAAAACTAACTGAAGGATATTAGAAGAATAATAGTTATTCATCCTTGGAAAAACAGCTGATAATTTTATCTTTCTAACCGTGCTTCCGAGCTCAAAATTGTAGAGGACCTTTATTCTTCAGCGTTCCAAGGCGGTTTTATATCATACATCAATCATGTTGCAAATTTTGAATTTTTTATAATTCAATTTTTTTTTCCAGGTCCCACATATCAAGTTTAAGTTTTTCTATCTCTTCAACCGTGCATCCCAGCTCAAAAGTGTAAATATCTTCTATTTATCAGCGTCCTTCACCGATCCTATTGCATATATCATCATACTCTTAATTCAATTTGTATGTGTGTTTGTGTGTGTCTGGGCGTGTGTGAGTAGTGATATTAGTGAGTGAAGCGAGTTCTACTGTTCTCCTAACTACTAGTCCTATACTATTAAACGAGCAATTTCTGTTTATATGTTCAGATGTTTGGATGTTTAGATGCTTAGATGTTTGTATTTCACCGGATCTCGAAAACGGCTCTAACGATTCTCACGAAATTCAGAACATAGTAGGTTCATAATATAAAGATTCGATTGCACTAGGTCTCATCCCTGGGAAAACTAACTGAAGGAAATTAAAAGGATGATAGTTATTCATCCTTGGGAAAACATCTGATAATTTCGTCGTCTTTCGAAAATGGGAGTGAGTAAGCGAGTGCATATATGTGTGACTGAGACAAAATAATTAAACTCAGCTGTTGAACTATTGCAATCAATCAATCAGATACTTCGTGCCGGTTGCACAAAAGTTGGTTGAATTTCAATCCTGATTAATTCCTGGAGAACCAATTAGAGAAGCCGTATTTTTGGAATGGGTTTCTCTGATTTGGTTCGCGTGAAATCAATTGTTATTAAAATTTAACCGGCTTTTGTGTAACCGGGCCTTGGTGAGAGAGAGTTTTGCATTCCACTGGGGATTAATCTCAATCCACTCTGATTAGATAGCACCTTTCTGTATAAACTATAATACATTAAAATTTCCTCTTTCATAATAAATTTTCTATGCTTTTGTACTCCAGATCTCAGGCACCCGATATTAGGTTTAAATAACGGGGACCGAGCTTTGCTCTGAAGTGTAAAAGCATAGAAAATTTGTAACCAAAGATTGAATTTATAGTTTATATTTATTTATTCATTTTCTCAGTCGTACAATTATTATTACAGTTATATGAGGAGGCACAACAGGCTTATGCCCAAAACTGTCCCTTTTCAAATTAATACTACAGTCCAAATCAAAATCTAGGTTAAGCTACTATCACTCATCAAAATAACAATTTATTCACACTTCAAAAAACAAACACATGATCAATTACAAATAGATATACTATGAATTCGATTTGGAATGATATACTATGTTTGGTACAATATTTGTTGATATTTTATTCTACACTAACAGCATCCAGTTACTATTTTGGACTTTCTGAAGTAAACATGTTTTCTAAAAAAATATAAATAAACGAAAATAAGTTCTTCCTCTACCTCCTGTCTAAAGTGCATACTTTACTCTCTGGAACATAATATCAAAGTGTCACTTTTTCGCTCTCGGGAAGAAAAAAACTGGAAAACTCCCTAGAGCGTAAAAGTAACTCCATTTAGAAATTTCAAAAGTAACGCCATGGGAAGCATCTCTATTTTAAAAACGTACATTTGAAACTCAGACCAGTTATAGAATAGACACCGTTGTATATTCTTACTGAAAGTCGATGAAGCCAACATCTACTCCCATATCGCCCCATCGTGACGTCAATAGAAAAATTTTCTGTAGAGTTTGTTTACATTGTTTTCCATAGCAAATTGTGTCTATTTCAGTGGGAGCGGAGCGGGAGTTTACAATTTTCATAATAATTAATAATTTATTTCTATCTGAAATAGACACAATCTGAAAGTTTTCCATCCGATGCTGACGTCACGATGGGGCGATATGGCAGTAGATGTTGGCTTCAGAGGCTAGGCTTCCCAGCGTGTCTATTCTATAACTGGTCTAAGATTTGAAATAGGTGAGAAGGTCTAAGCTCAGATGACGAAGCATACAGAGTTGTCATTAAACCAACTAAATTTAATACCTCAACCAGACATTTGATCAATAAAATACATATAAAATTTATGTTTGTATGCTAAAATTATTGCAAATTTCATATCACTATACTAAAAAAATGTATAAATATTTTTTTGTATTCCATGTAATTCAAAATACCAGCTAACGAATATTCCTCATTAGCTAATCAAATTTGAAAAGGGAACTTTATCATATTTGTAGTTGTGGCGGCCATTGTTGTTACAACTTTTGCTGACAGATAGCACATAGCGCTGTCGGCGGAGAACTGTGATTACAAGCCAGCCCAGCAGTTCTTTTTAGATTATGTTGTAAAACATTGTTTGGTCACGTACGTTTGAAAAATTTTTTTTTGCAGTTTTTATAAAAAATGTAGGTGGAGGAAAAATGTTGTGTACATCACGAGTGAAAAATGTTCTCTCTCCCTCAGGAAAATTGTTGCCATCGGCTTCACCTCGGGCTTCAAACGTTTCCCTCAGGGAGAAAGAACAGTACTTTCCACTCTAGATATACAAATAACTATTGCTGAATTTTTCTTCTCGTGAGATCAGCTGGATGATCCCACACAAGCACTCGTTCACTCTCTTCCATTACGGTTTCGACAGATGACCGTATGAATAATAATGATAATAATAATAATAATATTAATAAAAATAATAATAATAATAATAATTCTTTCTTTTCTTTTCTTTTTTCCTTCGTCCTGGTACCCCCAGAAGAAGAGAGTTTATAATAGAAAATATAACAAACAAAAATGAAAAATACACTTATAAAAAGAAATCCTACAAACAAAACAAATGAAGAATAATAAAAAAAAGCAAGAATGACAAAAGATAAGAAGATTCCCTTTCAGTAGAACATTTCAAATATTATAAACCAGACAAATTATAAATTCTCCAAAACCTTCTAAAGAATAATTTTTTTTTTTTTTTTTTTTATTCAATTTTTTCTCACATTACATAATATGATAGTTTACAATGGATTGATCATAAAATAATAACATCTTATATTTTATCACATATGTCGTGAGAATCTATTTAGATCTCCATAATATAATAATAACAATAATAATGATAACTGTACTAACTGAAAGAATTAATTTAGATCTCCTATTATTATTAAGATTTTGTGGCTACCCCATGAAGCTAATTTAGCTTATATTGGGTGTTGTTTTAATACATTATTTATCAGACTTGCAAGAGGTTCATAAACATAATATAATTCCTTCTTCTTCTTGTATTTATAATACATATTTTTTATGATGTTTACATTTATATGTTAAATTGAGTTATATGTTGATCTTCTATTCTTCTATTGATTTGTTATGAAATAGCTCTTTATTTCTCTTTTAACTTCTGCGTATGTCTTGAGGCTCTTGAGGTGATTGGGGATGCTGTTGAGGATGTTCGGTACAAAGTATTCCGGTATAGCCTTTCCCATTTCTGTATAAAAGTGTGGTGTTCTATAGTGCAAGTGTCTTGTATTGTATCTATTTTCATTGGCCTGTCTATAATTATTTTCGAAGTAGTATTTCTGTAGTATTATGAATTTGTACAAGTTTTTGAAGTTGAGTATCTGTATTGCATTTGTGTCTAGATTCTGGAAAAAATGTCTTCTTATTCTGTCAGTCAGTTGAACTACTGGATTCAAGATATAATTCGGAGCATGTCCATAAACGGTTATTCCATATCTTACTTGAGATTCCACTAGGCTAAGGTATACTGTAAGTTTTGCTTTCATTGGTAGCAGATATTTTAGTTGGAAGCATCTATGTGCTATATACCTCAGTTTTTTAGCCAACACTTGTGAGTGAGTAAACCACTTCATATTCGAATCGAAATGCATTCCTAGGTACTTCACTGTATCTGAGTGTTTGATTTTGTTGCAGGTACACGGGTTGTTAGTTTTAAAACATTCGTATTTGTGGCTAGTTACTCTATTGTTTGGATCGATGGTATCTATGTTCAGTTTTGGGTTATGGAATACTATTGTTTTAGTCTTTGTACTGTTTATATGGATATAATTGTTATGAAAGTATTTTGTAATTGTGTTTATATCTCTCTGTATTTTTTCGGCTGCAACTGATAAGTTTTTATGTGTAGATAAGATTATAGTATCATCTGCATAGTTGTAGACCTCCCCTTTGAAATCACAGTTTTTCAGGTCACTGATATACAGATTGAAGAGCAAAGGTGATAGTGGTGAGCCTTGAATGACCCAGTATGATTGTTTACCACATGGACATGTGGAGCAGTCACTCTGGAAAAATCGCTTGTCGCTTCCTTGGGGGTCGGAGCCCAGGGAAAGGGTGGTCAAGCAAAACCTCA